>NC_092210.1:72673493-72731747 GCF_043381705.1 Parasteatoda tepidariorum | reverse complement strand
AAAATTTTATTATGTGACATTTTCGTGTGTGTGGCAAACTTGTGATATTTTCAGAATTAACATAAAAGGAATGAAAACTTTCCTATAGATAGGCTAAGCTTCGGGTCATGAATAATAGTTGTAAACTCAATGCAGTTATGAAAGTAGCATATTATTCATAAAAAAATTTTATTATGTGACAACATAAACTTTGAAAAGCTCCAGAACACTTTTTATCCTCCGTTTTTCCCTCTTCTTGAAAAGGATGAAGTAATGGGAAATGATTGATTTAATAACACTTAGAAACAATTTATTATCAGCTCTTAAACTTAAAAACTATCTAGATAAATCAATTCTTAATTTACAAAATATTTTTTGTTCTGTTGCTTTTAAGCAGCAACCCTTTATAAATACTCTAAGAAATGAATACTATTAATGCCTTACTGTATGCATCCCTTTGATATGTCTTTCTGCATCCATTATTCTTTGAGTTAATGCCTTACTGTATCCACCCCCTTGCTATTTATTATTCATTTTATTTTAACGCGAGCATTAAGTTTCATTTCACGTGCTCTTAAGTATTTTTTAAAACAATTACCATAAAAGTACAATAAAATTTTGAGCATGAAAACATTTAAATGTCTTACAAAAACTCTAACAACAGTTTTTTTTAATGAATAAGGAAGAGCTTATATTATTTTAAGAAAGCAAACAAAGGTTTGTAATTAGTTTCGCAAGAAAACCACTTCAGAGAGACATATTATAATGTCTCGTTTTGAATAAATCAGTTTCTTATCTTTCGTATTTTTAAAATATTCCATTATTAAATGATACGAAATCATATTCTATTCCTCTTTAATGGCATTTCTTATTGCTTATTTGCCATATACCATTATTATTGCCATATGCTTCTTATTGCTCAATGGTATTTCTTATTGCATATTAACCATTTCTTATTGCAAATAAATCGAAATGTATTTAGTACAGAGTCAAAGATTTTCTTTCCTTTATTAATTATTTTCAGCAAAAAAATGTCTGGAGTAAATTTTGAAGGGTTTTTTGCATGCAAAAGGGTAGTAAAAAATCGAACAGTAAATTAAAATTTAAATCATTTTTCGTCAGTATTATTTCTTAACACTCTTAATTAGTTGCTCAAAATTTGAAATTTTTATTTAAATTCAATTCCTCCCCATCACTTAAAATTATATTCCCAATAAAGATTTCAAGAAAAATAAATACTCATGTGCATTACGATAGTGTTCCGTTATTAACACCCATATCAGAAAGTTTTAGATTCCCCGACAAAAATGAAGCAAATACTAAAAAATGAGCATATAAACTAGGAAGCAAAAGTTAATGAAGCAGAAATGAATGAACGCCATATTTTATGAAGCAAAAGATTTTTTTTTCAGTATAAAGTACATATTTTCACTTAAAATATTAAATAAGTTCTAAAAGTAATAAAATATATAAGTAATAAAGTTAATGTAAAATATAAGTATAAAATAATATTAATAAATATGATAGATTTTAATAAGTTCTCCTTTTTTGAACATTTTTAAACTTCGCAAAAGGAATTAAGGTTTTTAAGTTCATTCTTTTCAAATGCTACTTAATCATGCATTTATTGAAAAAAAAAGGTAAATTTTAAAAATATCTAATTAGTTTTCCACATTGTTCAAAAAAAAATCAAAAAATAAAAGTTTATAATTTGCTTCACGGTTTTTAAAGAAATATTTGTTTTTCTGGTTCTTTACTTTTTATTATTTAATTAATAATGTATTTTCATGTTTAATAAGATTTACTTTTCAAATATTTCTTAAACTAATTATATTAGTAATTAAATATTTCTCAATTGAAGTGATGTGTTTTCTTATTTAGCTATTTATTTATTTATTTTTTAAGATACGCTATTAAGGTAAGTAAACAATTTTGTGTATGTAACTGGAACAAAATATTTACAAACGTTAGTAATTTTTTTTTTTAATAATTTTCAATGGCACGTTTTTAAATGCAAATACAAGTTATAAAGGTTTTACTATTTCAAATGCAAAAAAGAGCAAGAAGAAATGGGATAAAATTTCAAAATATGGATGGTTTTTTAATTACTAATTTCCTAAATTGAAAAATATATAATTTCGTGAAAAAATATTTTTTTGCCTCAATTTTTTATATAATCAATTTTGAAGAAACTAAACAAATCTGAGCGTTTTTATATGAATATCATTTAAGGTTAACGAGGACGATAAAGCTCTGATTTCATATATATCTTTGTATTAAATAGAAATAATTTTTTCTCTCAAAAGAGGTCCAAAAAATATTTCGGACCTTTTTTTGAACAAAATTTAACTTTGAGTTTTATTTAAATATTTTTATTGGATGAAGAATGGATAAAATCACGGAAAAGAACATTTAAAAAACTTGTTCGACTTTTAAATATTTAATGGAAGTTCCTTCATTAATATTTTAATAAACATATGATACACATTTTTTAACCATATACTACCCTTTAATTTTTTTTGAAAAGCTTAATTAGAGAAAGTAAATACACTCATTAAAGTAATCTTTTAATTGAAATTCTTATTTGCCTTTCAAAATTTTTATGTGCTAATAAAAGTTTTTAACTATTTTTTGATGCTGAGTACCTAATTATATAGTATAATAAACATTTAATTAAATATTTTGTATAATGTTTTAAAATATACATATTTCTATATATTAATCAATTAACTAAATCAAAAAACAATCTCAAGAGTTGCAAATAAGTGAAATATAGTAACAATACGTGCTTGTTTGTTTTTAATAATTGTTTATTAAAATATTTTAGGTTTAAGACATTAATTGCTTTTATTTATTCATATAAATTATAAAATGTATGTATTTTAAATTGCATGTATTATAAAATTCCTGGAGTTAAGAACTCTACTTTGCAAGTATAGGTGAACACAAAGAGCCAATCATCACGCGCTTGAGTTCAAGCCTGACTCGGAGTTATCTTATCCAGACAATACTTGCCTGAAAGCAACCTGGATGAATAGGAAGTTGAAAATCAGGTTTTCTTTCCTTCTGTGTCGTCACGTGCCTGATCCCAAGGATTTTTTAAATGGCCATTGTGTAACTAGAAAGGGGAAAAACCTAAATATTACTAAATAGAATAGTGTATAGTTTTTTTAATATATATTTACACTGAATCGAATGATGTTGAAATATATAAAGTATAAAAATTCTGATTTCTTTTCATTCATATCTGAAAATTTTGTTTAAATAAATGAGGCACGATTTCTCAAATACTTTTTACGTTTGGTCAAAAAAAAAGTGTGAAAGGAGAGAAAAAGGAGTGAAAGTTTAAAAATTAACTTATAAAAAGTACAACTCAGTATTTATACATATACATCCATCCCTTCGACATTGCCAAAAGGATTCGATAGTACGTAGTTTTTACTTGACTTGAAGACATCGCCTTCTTTTCAGTGTGTTTTCTATGATTATAATGTTTAGTTGCTGAAATATTTTATCAAAATTTCTGTGACATAAATTCTGCAAAAAAATGACTAATTACAGGAAATACCTCGATACAATCAAAATAATTAATAACATGTTACAAAATTACGGAATTAGGAGCTTTATTTGCTTTAGATGTTTTTAATTACTTCCGAAGGTTAGAGCATCGATTAAAATTCAAAGAAAAATATTCAACAGCGCACTATTAAATTGAATTATAATTAACATTTATGAAATAACGATTTAATAAATAAAACCATATTGCATAATTTAATAACATTAAAAATAACTGAAAACGCGTTTAAGAAATTTATACTTACAAAGAAAATTAAGTGTTTCATTCGCTTTATATCTTTTTATTATTTAAAAAGTTTCAAGCATGGATTAAATTTAAAGAAAAATAGAAAGCTGGTATCAATTAAGTTAAAAAGCAAATGTTTTATGTCACGAAAGTCAGAATTGAATTTTCTGCGACAGTTAGAGAACATTACACTTCGCAAGGGGGAAAAAAGAAATTATGTAATTTGAAAGCCATTTTATTTTTGCCAGTGAATACTTTATCAAATTCACCATTAAGTGAATTAATTAATTGAATTAAATTTAACATTAACCGTGAATCTTAGTTACATTTTTACAAGGATCAATACATTTAATAGCTCGCGTGAAAGCCAAGCGACAGAAAAAGTATTATGATGTTGAAAGAAATCGTTTTTAAAAAAACTCTTTAAAATTTTTTTCTCTACTTTTTGATAGAAGTTTTATAAAAAATAATTCTCAGTTTGATATTTAATGCCGTTAAATACCTTACAAATTCAAATTAAAATTCATTTCCACTTTAGTGGAACAATTTCCACAATATAAGCCAAATTGACTCCACAATAAGCACACCGGACAAAAAATTAGTAACCCTTAGAAAAAGCATGAAAAACATCATGTAATAACATGTAACACTGCCTCTGGATTTGATAACCGCCTTGATTTGGCTAGGAAGTGAGTCCACCAGGTTTTAAAAGTACGTCGAATCCAGTTTAAGCCACTCTCTGAGGATTTGATTGTGCAAATCCACCAAATTGCGGGGATGCTGATTTTGTCATTTTAGCCCTTGTTTCAACACGTCCCACAAATTTTTAATGGGGTTCAATCACGTGATTTTGCAGGTCAGTTAAGGTGTAATTGAGTGTCTGAGTGTTCATAAAGCCATTCACATATTCTTCCAGCCTGATGAACTTTTCCGTTTTCATCTTGAAAACTAGGGGTATCAATAGCATACTCTTCATGACATGTTGACTGAAAAGCAACACCTGATCATCCAGAATGTTCAAACAAACATGTTGGTTCATGTTAGTGGTCACCTCAGTAAGGAATTCATAATAAGAAAAACACCCCCAAAACATGACAGATCCAACTCCGGCTTGAACCTGACCTTGCACACAGTCGGGATGAAATGCTTCATCTGGTCTTCGGTGCATTTGACGACGTGTGTCATTTTGAATAAAGGTAAAAGCGTGATTCGTCGGACCATACTACATTCCGCCAGTCAGCAACTGTCCACGTTTCTATTACGAGATGTTCGACTCCAAATGTCCATTGATGCAACTCTCGTCGCAATGTTCTCTCACTGACAGATTAGGATAGACCTTCATTCACTAACTGAAGCAACGGCTGGCGTGTTTAGAAGCGATTTTGATTGACAAGTCGTGAAACACGTATCCGGTCCCTTTCATGCTGGATCTTTTTCCGACCATAATTCTGACGTCGTCCTTCGTGACCATGTGTATTACACCACTGCCTTTAGACACATTGAATAATTCGCATCAAAACACCGACAAACAATTGCCCCTTTTTACCACTCTGTCATATCCTTACACTTACCCATATTTACACACAATTTCTGCCTAAACAAAAATATCTCACTGATTGCTACTTACCTTTGATCACTTTCAGACAGTGCGCAAGCAGTTGAGCAAGTCACTTGACCACTGCGTCATTTTACAAATCCTAACGATTCATCGATGCTTGCGCACTAAGATGACTAATTTTTTGTCCAGTGAGCTTATAAGATCTCAGTTATTGTAATCCCACAGATGAAAATAAATCTTTAAAAAAGTAAGCAGGATATAAAAGTAAACAGAAATCTGTTTCGCTTTAAAATTGAAAATGATTGCGAGTCAAATCAAGTGGTTGAGAAACAGGGTGAGAGCAGAAAGCGAAGACCTTTTGCTGAAAATAAGAAATAAAAAAAAATAATGTACAGATTCATCAAACAAATCAGCGACTTTGTCATAAGTTCTTATAGAATTATCCAAAAAAAGTTTCAGTCATTAAACATCTTTATAAGATTTATCAATCTTTCCTTTATCATTACTACTTCTATAAGTATATTTATAAATGCTGCTTAAAATTTTAATTGCTCGGTTTCACCAACTGGAAAATGGAAGAATATCATTGTGTTCTAGGACGAATGATAGTTTTTATGTATCCTGTCCATCGTATGTATTATCATTTTCTCCTACAGCTATTAACAATCCACTGCTGGATGAAAGTATTCTCCTTATTATTCCAAATATTTTAAGCTGCTGTTCGTACCTTCCAATTCATACCCGTTTCTCGTACCCGTCTCATAAAGAAATTTTTCTCACCAGTTGTCTTGAAAACTTTCGGTGACTATGGTAACGAGTTAGTGACGCGGGATAAGTATTAAAGGATAAGTTTTGACTTAGGACGGATGGGAAAAAATATTAAAAACCTCTCTACTTTGAAATTCACTTTTCCTTGTTTTCATAGCAACAGACTTCCTCCGGTTCCATAGAGGAGGGAGTTCCTCTGTTTGACCGATGTAATTTCATTTGGGGAACCTTTTTGCGGTCATTCTCTTTGTTGTTTATGAGGATACTCTACTACCCTGTGGAATTTCAGTGATCCTTCACGTTAAATGACTGGTCAATCGCCCTTTTAAATTTTCTCAAATTCTCAGTGGTATCGAAAATGATTATTTATTGCGTTATCACTGTTACTCGCTTCCCGACTTTTCTTGTAAATTATGTAATCATACATAAGTTTACACGTGATTTTCCCTTCAAGGCCCACGGAACGGAGCCTTTTCGACTCTAGCAGCTGGAGATAACACGGACTTGTTCTCAATTCGGTACTCTCGTAATACTACTCTTGTTAGTACATGTACGTAATCCTCAGCGCGCATTCTCTCTAAGCATGCTAGTGTCGGGTAGCCCTTCTTTCTCGTCTAGTCGGTCCTGGATGGTACAAAATTAACTGATGACAGTTAAAACTAACTCGGATGAGACCATATCTGCACTTCGCTGAAACATATCACATAATAAAATAGATTTTTACTACTTTTTTTTAAAGTTTTTTTATTAATGCTAGGCTTTTACGTCGGACGAATTTACTTTGTAAAATTTCGAAAAATCATATTGATATAAATTTTTTCGTATAATGTATACATATCTACATGCACATGTAGGGAATAGATCATCTAATGCGGACATGTGAATTGGCAGGAAATTTTATTTTGGTTGTTTATTATTTAAAATTTATTTGTAAAGTGAGGCAGATTGGTGAAACTATTTTATACTTTCACACGCAGTTGCACAACAATGCGCTTGATTGTTAAATTGTAGATTCGAAAATAAGGTTTGCATGATTGAAAAGTAAATCCTGAATTTTCCTTTTGATTGCTACTTTAAATAATTTGATTTAACGTTTTTAATTACAGGAGATGAACCAGAATATGCATTTTAGACCCAAGTGAAAATGAGCAGCACGGAAAATGACTAATTTCGTATTTTCTTTCTACTATTCTTTGCAATAATATTGTTAATTATGTACTTTAAGCACCTTTTCTTATAGAATTATAAAACTATCATAAAAACTATTGGTTAAAGAAAGAAATATTTAAACTCGCCTCCCTCGCACCAAAAAATGCTCTTAATAACGTACATAAGTTGAATGACATACTGGACAAGTTACCAAAAATATTTTGTAAGAGTTTTTTTTTTAAAAAAAAAACTCTTTTTCACCTGAACTATTATAATTAATTTTAACAATGATTCTGGAAATAATCAATACTATCTTACTGTTTAATTTTAAATTGAATGGCATCGCTAAAAAAAGCATCGTTAATTGAAATTCAAAAAATAAATTGTCAGATCCAAGTTAAAAATAAATTAAGTATTTATAAATAAAATGTGTAATTTCAATAGAAACTAAAAATACTCTCGATCAAAGACTCCATCACGAAAAACGTAATAAAACTAACGCTGGAATCTGTAAATTCTATCTCTTTATTATTTTTTGTATTTTTTTCCCCACACTTAAATTTTTTTTTATAAATAAGAAGATACATTTGAGATACAAGAAGATACGACAGAAAATACATTTAAATATTCATGAAAAATATGTTAAAAATCTGTGTTCAAATTAAACATATACAAAAAGATTTAATAAGATTTTTGTTTTCTCTCTTAAGCTCGTTACATAAAAATAAGAAGAGTAAAATGTCGCTTTCTTTTTGAAATAGCATTTTAAAAACTACAATTTAAGTTGGAATTTTTAAATCATCTATTTCTAAGATACTACAGCTTTGAAATGGTGAGCCATCTAGCTTACATCATCGTTAACATTGATATTAATAAGCGGATATTAATTTTTGTCTTAAATGCAAACATTAAGCAAAAAAAAAGAAAGACAACGCCCTGAATAATTTTTGATCTAATGTTCGGATTTTCAAGGAAGAATCAATCTTAATGGTTTAAAGACCTGATCTTAAATATCCTAACTAAGATGATATTTCAAGACGAGACGATATTTTAAATTACTTAAGATGATAAAAAAAGAGATTTAGATGATTTAAGAGATTTAGATGATTTAGAGATTAAGATGATTAGAAGTTACGTAATCGGGTTCAAACACATACTCTCTCTAAATAAATATCCAGTTTCATCGACTGATTTCGATTTTCGTTCTTTAAAGTGTAGACAGGGGATAGCCAAAATTTAAAAAATAGAGCCCCTCTAATTTAAGAAAGAGAGCAATTGAAAGTTTGGATCCTTTATGTTAATTTAACATTTTGCGCATTACGCTATATTTCAAGAACTTTTGAAGCGAACCGAAAATTATTGACATGAAACTGAAAAATTCATTTATCCAAAAATTAGTTTCTGAAATTTTTTTAATGATAATTTATTAATTTGTATTGATTTTTGTTCATATAATTTTTAAAAAAAATTTTGGTTTGCTTTTCAATTTTCAACATCGTCTTAAAGTATGTTTTTTAAAACGAAATTTTAACGAAATAGGTCGATTAATTTTTGGAAATCGAACTTTAAGTATACGACTTTTTAAATATGAAAACTCAGAAATCATTTGACCAAACTCAGAAATCATTTGACCATTTTTTCGCTGCTTTGTTTGTTTTATTTGCTTTCTTTGTTTGGTTATCTTGTGTAAAGGGTTCTATATACTTCGTGCTAATGTTAAATACAGTTAATATAACTTATTTCTAACTTTTAATTTTCTCCTTTCTTGCAATTTCAATAATTTATAGTAAATATAAAGAGAATTGCGAGCAATAATGCGGGTCGTTGGAAGGTGGTGGACTACGAAAAAAGAAACTTGCGTACAAAAATACACTTTGTGTACAAAAAACAATTCATTATCAGATCAGCGCGAAAGAGGAATCAATAGTCATCAACGAAACCTGAAACACATAAAGTCTAATTTTTATTCGACACAACATTTGTTTTGTCATTATAGCTAAGATGGCATAAATGTACACATCCAAGTCAAAATGTTTGATAGTTTTCCATTGATGGACCAACATAATCTTGATAATAACCATGAATAATTCCATCATGAACCATTACACTTTTTGATGGTGAACAACATAAGTAACCATCGCCCCAGTGTAGGAATTCAGACTGATTTATGATGGTTCAACATAAGAATATCAACTTGTTTCGATGGTTTGTTTATGATGAACCATCACGAATTTCCATCATGTTATCCTAGAAATCAAATCTTGGATGGGTCATGAACCACCATCCTCTCAATGTTGGAATTCAGACTGATTAATGATGGTCCAACATAGGAAAACGAATTTTTTTAATGGTATATTTCTGAGAACTAGCAAGAATTCCATTAAGCCCAGAGGGAAATGTATAGTTGGAATCATCACGGAAAATCATGGATTGTTGGTCCAAGAGAATCAAACTTCTCTTGATGGTTAACCATCATAGTATTAGAGTAGCATTTTCTATCATGAAATGATGGAAGTTTGTTGGCATATCAAAGACCATGAACACGTAATGTAAAATGCTGGGTGATGGTTACCATCAAATGATGTTGAACCATCGTGAATCGCACTGAAACCAACATAAAGCATCAAAAGTTTTTGTTGGGAATATAAAAAATTTGACTTGGCAAACAAGTCAATAAAATAGAAATTATATTTTATTTAACCTTCTTTTGTATGGATAACAAACCGTATTCGTGAGGGCATCGATACTATAAGCTTCTGGGGGTGCATATACGCATAGAGAATACCATCTACTGACTTTGTAGCAATCCTGCAAATTCCACAGAAGAGGGGATTTTTGCCTGATGTGTCTCCCCAAAATGTTCGAATATTTTCTATTGAATTAAGATTTAAACCTTGCAGTGGTCAGGTAAGGTGTTGGACGTAAGATTTTTTCTTATTGAAATAGTTCAAAATGTGGCGGTTAAGGGAACCTAGGGAAATTTGTGAATTTACACCCTCTGCTTCTTTAAAAATTTATCAAATTTATGGTTAAACTACATAATAATTGTATGAACAATATATATTAAATATTTATCTTTAACCAATACTTGTTCAATCTATAGGAATAAAGTAAGATTACAAAATATACAATATTATAAAAAAAAATTCAGAGAAACATTTTAATTGAAGCAAGTTTAAATTTTGAATTTAATGTAAACTAAATATTGTGCAATTTAAAATTATTCATGAATATAAAGAAACGTATACGACAGAAGTTTTCAAAAGATAAGTTTAAAATATTAATAACTATGATCATTATAGGAAGCTTTTATCATCATTTAGCAAAGATTGCATTTTCCTAATAAAGGAATTGTTCGTTTTTGAGCAATTTTTTAACTTTGAAGATCAGAATTTTAATAAAACTAACTTCTGCATCAGCTTCCCGAACGTATTACGAAATTTAAGTTGAAAAGCAAGGCTTAATTAAAATCTGCTATGCATTGTAGTAAGCTAAAATATTGCTAATTGCTCTTTGAACTTACATTCCATTCAAGAACATTTTTCTTAAAATGTAGGATATTTTGGTCTGTCATGACGCTTCCTTTGATCAGAAAGTATTGTAATCCTTGATATATATTTATATTTGCGAATAGAAAAGTCCTTTATTGCGAAAATTTATAATAGCGAACAAAATTGTCGTTAAGTTGAGTTTGTCATTAACTCTTATCTTTTTTCCTTTTATTTTGAACAATCATTTATATTTAAAATGCACATCTGGAGTAGACATTTTTTTCCTTCAGAATTTTGCCTACAGATTGTAGACGGGACTGGGGTTTTTGCAGAATTTTGACGTCGTCGATAGCACTGATGTTGAATATTGATTTTAATGGTAAGCTGACAAGAAGAGATACAAAGGATACATGTAGTCAAATGAAGAGCCATCCTTTTGAAACGTGGTGAGGATAATTTAGGGAAATAGAAATTTCCAAAGGTGGAAGACAGTCGGCTATCCCCCTCAAATTGCTTTATAAACACAAAGGTGAAATGTTCGTTTATCTATATTCTGTATTGATACCAGAACTGAATAAAAATATCTTCCTTTTTTTGCGCTTTTTCACATAATACTGTTCAAACAGTATAAAAATGTATTTCCCTAAAAAAAAGATGCAAAAGTGGGAAGCTTTTGATTTTTAGCTCTTTGAAAGCACTCAGTTTCTGCATTTAGGTTACTTCGAAGGTGTAGAAATTAGTTATTCCACAGATTGCACAGGGAAAAAATATTTTTTTGCATTAACACAAATATTTGATCCTGCCTAATTCAGGTGTGGGGGTTTCAAATATGGAATTTGTTTTGGTCAAATATGGAATTTTTAAAAGGATATTTTTAGTCTAATTTTTGTCGAAATGCTAACGGAAAATGAGTTATGGTAAAATTACCGTACTGTATGTTAATGTGTGGTTAAAAAAATCCTAATTCTGAGTAATAAAATTTAAATATGCGGCATTTTAACCACTCATTTGGTAACTTTTCCCTTCATAACCGTAACAGTTTACCTCATTTCAAAATTACAGTACATATTGCCACACATTTTGTCAAAAATTTAAAATCAAACATTAATTTAATCGAATAAATGATTTTTATGTCATGCTCTATGGCAGGGGTCGGCAACCTGTTTGTCCTTAAGGGCGCAATACTAAATTTAAAAATCACCGAGGGCGCATATTTTACAGATAATCATGCACAATCCTAAACTCAACTGACTACTCGCTGTATATCGCCGTTTGACAAGAGTTAAGTAAATCGCTCTGGCTATCATACATTTACATTAGTCCAGCGAGGGCGCATTAAAAATCGATCGGGGGCGCCGCGTTGCCTACCCCTGCTCTATGGTATCTTGATAAAATAACCAAATTTTACCACATTTCTCTATATTCGTCCTATTTTGTAATTTTATCGTTAGTTTTACTAAAATCTTTAATATTAACCAAGCACATCGGTAAAAATTACCGAAATTTTTCGTGTTCCTATGAACCGAAAAGCATGGTGAATTTTGTCATATTTTGTTTGTTTCGAACATCTTTTTCTCAGTGCACAAGTTTGAAAGCGTATAGTAAAAGGAGGTTGTGAACGTTGCGACACATTTATAGGGGTGTTAGGGCACATCATCAGAATTAAACTTGCATAGAATTAAATGCCTGGAAATGTCATCGTATGCGGCTAGGGGTACCACCCTATAAGGACTTAGTACAAGACTTAGTTTGACTTAGTACTAGAGGAGCAAGAAGAAGCCCTTGATTATAGAGAATCACTATTAGTGGCTTGCGACGTCATTTCCGAGCATGGGATCCTAAGCAATTATAATCCTGATAGTGTACCCTATCTGCCCTAGAAGTTTGTAGCAACATGTATGCGACTCCTTGCTATACATAATGCTTTTAAACTGCTACATTTCGACAAAAAATAGACTAAAAGAGTATTTCAAAAAAATTGTAGATAGAAGAGCGAATCTGCTTACAGATTTGAAATCAACAAGAAAAAGGTATCGAAGATCTGTTAAAAAATCTCATGTAGGGTGATTCGTTAAAGCTCCAAAAATTGTTTCATTTCTCAAATTGCATAGATAATCTGCAAGCTTCTTCATTTATCTACACATTACCCATTAGAACTCGATTAAGTGAAAATAAGATCTCTGTTGAAACAGCAGCAACATTACCGTATTCTTAAATTAACATACTGTATTATATTTATTTTTCACTATCTAAAAAGATCAAGTCACTAAAATCAACGTAGTAGTTGATAGAATCAATCATCAATCCCTTTAAAAACTATAATACAAAGAATCAAACATTTTGTAGTATTATTACATTTGTTGAGGAAATCAACTTAATGTCATTCATTTCTTTTATAGCATGATAAAGTTTACAATTATATTATTTCAACGATACGAAAACAACCGCTAATGAGCCCACTACCTAGCTAAATTGTGGAAAACACTTTTAAGAATTAAAATAGTTAATTATTATATAGGTAATGTGCTATATTAACGGCTTTCAAGCTTTAGTGGTAGCATCTCTAACGCTAGCATTTTGACGGTAACTTGTAAGCGAGTCGTAATAAAGGACTTGTCCTAATATGCCTTACTAGTCATAGCGAGCTTTTATTTAGTATATTTTTAGGATACTAACAGGAGAAGTGAATTGGGATGCTTATCATCACATGATATTAGAATTACAAAAGAAAAAAAAGTTCAAAATTAGCTTTCTAGGTCATGTTAAAGTTCTTAAATTAATTGTAATTACTACATGGCATCTCCCTTGGCAAATAGTTAACTCAAAACCTATGGGGAAAGTTTAATAACTGGCTAAGATTAAATTCTTACTAAGGCACTCCATGAAACTAATTCAAACCAACAGTTAATTAATTATTGTAGTAGTGATTAACAAACTGATCTTTCATCAGATTTGCAACATTTTGTCAGGCGAAACAGTTACGTAAAAATAATTGAGAAACAGATCGGAACAAGTCAGTAAAAGAAGCAGGTAATACCATTCCTTCACCGACATATTTTTAATAAAGTCAATCTTAATGATCTTCGATGTTATAAATAATTTAAAAGTTATTTTTGTTTCGAAACAAAGCCTGAAAATTTTAAAACTGAATAACCTTGAATTTACCATTGTCCTGAACCATTGTGAACCATTGTGTGAAATACAACTGTCCATTGTGTCTCAGAATAGAACGCATTAAAGCTGACTGAACGATACTTAAGAAAGAAACATTGTTAACATTAAAAATTGCATAACATTAAATATTTTTTGCCTTAATTTCTAACCAGAATTTCGAATACCTATAAGGAGTTCCATAAGGAACGCCCTTAATGTGTACTTTTTTTGAATCTTTACCAAAAATGAAAACCAAAATGCATTCCCATTGGAGGCCAGATAATAATATTTATCGTGCGAAAAACAGAAACGCTATCGAAATCTGACAAATTACAGTCAGGAAAGGTGGATGTAATGAACAGCAGAGCTGGAATGACAGCCTCAGGAAACAGCGAAGAGTTGGAAGACGATTATTTAAAATACCTTCAAGTTTCAACTTAAAATCAAATCTGCTTTTAGGTTTATTACATCCACCTTCTTCTACTGCAATATGTAAGATTTCAATAAAGTTTTTTTAACTCGCTTAAATATTAATTTGTATGCTTGTTAAATGCAGTATACTTGTTTTCATTTCGATAAAAATTCCAAAAATTACTATTAATGGCGGTCATGGTGCATATTCTTTAATGGTGAATATTACGCAACACTCTGTATTTTTATATTAATTGCAAAATAAAAGTACTCTTGTTAGGTTTTATCAAATAAATATAAAATGACGTAAAATCAAAGACATTATTAAACTATAACTATTCACTATTGAATCGAATCAAAGCAAATGACTGTCTAAAACTCTCAAGAAATAGTTTATTTGAGAATGAGGTTGGCAGACGTTTCCTCACTAAAGCGGAATAACTTATTCCAACACCACTCGACAAATTATTTGGCTTGTATTTGAGCTCCTAAATCAAATCAATTACGATTTTTTGATAGTAAGGTTTCATCTTGGCATTGACAGACTGAAATTAGAGTCACAAATAAACATAATTTATTTGGTCTGTAGCATTTCTCATTCACTTGAACAGTCGGAATCACATTCATTAGTTTTTATAAGAAACTTTTTCCCCCAGCTTAATATAACGCATCAGTCAGTATCACATTCATCAAACGTATCGATAATTTTTCCCACATCCCAAATAATAGAATAATCGGTATCACATTCATCAGTTTTAATTGGTAAGAAAATATTTATCTCCCTTAAATAATGGAACAGTTACTATCATATTGATTTATTTTCATCTAAAAACAACTTTTTCGCAAAATAGTTCAATGAAACAGTAGCTATTACATTCAGTAGTTTTAATCTTAGAGCCCTTTTTTGCACAAATTAATATAATAGAATGGTAGGTATCACATTCATCAGTTTTAATCAATAAGCATGATTCACCAGTTTAATACATTAGAACATTTGGTATCATATTCATTAATTTTAAGCGATAAGAAACTTTTTTTACAGCTTAATATAATTCATCAGTCGGTATCGATAATTTTACCACTGTCTAATGCAATATAATAATTGGTATCACATTAATAAATTTTAATTGATAAGAAGCATTTTCTCAGTCATTATTAATGGAACAGTTTGTTTGGATTCATTAATTTTAATTGATTAGAAACTTTTGAAAAAAATAATAAAATTTCAATAAAAACAGTATGACTACATTTTATTATTCGTCGTTGAACAGCCGACCCAATTATTGGGTTTTCGACTACTCATGTTCAACTCCGTAGCCTTGTAATTTTGAACCCAATCCAGAAGACAAGGGAACTCCTGGATCAAGTATCGGGAGAAATCTGCCTTCATGGAGGACTTTTTAATGGAACTAACCCTCATTTGCGTTACATGGAGAGGAAGACCACGAGAGCCTCTCACGGTTAGCCTGATGGCAAAAGGACTCTAACCCATGATCCGTCTACAGCTAAGGATATTCCACGTCAGCACTGTGGTCGGTGCAAGCCGGATGCGGAAATCGCATCGACCAGCCATCGCCGGGATCAAACCCCGGTTCACCTCATTGGAAGGCGAACGCTTTACATTATTAATAAAAGTTTCACTCAAGATTGACTTTTGTTTTTTTATAAATTAAAGCCAAGATTGCTCATTGCGTACTCGAGAGAAACAATACGCCTTATTGAAATAAGTTTCCAATTGTAATTAAACAATCAAGAAAAAATTTTACATGTATTTTTCCTAACTTTAAAATATTAATGATATTACAGTAAAGTAAATTCCATATACACAGTATACGCAATTTACTGTAAGAAAAACATTAAAATATATGAGCAATAGTTATTTTCATTACATTTTTTTAAAATCTTCTATGCTTTGAAAAGCAATGCAATCGATAACTCAATTTTATTTCCGTTTATCGCCTGGTTTGAGTCGTAAGAACCATTTCTAAAATCCTTGTTTTCTATATAAAAAAAAGAAAACAAAAGAAAACAATGTAAGCTTTACACTTCCTTTAAATTTTTTTCAGCTGAAAATGTGTAATCTTCTGTTATTTTTGGCTTTATTTCTGGTGCACATAAACCAGCGGCAAAAAATGGCAGTTTCGGAGAATTCTTTCTGAAAGAGAATTACTCAAATAACGAAGATAAAATAAATCATGTATAAATCTTGAAATTCTTACTACAGAATTTTGTTTTACTTATATATATAAAAAAATAGGTCGCATTTCGTAAGACGTGAAAATCCATGACATGAAAGAGACTTTATTTGGAGATTAAGCTAGGGAAAAATAGATATTTTAAGAACTAGAGAGATATTCTGCTGCAGTTTTATTTTTATTATCATTCATTTTGATTCCTGATTTTAGGTACAAATCTTCATTTTGTTAAAATATTTCTTTTAACACATACTACATATTTATTTATTAGATCACTTGAGTTGGAATGGATCATAACTGTTATTTAACTTGAGATTTCTATGAAAGTATCTATTATTTTTTTACACTTACTTTGAAAGACTCTTTATGAATATACTTAAAGAAAAAACATAACTTAAAAGTTTTATACAACAATTGTCATTCTCCTCACAGTTTTCTCCGGTTATCAATTAAGCCTTGATGTTAATGATCAATTAAGCCTCAACATTCACTCGTCAGATTTTGATGACGTTATTCCTCGGTTAAAAAATTTTTTGTTACCCCAAATGTGTATATAATTTCATTTCAGTTTTTCTAGGGACCTTTAAAAACATTATGAAATCAAAGATGGTTTTGATCAGAAAATACGTTCTAGTATGTTAGCTTGTGTTGATTAAATTAACAAACTATAAAATATGATTTGCTTATTATCTGTGTCTATCAGTAAGCGCATGACCAGTTTGACAGAAGTGGATAAAGTAGGTACATTCAAATGATTAGTAAAAACCGAGCGTGCTATTTTTTTAAAAAAAGAGAATAGTTACAAACAATTACAACTGGATGTTTCCCTAATCGGTATTATTAAAATAATATAATTAAAACTAGAGTTGCCTTTTTTGTAGTTATTCGACTGTGTCTAAAAGGAGGATAGGGTATGCTTTGCACTACGTGGACTAAAAAAAACACAACAAAAACACACATACAAGTATGGAAATAGACATACAGTAATTTCGATTCTAAATTCACCTCTAAATTTCGACTTGAAAAATTTGAAAGAAATTATACGCACTTCCAACTTCCTACAGAGTAGAAATTTTAAGTCATGGAGTTAGTTTTCATCTAAAATCGTTTAGCACTGCTTTTCTTTTACTGATCTTTATTTCTGGGAATCATTCTGTATTTTTAAAAATTCTAATAATTTCGTTAATGTTATTTCAAGAAACCCATCTGTTGTGTATCTACCACTTCAAGAAAACAATTCCAATTCACTAGTACGTAAGCCATGTTAATTCGATTCTATGGTGGGGTACTTTTTCATAGATGAAGGTTGACATAGTCGATATCTACTCTCCACACATTGGCGACCCGGACGTAATGTGAACGCGCCTACTTCGATGAATGGTCCACATTGAATAGTTGACTTGCTACTTGTGATTGCGACATTGCCCACCTCCTCACGTTGTTGCTGCGCAGTCTCAATCGACAATGTGCAATGTATACACTCGACTGCTAAAGGCAACACAGGAGCGACCACGACCGTGAACTTAATGCAGCTCTCATGAACAAAATGTACGATGATCTTAATACAGCTCTCCCGGCTTCTCACAAAACAGCATTGAATCGACTAGTGGTATTCATGTATCGAATTCTATCCCAGATATAATTCTGGTGGGGGAGTACTGTAGTGTATCTACCACAACAAAAATACAATTCCAATTCCCTAGTGTATAAGCCATGTTAACTCAATTCTATGGTGGGGTACTTTTTCATAGATGAAAGTTGGCAAGGTCGATGTCTACTCTCCCCACACCATCCTTTGTCAATCTTTGGAAATTTATTAGAATTTAATATTTTGCATCCTTGGGTTCACACCAAACCTACTCACACCTTTTCTCATCTCCTTTCTTTATTCTTGTTCAAGCTTGTTTTCTTTGTCCTTACTAGTTAAAGCATGCGGCACGTGTTTGTCTCATTCCTTTTTTTGTAGACACACACGAAAGGTTCTTGTTTAACCTCTTCATTACCACGATTCAAGTATGCGGACCTTCGATCTTAGCTTCTAAAAATCGGCTATAAGAAAATTTACAGTTTTATCTTCACTGAAACATTTGTAGATATTTAAGCTTTTTGAGTATTCAGCAATAGATGCAAAATATGTAAGTTATTTGGGTAGAAATTCATGTAAACAGAAGGGATTTTCGAGAAATGACGTTAAATTCACATGCTTGAAAATGTAACTAATTTTAAATATTATAATTTAGTTATTCAGAAAATAATTTTTTTTTTGGACTTACTTCAGTGATTTGTATAGAGCTTTTAAATTTGTATTTACTTAATATTTAAAAATAATACAGTCTCGAACATGCAGGCCCACGTATGTGTACCTTGGTACGTAAGGCGAAATTTTTGTCATAGTAGCCAAGTGAAATCTCATAGTATTTTAAGTATTCAATTTAATATCTATTTAGTAATATTTTTATTTGTATTTAAATTAATTGTTTTATATTAAGGTACATACATACATTTAATAATTTTAACTTTTTTTCCCAAAAATTGTAATTTATTTACCACCAAGAATTAAATATTTCTTTTAAAGTTAATGTTAGATTATTTTAAATAATTATTCATTTTGAGCCGTTTACATGACTAAAATTGCTTTGAAACTTATATTTCGAGCAGTAATCCATTGGTAAGCACTGGTATTGCATTTAGTACTGCATCTTATTGTAATAAAACGTCGTATTAAAATTATTTTTTTTTATAAATAATTATTACTCATTTCATAGTATTTATAAAGATCAAAATATAACGTCATACATATTTGTTCCTACTTTCGGTGAAATTTAACTTTGGAAACATCTAACTTGAGATCCGCGTATGTGGACCTGAAATTATTAAACCCCTGCCAGTATAATTAGTATTTTCGTCTTATTATGACTTAAGACAGTAATTTTGATTCATATTCAGACATATAATTTCTAGTTTTAAAAATTTTCAATTGAAAGTAGTCTTTTATTGGTTGTAATTTAAAAATAATTGGCTGTAATTTAAAAATAATTTAATTGGTTGCAATTTAAAAATAAGGCTCACAATTGTTTTAATATACTTTATTTATAAATTTGGAGTTCCACCGAAAGATGGTTGATCATTTAGGGTTATTTTGCCGTAAGCAATGGGGAACCGCTGTTCTAGGGCATGAGTTCAAGAGGGCAACATTCAATAAAATAACATCAGTTTATAAGATAAAGACCAGTTCCGAATTGAATTAAACTGATTCATTTATTTATTGGCATAATATCTGATGGCAAATTGAGTAAATTTGACAGGGGTGTATCAATATTATTCATACTTGGTTTACTGTGTGTAAAATAAAAATATTTTAGAAGTGCTAGCCTCTATATAATCAATATTTTATCAATATTTAATAGATCATTTCACTAAACTTCATACAATTCAGTAAGTTATTTTTAGTAACGTAGTAGTAAAGTAAGTTTTATTATACATGTAAGGAAACCAAGGTAAATACGTTTTTTAAGAGATTTATCTATTAGAAAATAAATCTTAAATACATTCTTGCATATATAATCAATATACAATTAATATATAGCCTCTATATAATCAATGTTTTATCAATATTTAATACATCATTTCACTAAACTTCATACAATTCAGTAAGTTATTTTTAGTAAAGTAGTAGTAAAGTAAGTTTTATTATACATGTAAGGAAACCAAGNATAACCGGTATCACATTCATCAGCTTTAATTGGTAAGAAACTATTTCTCTGCCTTAAATAATGGAACAATTACTATCACATTGATTAATTTTCATCTAAAAACAACGTTTCCACAGACTAATTCAAAGGAACAGTCGCCAATACATTCATTAGTTTTAATCTTAGAGCCCTTTTTTACACAAATTAATAAAATAAAATAGTAGGTATCACATTCATCAGTTTTAATCAATAAGCATGATTCATCGGTTTAATATACTAGAATATTTTGTATCATATTCATTAATTTTAAGTGATAAGAAACTTTTTTTCCAGCTTAATATAATGCCTCAGTCGGTACCGATAATTTTACCACAGTCTAATGCAATATAATAATTGGTATCACATTAATAAATTTTTATTGAGAAGAAACTTTTTCTCAGTCACAATTAATGGAACAGTTTGTTTACATTCATTAATTTTAATTGATTAGAAACTTTTGAAAAGTATAATAAAATTTCAATATTTTTAAACTGAAAATGTAGTTTATCAAGAAAAACAGTATGATTACATTTTATTTTATTTTATAACCGTCGTTGAACAGCCGACCCAATTATTGGGTTTTCGACTACTTATGTTCAACTCCGTAGCCTTGTAATTTTGAATACAATCCAGAAGACAAGGGAACTCCTGGATCCAGTATTGGGAGAAATCTGCCTTCGTGGAGGACTTTTGATGGAACTAACCAGCATTTGCGTTACATGGAGACGAAGACCACGAGAACCTCCCACGGTTAGCCTGACTGCAAGGGGACTCTAACCCATGATCCTTCTACTACTGAGGATATTTCACGTCAGCACTGTGGTCGGTGCAAGCCGGATGCGGAATTCGTATCGACCAGCCATCGCCGGGATCGAACCCCAGTTCACCTCATTGGAAGGTGAACGCTTTACATTATTAATAAAAATTTCACTAAAGATTGACTTTTGTTTTTTATAAACTAAAATCAAGATTACTCATTGTACTTGAGAGAAACAATACGAACTATTGAAATAAGTTACCAATTGTAATTAAGCAATTAAAAAAAGATTTCAATGTATTTTTCCTAACTTTAAAATATTAATGATATTACAGTAAAATAAATTCCATATACACAATATACACAACTTACTATAAGAAAAACATTAATATATATGAGTAATAGTTATTTTCATTACATTTTTTAAAAATCTCTTATGCTTTGAAAAGCAATGAAATCGATAACTCATTTTTATTTCCGTTTATCGCCTGGTTTGAGTCGTAAGAACCATTTCTAAAATCCTTGTTTTCTATACAAAAAAAAAAGAAAACAAAAGAAAACAATGTAAGCTTTACACTTCCTTTAAATTTTTTTCAGCTGAAAATGTGTAATCTTCTGTTATTTTTGGCTTTATTTCAGGCGCACATAAATCAGCGGCAAAAATTGACAGTTTCAGCGAATTCTTTCTGAAAGAGAATTACTCAAATAAAGAAGATAAAATAAATCATGTATAAATCTTGAAATTCTTACTACAGAATTTGGTTTTACTTATATATCTAAAAAATAGGTCGCATTTCGTAAGACGTGAAAATCTATGACATGAAAAAGACTTTATTTGGAGACTAAGCTAGGGATAAATAGATATTTTATGAACTAGAGAGATATTCTGCTAGAGTTTTATTTTTTATTATCATTCATTTAGATTCCTGCTTTTAGGTACAACTCTTCATTTTGTTAAAATATTTCTTTTAACACATACATATTTATTTATTAGATCACATTCACGGGTTGGATCATAACTGTTATTTAACCTTGAGATTTCTATGAAAGCATTTATTATTTTTTTAATACTTACTTTGAAAGACTCTTTATGAATATACTTTACGAACAAACATAACTTAAAAGTTGTATCCAACAATTGTCATTCTCCTCACAGTTTCCTCCGGTTATCAATTAAGCCTTGATGTTAATGATCAATTAAGCCTCAATATTCACTCGTCAGATTTTAATGACGTTATTCCTTGGTTAAAAAATTATTTGTTACCCCAAATGTGTATATAATTTCATTTCAGTTTTTTTAGGGACCTTTAAAAACATTATAAAATCAAAGATGGTTATGATCAAAAAATACGTTCTAGTATGTTAGCTTGTGTTGATTAAATTAACAAACTATAAAATATGATTTGCTTATTATCTGTTTCTATCAGTTGACAAGCGCATGACCAGTTTGACAGAAGTGGATAAAGTAGGTACATTCAAATGATTAGTAAAAACCGAGCGTGCTATTTTTTAAAAAAAAGAGAATAGTTACAAGCATTACAACTGGATGTTTCCCTAATCGGTATAAATAATTGAAAAACAGATCGGAAAAAATCAATAAAAGAAACAGGTAAGACCGTTCCTTCTCCGATATATTTTTAATAAGGTCAATCCTAATGATCTTCAATGTTGTAAATAATTTAAAGTTATTTTTGTTTCGAAGTAAAGCCTAAAAATGTTAAAACTGAATAACCTTTATTTTACCACTGTCTTGAACACCGCTGTCTCAGAATAGAACGCACTAAAGCTGACTGAACAATACTTAGGAAAGAAACATTTGCAACATTAAATATTGCATAACATTAAATATTTTTTGCCTTAATTTCTAACCAGAATTTTGAATACCTATAGGGAGTTCCATAAGGAACGCCCTTAATGCGTACTTTCTTACAATCGTTACCAAAAGTGAAAACAAAAGTATATGCTCATTGGAGGTCAGATAAGAATATTTAGCGTGTGAAAAACAAAAACGCTATCGAAATCTGGTAAATTACAGTCAGGAAAAGTGGATGTATTGAACAACAGAGCTGGAATGACTGCCTCAGGAAACAGAGAGGAGTTGGAAGATTATTATTAAAAACACCTTCAAGTCTTAACCTTCAATTAAATCTGTTTTGATGTTTATTACATCCACCTTCTTCTACTGAAATATGTAAGATTTCAATAAAGTTTTTTTTTACTCATTTCGATAAAAATTCTAAAAATTACTATTAATGGCGGTCATGGTGCATATTCTTTAATGGTGAATATTACGCAACACTCTGTATTTTTATATTAATTGCAAAAAAAGTACTCTTGTTAGGTTTTATCAAATAAATATAAAATAACGTAAAATCAAAGACATTATTAAACTATAACTATTCACTATTGAAACGAATCAAAGCAAATGACTGTCTAAAACTCTCAAGAAATAGTTTATTTGAGAATGGAGTTGGTAGACGTTTCCTTAACTAAAGCGGAATAACTTATTCCAGCACTGCTCGACAAAATATTTGGCTCGTATTTGAACTCCTAAATCAAATCAATTAAGATTTTTAGATAAAAAGGTCTCACCTTAGCATTGACAGACTAAAATTAGAGTTATAAATAAACATAATTTATTTGGTCTGTAGCATTTCTCATTCACTAGAAAAGTCGGAATCACATTCATTCGTTTTTATAAGAAACTTTTCCCCCCAGCTTAATATAACGCATCAGTCAGTATCACATTCATCAGACGTATCGATAATTTTTTCGACGTCCTAAATAATAGAATAACCGGTATCACATTCATCAGCTTTAATTGGTAAGAAACTATTTCTCTGCCTTAAATAATGGAACAATTACTATCACATTGATTAATTTTCATCTAAAAACAACGTTTCCACAGACTAATTCAAAGGAACAGTCGCCAATACATTCATTAGTTTTAATCTTAGAGCCCTTTTTTACACAAATTAATAAAATAAAATAGTAGGTATCACATTCATCAGTTTTAATCAATAAGCATGATTCATCGGTTTAATATACTAGAATATTTTGTATCATATTCATTAATTTTAAGTGATAAGAAACTTTTTTTCCAGCTTAATATAATGCCTCAGTCGGTACCGATAATTTTACCACAGTCTAATGCAATATAATAATTGGTATCACATTAATAAATTTTTATTGAGAAGAAACTTTTTCTCAGTCACAATTAATGGAACAGTTTGTTTACATTCATTAATTTTAATTGATTAGAAACTTTTGAAAAGTATAATAAAATTTCAATATTTTTAAACTGAAAATGTAGTTTATCAAGAAAAACAGTATGATTACATTTTATTTTATTTTATAACCGTCGTTGAACAGCCGACCCAATTATTGGGTTTTCGACTACTTATGTTCAACTCCGTAGCCTTGTAATTTTGAATACAATCCAGAAGACAAGGGAACTCCTGGATCCAGTATTGGGAGAAATCTGCCTTCGTGGAGGACTTTTGATGGAACTAACCAGCATTTGCGTTACATGGAGACGAAGACCACGAGAACCTCCCACGGTTAGCCTAACGGCAAGGGGACTCTAACCCATGATCCTTCTACTACTGAGGATATTTCACGTCAGCACTGTGGTCGGTGCAAGCCGGATGCGGAATTCGTATCGACCAGCCATCGCCGGGATCGAACCCCAGTTCACCTCATTGGAAGGTGAACGCTTTACATTATTAATAAAAATTTCACTAAAGATTGACTTTTGTTTTTTATAAACTAAAATCAAGATTACTCATTGTACTTGAGAGAAACAATACGAACTATTGAAATAAGTTACCAATTGTAATTAAGCAATTAAAAAAAGATTTCAATGTATTTTTCCTAACTTTAAAATATTAATGATATTACAGTAAAATAAATTCCATATACACAATATACACAACTTACTATAAGAAAAACATTAATATATATGAGTAATAGTTATTTTCATTACATTTTTTAAAAATCTCTTATGCTTTGAAAAGCAATGAAATCGATAACTCATTTTTATTTCCGTTTATCGCCTGGTTTGAGTCGTAAGAACCATTTCTAAAATCCTTGTTTTCTATACAAAAAAAAAAGAAAACAAAAGAAAACAATGTAAGCTTTACACTTCCTTTAAATTTTTTTCAGCTGAAAATGTGTAATCTTCTGTTATTTTTGGCTTTATTTCAGGCGCACATAAATCAGCGGCAAAAATTGACAGTTTCAGCGAATTCTTTCTGAAAGAGAATTACTCAAATAAAGAAGATAAAATAAATCATGTATAAATCTTGAAATTCTTACTACAGAATTTGGTTTTACTTATATATCTAAAAAATAGGTCGCATTTCGTAAGACGTGAAAATCTATGACATGAAAAAGACTTTATTTGGAGACTAAGCTAGGGATAAATAGATATTTTATGAACTAGAGAGATATTCTGCTAGAGTTTTATTTTTTATTATCATTCATTTAGATTCCTGCTTTTAGGTACAACTCTTCATTTTGTTAAAATATTTCTTTTAACACATACATATTTATTTATTAGATCACATTCACGGGTTGGATCATAACTGTTATTTAACCTTGAGATTTCTATGAAAGCATTTATTATTTTTTTAATACTTACTTTGAAAGACTCTTTATGAATATACTTTACGAACAAACATAACTTAAAAGTTGTATCCAACAATTGTCATTCTCCTCACAGTTTCCTCCGGTTATCAATTAAGCCTTGATGTTAATGATCAATTAAGCCTCAATATTCACTCGTCAGATTTTAATGACGTTATTCCTTGGTTAAAAAATTATTTGTTACCCCAAATGTGTATATAATTTCATTTCAGTTTTTTTAGGGACCTTTAAAAACATTATAAAATCAAAGATGGTTATGATCAAAAAATACGTTCTAGTATGTTAGCTTGTGTTGATTAAATTAACAAACTATAAAATATGATTTGCTTATTATCTGTTTCTATCAGTTGACAAGCGCATGACCAGTTTGACAGAAGTGGATAAAGTAGGTACATTCAAATGATTAGTAAAAACCGAGCGTGCTATTTTTTAAAAAAAAGAGAATAGTTACAAGCAATTACAACTGGATGTTTCCCTAATCGGTATTATTTACCATTTAAATATATATTACTCTACTTATTTAAAATGTACTGTACAAATTTAATTAATACTAGAGTTGCCTTTTTTGTAGTTCTTCGACTGTATCTAAAAAGAGGATAGGGTATGCTTTGCACTACGTGGACAAAAGAAAAATACGCAACAAAAACACACATACAAGTACGGAAATAGACATACTGTAATTTCGATTCTAAATTCACCTCTAAATTTCGACTTGAAAAACTTGAAAGATATTATACGCACTTCCAACTTCCTACAGAGCAGAAATTTTAAGTCATAGAGTTAGTTTTCATCTAAAATCGTTTAGCACTGCTTTTCTTATACTGATATTTATTTCTGGGAATCATTCTGTATTTTTAAAAATTCTAGTAATTTCGCTAATGGTAATTCAAGAAACCCATCTGTAGTGTATCTACCACTGCAAGAATACAATTCCAATTCACTAGTACATAAGCCATGTTAATTCGATTCTATGGTGGGGTAAATTTTAATAGATAAAGGTTGACATGGTCGATATCTACTCTCCACACATTGGTGACCCGAACGTGATGTGAACACGCCTACTTCGATGAATGGTCCACATTGAATAGTTGACCTGCTACTTGTGATTGCGACATTGTCCACCTCCTAACGTTGTTGCTGCGCAGTTAATGTTAGATTATTTTAAATAATTATTCATTTTGAGCCGTTTACATGACTAAAATTGCTTTGAAACTTATATTTCGTGCAGTAATCCATTGGTAAGCACTGGTATTGCATTTAGTATTTCATCTTATTGTAATAAAACGTCGTATTAAAATTGATTTTTTTATAAATAATTATTAAATCTATTCCTCATAGTATTTATAAAGTCCATAATATAACGTTATACATGTTTGTCCCTACTTTCGGTGAAATTTAACTTTGGAAACATCCAACTTGAGATCCGCGTATGTGGACCTGAAATTATTAACCCCCTGGCAGTATAATTAGTATTTTCTTCTTATTATGACTTAAGACAGTCATTTCATTCGTATTCAGACATATTATTTCCAGTTTTAAATATTTTCAAATGAAATTAGTCTTCTGTTGGTTAATAGGCACACAATTGTTTTAATATACTTTATTTATAAAGTTGGAGTTCCGCCGGAAGATGGTTGATCATTCTGGGTTATTTTGCCGTAAGCAATTAGGAACCGTTCTAAGCCTGTTCTAGGGCATGAGTTCAAGAGATCAGCATTCAATTAAATGACATCATTTTATTAGATAAAGCCAGGTTTCGAATTGAATTTAACTGATACATTTATTTATTGACATAATATCTGATGGTAAATTGAGTTAATTTGACAGGGGTGCATCATTATTATTCATACTTGGTTTACTGTGTGCAAAATTAAAATAAAAATATTATGTGTTAGCCTCTGTATAATCAATATTTTATCAATATTTAATAGATCATTTCACTAAACTTCATACAATTCAGTAAGCTATTTTTAGTAAAGTAGTAGTAAAGTAAGTTTTATTATACATGTAAGGAAACAAAGTTAAATACGTTTTTTAAGAGATTTATCTATTAGAAAATAAATCTTAAATACATTTTTGCTTATATAATCAATATATAATTAATATATAGCCTCTATATAATCAATATTTTATCAATATTTAGTAGATCATTTCACTAAACTTCATACAATTCAGTAAGCTATTTTAGTAAAGTAGTAATAAAGTAAGTTTTATTATACATGTAAGGAAACAAAGTTAAATACGTTTTTAAGAGAGTTATCTATTAGAAAATAAATCTTAAATACATTTCTGCTTAAATCGAAAAAAAAATTCTTATTCGTTGAATTTAAGACTGAAATATTTATAAGCAACTTCTATTTATTTTTCTTATCCGTGAAATGCTTCTTTTCACCAAGTTTTAAAAAATAAATTATTATATATTATCGAAGAGCTTAAAATATCCAGAAAAGAAGTACTTTTCTCCTAGGAGTTGAAAGAATCACATTAAGGGAAAAGCTTGTTGAAAGTTTCGCTATGATAAGAAGAAAGTAAAAAATAAACTTTGATAGCACAACAAAATTCTTCATCAAAACGGCAGGAATTCAAAATTTACGTAAATTATTTTCATACAAAAAGATTTATTTCAGTTTGACGAAATAAATGATATTTTTTCAATGAATAATTTAGAATTATTCTGCATTCGACTTATGTACAAATTTTTAAGAAGTGTTTTATTAACAACAGCAAAGTTTTATTTTAATTTTCTCAGTTTCTTAAAATATTTCTTCTTTGAAGTCATTATAATGTCTTGTTTTCTATATAGCTTTTTCTACTTTTTACAAAATGGTATTTTGGAAAACCTTTTTTATGAGAAAAAAATTTAGGATTTTTCTCTAACAATTTTCAGCTTAATTTTTTTCGTGGTATCCAAAAGATTCGAATAAAGAACAAACCTAAGTGTTTTGTTCTGAATATGTGATATGATAACTGTTTATTCGTTGTTCTGAGTACGTGATACAAGAACGGATCTTAACGAAGAGGATTTAATACATAAGCATTTATTTTGCAGTTTTGGAGAAAAAAAAGCCTATTATTTTTTACTTAACATTGCACAGAAAATAATTTAATTACAAAATTAAATAATTATAACTGAAGAATAACACTTATAAATTGGGACAAAACTAAAAATCTTGTATAAATACATGAAGTAATTAGAGACATACGTAATTTGTGAGAAATGCGTAATTCGAGACCTACGATGCACAAGTAACAATCTGAAATAGGGTGAGAGTCAAAATTTCTTGGGGGAAAAAACGTTCTTGTGATGCCACAATTGGTATTACATATTTATTTCCTATCTTTTGAAATATCTTTCATTACTTAAGCTTTTTTTTATTAATTGAAAATTGTATTAATAGACTTAATCTTTTAAAACGAACATAAAATACTTATTCTTCTCTTATAGATCAATATAATGGATACTTTTTATTTCATTACTAATGCAGACTTATTAATTCACTGTCGCCTCTTATCGAAAACAAAATCTGTTTATAACTTTTTATTCCAATTTTCTAACCGAAAATATGTTTCAGTTGCATGGTTGTAATAATTCTCATAAATTTGGTGACGACTCGTGATCGCCAAGGTGTTTTTTAAACCCAATATTGATATGCTGGTTGGCTTTGTTTTGGCTATGTTATAGTTTGATAATTCACCAGATTTGAATTTTCTACCCATAATTTCTGTTTGTCTATGTTGTTCAATTGAATTCACTTTTAATTCGAAATTTGTGGCGACTAGGAGTCCACTTTGGGTGCTCCTGTCCCAGCAGTCCTAACGGTTTTAAAAAGAGAATGCAATCGTAACAAAATGCTAACAAGAACTTCTTAATGTGGAAGTTATATTTCCTGGGTTCCAAAAATAAGGGATTTATTTCTGATAATTTGTTATATTGATGGCCATTCTCTATAATCTTCACGAATTATTGTGTAATATATTGTTTTTTTTACTAAGCGATTTATATATGAATTTCCTGGAGACTGTCATTTTCTTTCATGCTTTTATTAACGGCCAATAAGAACAATAATAAAGTGGATATTTTCCACTATACAAATATTGGCGGCAACTGATGGAGAACAACCTCCACCATAGTTCTTGTCAGCTTAAAAGGAAAAAATAATTCCCGGTGGCTTCTAAAAATTATAGGTACATATTTTTTTCTAAACTGTTTAATCTAAAATATTCTAAGTGTCTATTAGATGCTTGAATATTGTTAAGTGACCAGATTATACATACATTACCTATTAACTGTGCATACTTGGCACTTTTGGCAAATGTGCAATATGATATGCCAAAAAAACATTCCAGAGAACGTTAGTTTTCTTCCTAAGTTGCATTTAAAAGAAAAATTTGTAAATAAATTGAAATATAAAGTTATAGTTTTATTTTTAGACAACTGAAACTGATATTCAATAATTTTCACAATTTTGGTGAGATACTAGTTTCTTAAAGGGTGGGGAGACATTAACGCGGAGAAAGAAAGCGAAGTTTAAGGAGAAGCTTCGCCAAGTGTCGTAATCAGCTCCACTATCCTTTTCTTTCTTTGCCTAAATCTGGATAATTTTGTTGCTACTTGTCATAATTCTCTAATTTTGCTACTTACAGGAAATTCAGTACATTTTTAAATCAAATAAAATTTTTACTTTTGACAAGTTTTCGAGCTGAATTATTTAATCTCTTTCTTTGATCTTCTGATCAAATCAAAATTTTTAGTATTGCGTTACAAAATAAGCTTCGGCATAATTTAATAATGAACCACGAAGGTAATTAGTTTCATTAAACAATGTAGGAAATCAATTTTCAATTTCAAATTTATCTCTTATTGGGAGCACGCTTTAGTTATGTTTACTTAACATTTCATCCAGTGTAATTACACAACTGTCAATTATATGATTACGTTTCCTGCAATTAAGCTCTTTCCAAATAATTTAATTATATGTAATAAGAACAAAACAGTTTTGAATTGCGCGTTGATTTTGTATTAAGAGAATTAAAACTGTATGTCACCGATTCTGCAGATATAAAAAAATGGATGATTTGCCGTAGGTAAGTTAGAACTGAGGGGAAAATGGGAACAGCAGCAGTATTTCTGTTTGGCTTAAGGGGATGGCTACATAATGGTCTGAAAAATGAAGATAAATTACACATGCCAACGCTAAACTGCCATAAGGAGCAGCAAAAAATCCTTCATGGTGACCTGAAATTGCGAAAATAAGGCAAGCTAAATTAAGTTTTTAAATTTCTAATGACATGAAATTAGGTCTGAATTACAGTGTAATTACGATGCTTGAAGCATTATGCAGGGCATAAATCAGATACAGCAACCACGTAAACGTAATAATACGTGTGGCAAACACGTGTTGGTAGAGTTCTAATTAATACTCAATACAACAAAAAAATACCATTTAAGGCAAGTGAAATATGGGTAATATGAATAGTGCAGACCTAGGCGTAGCTTCAGTGTTGGCAAGCTTTTTACTTTTAGAAGACTACTCGTTTATTTTTAATTTTATTTATACATGCCCATTTATTTTTTTATAAGTATGTATATTTATATATAAATGCATGCATAATACTTAAAATAGACAAAGAGTTTTCCAAAACCAAAAAGCCTGTCACTAAGCCTATGTGTGCAATTAAAAGAGATTAGAGAGATAAGAGAGGAGAATTTCGAACACTGACTTTTATTAATTGTCTCTTCTGTCTTCTTTTTCGATAAAATATGTTAAAGATTTCTTTGTACTGCTTATTTTATGCTATTTTTTAAAGTAGCTTTTTAATGTAAATATTAATATGACCATTATTAATTAATACGTAATAATGAATAGTGTTCATCGTTATAACGATTTTGCTTAACTCATATTTTTAAGAATGTTTCCAATTAAACATAGTACACCAAATCTGTATACTCATTTTTGCTTTTACTCCACTATAAACTGATTTTTATAAAAAGAAGAGAACGACACACGTAAAATATTTTATCAGAAAACTCAATTAACTGAAAAAAGTTAAGAGCTAATTGTTTTCTTTCCGTTTTTTTAGGAGAAACGAGGCAAACCATTTCGAACGCATTTTTTTCTCTGTTTAAATCTTTTCATCGAAGGGTAAAACATGCATAATGCTTGGATGCATAAAATAAATTGGTACACCTAAGTTAGTGAATTATGTCAATTAAGTAGGGAAACTGCAGTTAATAACAGGGGGAAAATGTGCTTAAAATTTCCTTATCAGTACATCTTTGAAAAATTTCTTTGATAGTAATTAAAATGAAGCTAATGTAGTTTTTTTTAGATAAAATCTTCTGTCAAACTTAAGGAACAAAGTGTTTGTATAATGCTCAAATTTGGTTTTGTCTTTACTTAGCTATATAATGTATTAATTGTTATATATTTTTACAAAAATGAACTAAATAATACAAAAACCAATTTTCAGCGAGTGTGTTATTTACATCCTTGCTTTTATTCAATTTATATTTATTAGAAAGACTTTTCTATTCTTTTTTCAAAAAAAAAAAACTTTAATAAATACATATTTTAGAAGAATTAAAATTATCATAATTATTATGACTTGGAGATTAAATTGAATGCATTAAAAGTGAATTATGTCCATTGCCTTTAACCAACGATTTATACATTAAAAATAGAACTTACAACGTACTTACGAAACATATTATACATACACATTGTTTAGTTTACAGATATTTTTTCTGGCTTAGTATTCTTAGTTTATAGACACTTTTCTTAGTTTATAAAAATCTTTTATATTAAGCAGAATATCTACACGAAGGAAAAAAATTGGTAAAATCATCGTACTATATGGTAATGTTATTTCTGATAAAAACAAACAAACATATTTCTGATCAAAACATATTCTATTTAATAAGAGGAAAATAAACGGTATTTCATCTATTTAGTAATTTTTCCTTTCATATGGCAACGGTTTACCTTAAATTCTGGTTTTTGAAATTACAGTTCTTATTACCACATATTCAGTAAAAAATATAAAAAGCAAAATTAACCGAATAGATGTTTTTTTTTCGTCATGTTATATATTTTTACAAAAATGAAATTAAGAGTCATATTAAAATTGCGAAATTTTATTGCATTTACCAAATCTTATCACATAATATAAAGCCATGTTTGGTCCCAAATTTTATCAAAATCTTTAGCAATGCACTTCTGTACAAATTACTGATCTTAGCTTTCCCATAGTGCCAGAAACACGATAAAGTTTTACCATATTCTGGTAGTTGTGACCTTACTTTTTTTAAGTGTTATAATCATCTCTTAGTTTCATATATAATTATATATACTGCAAAATATGCAATTGTCTGCTTTTGATTTTTGGAAAATATTCTGCACACAAGTAATATATTAAATAATGTTCGTTATTCGTTACTTATCATTTAGAAGTCCATGAAAAATAAAACTATTATTTCTGGCCAGTGATGCTCGATTAATTAAGTTAAGAGTTTCTACTACTATTGTTGCTAAAGGTACTTTTGTAACCAACTATATTAATAGAGGTATCTATTAAAGTTATCTGAAACTATCTATTATATTGCGATGCTAGAGTTTTTACGCCATACGCAAAGCAAAAAAGTACCGAATGTTCTAACCTGTATTAAATCAAGTTCTGGAATTCATGGGTAATGCCCGAAATTTTTTTATAACTTAATGAAAAGTCTGATAGTTGTTCTATGCGTTATATAATTCAATAGACTCTGGAAGATCTGTATCCTGCTATGACCAAGTGCCTTTGAATCAAATGTTAAAAAATTTGGAGGAATTTTCTTCTTCTGGACTAATTTCACTGCATTTTAATATTTTTCTATTATAGCTGTGAGAGACGTAGTGGTTAGGGGATAGAACACTCGCCTTCCACTGAGGTGAAACGGATTCAAATCCCAGGGATGGTTGGTCGATACGAATTCCGCACCCGGCTCGCAACGACCACAGTGCTAATGAAAAATATGCTCAGTGGTAGATGGATCTTGGGTTAGAGTCCCTTTGCCGTCAGGCTAATCGTGGGAGGTTTTCGTGGTTTTGATCCCTATGTAACTGAAATGCGAGATAATTTTATCAAAAAGTCTTCCACGAAAGCAAATTTCTCCCAATACAGGAGTTTCCTTAACTTCTAAATTATGTTCAAAATTACAAGTCTACAGAACATTGAACATTGGTAGTCATAAACCCTAAAGTGGGACGACGTTCAACGACGTTTATAGAATAAAATAATAGATCTGGTATTAAATGTAGTTTAAAGGTAAAGCAGAATTGTCATTGTAATTGAAAAATTATAATTAAAACAAGGAAGAAAGTAAAAAACTTCTTCTTTCAATCTTTTTTTCTGTTTCAGTTCTTTTTTCTGCCATCTGTCTGCAAAATTTTAATTTTTAACCTAAATTGTAGATAATTGTATATGGGTTATATATATATATGATATTTTTTGAATAATGTGAATGATTATTAAACGAGCATCCACGATTAAACGTTTAATTATTAAACGTTTATTAAACGATTATTAACGATATTAAATGATTATTAAACGTTTCAGTAAATTCTAACGAAAAAATAACACTTTTAATTTTACTTTTCTTGCACGCTTTCTATGTTTCTGTTTTCTACGCTTTCTATGTTTCCAAATATTTTATTCTCTTTCTTTCAACTAAAGTTTCCCATAAATGTGACTTTACTCGAAGATCGTAAGGAAAGAATTTTAACTTGACCATTCCACTTGCGATGCCTTGTTACAAGTGGAAAGAGCGAGCTTTACAATGACACTTTACTTCGTTTTCCGGATCAATATCCAGCCACTTCAGACTTCTATTTCCCGAGGAAGAGCAAAATGAGATATAAACTCGTAAAGTTCGTTTATGGTTTTCCTGCTGTTGAATATTTTACCATTGAAAAAACAAAAATATTGTATATACTGTACAAGGAAATATTTCAGGTGCAATTACTACACTGTATAGCAATAATATTTTTGGTTCAAGAAAAATTGATTGATGATTTTTAAAAAGTGATTTTATGATTTTTAAAAAGTGATTGATGATTTTTGATTGATGATTTGGATTGATTTGATTGATGATTTTTAAAAAGTGATTGATGATTTAAAAAAATGATTTTGTTTAATAAAATCAAAATTGTTGGTATTTCAGATAATTTAGTAATTTTACCATTCATATGGTAATGTTTTACCGGCAATCTAAATATAGTTCTTATTAGCACACATTTAATAAAAAAATACAAATCTTGAAAGAAAAATTTAACCGAATAAATGGCTTTTATGCCCTGCTTTAATGTATTGTGATAAATCAACCAAATTTTATCACATATTACAAAAAATATTTCGCTTTTTATTTTACCAAAATTGTTACCAAAGCACTTTGTTAAAAATATTTGGCGCTTCCATCGAACCAGAAACACGGTAAGTTGCAACATATTATGGTATTTTTGACGATACTTTTTTCTTATTGTACGAAACATAAATTGCTAATTTTTTACACATTAAAAATTTGCTTTTGAATTAAAAATAATTTTTTTACAATAGTTGTGAAAAAAATATTTTCTTTGAGATTAAGCTGGATATTTCATTAATAATACTTCTCCCCTCTTTAATTTAGAAAAAGGATATTATCATTCGTTATTCATGTATAATAGCAATAATTAATAATTTTTAATAATAGTTAAAAGGAATAGATATTATTAATTGATAATAATAACGAATAATAATTAATAATAAAATGCTAACAATTTGAAAAAAATGCGAGAAATATTTTCCCTCGCCCTAAAATGGTTGAAGAGTGAATCTGTAATCCGATGTGTAAAACACGCGTCTAGGTACTTATGGATACACACTGCTTAGATAATAGCGATAAGCTGCATTTTCAAATTACTCAAATCGTGTTTTGCGAAAATACCAGGATCCACATTGGCAATAAGATGTTTCTGTGCATTTTACAACTTTTGTTATTTGGAAATTCAGGAAACTTGTAAAGGATAATCCTCAAAACTATAACTAAGAAACAATTTAATGTTAAAATGTCATCTTTTTAAAACAAATATTGACTTTTTAACTATATTGCTCCAAAATTCATTAAATTCCTTATAATTACGATGCTTTTCTTGGACGATTTATTGTATAATTTTTAGATTAAAAATCTATCAAAAGCATTTTTTAGTGAATAATTTTGTCTGCTTCTATTAAAAGGTTTAAATTTATTTTAGAAGAAAAATTTGAGCTAAAATTGTGAAATTATATGGCAAAAATCTGAAACGATATCTTATTAGATGTTTTGTTGTTTAAGCTAAAAATGTATCAAAAATATTTTTGAGCGAATGACTGCAACCACTTTTATGAAACGCTAAAATCGGTTATAAATGTATAAAACTTGGATTAAAATTGGAAAATTATCGAGAAAAAATAGGAAAATTATCGAGAAATTTATCTCTTGACAGTTTCGAAACTAAATTACAGGGGATTTCTAGAAACTAAAGTCGAAAGAAAACTTAAGGAAGAAAATCGGAACTGAAATGAAAGTATTGGAGCTCCTCCTCTCTGTTATTATGAGGAGAGTAGGATTACAACATTTTATTTAGCTACGAAAATAGCTCTATTTAAACAAAAAATCACTTGTGAAATATGCAAATGAAGCTCAATTAATGTGAAATGATGTAATTTTGCAAATAAAAAAGGTCCCGTGTTATTTCCAAGTTGATTCCTTCAATAATATCTGGTTGAAAAAAGATATTTACAATCACTAGTCGTGTAAATACCGGCTTATTCTTTTTGTTCATTTGTTATATAAAATTACATTACTGTTTTGTATTTTGCAGAAATTATAAAGAAACACTAACTATTGTCAATCATCATTATATATAATTGTATTCTCCAGATAGATGCATAAGAATCTTTATTAATGAACGGTAACTAGTATTTTTATTGTGGTTCAGAATCATAAAGACACTTTAAATTATGCTAATTATAGTTGAAAACCTCCTTAAATTTCCTTATTATCACACCCCTAATAACCATATTTGTTATATTCTTATAATCACATACTTAATATTAGTTAATTAACATTAGTATATTTTAAATTAATATAATTTAGAAATAAGACATATATAAAATCTTTACAATTAAAATAAAAATGAAAATATAAATGTGTGTTTGCAAAACAGTACTTCATCAGGGGACACACTACCTGCAAACACACAGGAGCCTTTCTGTTGTTAGTTTTGGTTAAATCCACTAACTCCTGAAGGGCTCCTGTGTGTTTGCAGGCAGTTTGTCCCCTGATGAAGTACTGTTTTGCAAACAGACATTTATATTTTCATTTAAATTTTCATTTTTATTTTAAATGTAAAGATTTTATATATGCCTTATTTCTGTTTCATATAAAACAAATTTGGTTTCTTCTGCCCTGTGCAATTTTCCAATTTGATTTAATGATTTAATGTTTCAGTGTGTTTATTTACCTGTTATGTATCAAATTGACATTGTAAATTGAATTGATTTTAGGATTATATTTTAAGTTAATTAATATTTATCACTTTACTTTAATTAATATTTCATTTATGACTTTTCAAATTATTCTAGCTATGGACTCAACGAAGTAATATTAGGTTGTTTGCAACATCTAAACAGCTCTTTTCAGTGGTATGAGATTTGCAGAAAGTCTAGTTGTGAGACAGCTATTTCAATTTTATCCTTGAAATGTTCGATAGGATTAAGATTTAGAGATTATGATAATAAATACAAGAAGTGGATTCCTGATCCCTTAAGATACAAGTAATGTAGCAGGACACTTTATTGAGGAGGAACTAAAAAAAATATTTGCATTCATTGTATCAAGCAATTCCTTTTAACAGTTCGTTCTATATTATGCATAAAGATAAAGATTTTCATAAAGATAATACTAATTAATTTAAAGATATATATTGTAATAAATAGTAATTCAATATTGGCTTTTATGTATGTGTGTATCTATATGTGTATTCATCAGCACAACTTTCATTAACGCAGGAATCAATAATGAGAAAATTTTTAAAGAAATTGACTTGTTTAATAGGATCTTAAATGTATATGATATACCATGTATGAAAAATTCTCTAATTTTTATATAATCTATTCTTATATACATGACATAATTTTATTTTCCAATGAATTATTATTTAGGAAAATTTGTTAGGAAGGAACAGACTTATTAATTGAATTCACGAACAAGGCATAACTCAGTAATTTCGATAGAATTAACGAAATTACTCAGTATTTTGTATATAATAATTTCTTTGGGTTACAATTTTAAAGCATTTGGTATTTTACCATAAGATCACCATTAAAGTAAGGTTTATTCCAATACATTTGCCATATGTGTATGGTACATTTCCATAAGGGATTGTCTTGTCATATAAATACTATACAGATATCGATGGTTACCATAGGCCTATGGTATCCTGCCATACAAATTTCTATGGCTCCCATAAGCCTATGGTGTCATGCCATATAAATGTCATACAGATCTCTATGGTCATTATAGGCGCATGGTATCCTGCCACTCAAATTTTTATGGTAACCATAGGTTGCCATAGATTACCATAGGTTTCTCTATGGCAAATTTTCCTAAGGGTACTGCTTGAGTAATAATGTTAACATATTAAAAATACAATTTGGAAAAAAAATTAAAATTTTACAAGCTCCAAAATCAGTTGAGGTTGTTTCGCCATGTTAGACATAGTAGCAATAAAAAATTAATTTTATATTTTTTTTTACCTTTTATATAATTTAAATATCTTATCAAAAATTTGTTCAAACAAAACAGCTATTAGATCAGATTTATTTTTTTGTATGTATTTTGCAATAAATAATGAATAATGTGTATTAGAATAAATAATATGTAATGAAAAAAATGTATTAGTATTTTCTTAGGCATAAAGAAGAAATGCGTCCATGAAAATGTCATGTCAGAGTGGAATGCATTGGACAATGAAGGATTGTCCAATGCAAGGAACTTTGTTATCTTCCATCATAACATAAGTTTTACGTATGTGAAAAACTTATATAACTTCAATTTTATTATTAATTTAACTTCAATTTTATTATTAATTTAACTTCAATTTTATTATTAATTTATGAAATTGAAAATATGTAGTAATTACAGATCAATAGTAAGCCATTAAATATATTTGAGAAAAAGAATCTGATTTCAAAAATGCTCAGTGGAATTATATAGCCAAAATTAATTTATTTCAAATCTAACTAAGATTCCATAAACTACTTCAGATTTCACAAATAGATGAAATTACTGAAAAGTAATGGAGGTAAAAATTTCAAGCTGAAAAATTCTTCAAGTGTACTATTTTCTGTTGTTATGATTTTGAATTATTGTTGTATTGAATTAAATTTGCATTATCAAGCAAAGATAGTTAAAATAATTGAAACGCTTCAGTACTAATACATTTTCTTTTAATATTTCTCCAGACATATTTATTACTTCAGAATTGTTTAGATTATGCGATTTCTCATACATATCAATGAAATTTAAAGCTCTTAAAAGGCCTGGTTTCTTAGGACAGGACGCCGTCAGCTGGAAATCAGCGCTAACCTTTGATTGGTCCATTTGTGAGCTTGATAGTATACGTCATCAAACGCTCATCTTGAACTACAATTGCCGTCCAACTCAACTGCAGTTGGATTACAACGTGACGTTAACCACAGAAGCAATGGCGGACAACATCCAACAGCACATTGAAATCAGCCAAGATTTTGATTTTGATATTAAACATAGCTTCTTCATTAAACATAGCACTCTTCATTTAGCTCAGCTATAATGTGTTTTTTCTTGGACAAAGTCATTATTTGTTCTCTAAAACACTGGTCGACAATAACAAAATCAATATAAATTCAAAATAAATATTTGTTTACGTTATTAACGCATGCGCAATGAGAGATAATGTCTGCGTTGGACAAACTGCTCACGCTGAGCTAACAAACCAGTATTTTGTTGGCGTCAGCGGGACGTTGACGTCACGCCGACGCCCAGATAAGGCGCTTGTCCTAAGAAACCAGACCTTATTAGAGGTTTGAGGGACCAACAATAAATTACAAACGTAGCATTAAAAAAATGTAGCATTATTTTTTTAACTTGTGACAGTTATTTTTGTTATTATATGCAATAATTACAAATAACTTCGCAAACCTAGTTTAAATATTTATGGAGATATGAACATTTGTATAAAAAAAAGCTAATTTATAGACATACGTTTTTTGGCGACAACTTTAAAAATGCTCATGACCGAACAAAATTCTTAGAATATTTCAAAATCAATTATAATTTTTTCCCTTTAAATGTGAGAAAAATTCGTTTAAAAAAGCGCAAGATATTAGTAATTAAAATAGTTCTTTTGCGCCTGCGAGGGAAAAATATAATTATTTTTCTTAATTTCGCAGTGAATCCTATTTGACAACTTATAAAAAAAAGTTTGATTTAAATATCTTAATTTAAAAAGTTTCAAGCAATTTTCTAATTATGTAGTTTTTATATTTTTTAAAAGAATTATAGAAATTATAAGGGGTTTTCCACACATTTCATTTTTTACTATTAAACAAGGTTTATTTAAAAAGACCCCGGAGTTTTTTGGAATCATCCCCCCATAAAAGTTTTTTCCCGCCTGTTTTCCTTCCTTATTGAATCTCATTTTTTGTATAAACATTTAGTAAAATGTATCGCCATTTGTTATTAAATTCTACCTTATGATACAAAATAGTATTTGTAGTAAACCCCTTATCATTTAGAGCTTTTTTTTAAAAAAAAATGTATGAAAACTACTTTAAAAATGGCTTAAAACTTTTTAAATTTTTGAGATATTTAAATCGGACTTTTCTCATTAGTTGTTAAATACGATTCACTGCAAAATTAAGACCATTTTTTAAATTTTTCCTGCTCATGCGCAGTATAAAAAACTAGTTTAATTACTCATATCTTGCTGGCTTTTTAAAATAAAAACAGTCTCAAAATGCAATGTTATTACTGAACTTTTGGTAATTATTGAAAAATATTTAAATATTACTAACGAATGTTCGAAATAAATAATGTTTATTGTAATGACATGTTTTCAACATGTTTTAACATGCAATGGCTGAGTTTATAGAATATTTTGTAATAATTGAAATGTTTAGATTGGATTTTAATCAAATAAATAACGAAGCATTAGCAAGATAAAAAAAAAATTACCAAGCAGAAAGAAATAAAATTCCGTAAGCATTAGTTATTTTCAATATAAATAATGAGTACGTGCGCTTTATTTTCTATAAAAAAAGACGAAAAATTACAATTAATTCAGAAAAAACACAAATGATTTAAACTTGATTTCTTTCCTTTCTTTTCGTCAACTGATAAAAAATACGTTGAAGAATTTTATTATTCAAATAAAATAAAGATAAATTTGAACTTTGACTTAATACTCTGCTAGCGATGAAGACCGTACTCATTATTTATATTCGATATAAATAATGAGTGTGTGTGATTTATTTTCTGGAAAAAAGACGAAAAACTTATACTGAATTTAGAAAATGATAAAATGGAATCAGCCTGATTTCATTCCTTTATTTTTGTAAACTGATAAAATATACTTTGAAGCATTTTATTATTCAAAGTAAACTCTCGAGATAAATTTAAACTTTTATTTAATTTTCTACTAACGAGGAAGGACATTAAGCGAATATTTCTTTAGGCAATTATTCTTATTCGAGAGTCATTTATCGTTTTAGGAAAACTTTCTTTTTCAGAATACTTACCGTAAAAAATCTACAAGGAAGTTAACATTCAGAGAGAGAGAGAGAGAGAGAGTACGGTTTCAGAAGCAAGAGTGATTCTTGCATTCCCGCTAAAAACTATGTTTTGAACAATATTTTATTTAAAAACAAATTTCATAAAGCATTTTATTTGGTTGATAGAACATTTTATTTAGTTCACATTTTACTTTGTTAATTTTTAGTTTGCTAGAAGTGATATTTTAGAATATGTAAATTAAATTGTTAAAAAAAAACTCATTAATTTGTTGTGGCGGTTAAAACTTTTGCACTTTATGAACAAAAGGTGCTGAAAGCTTTTAGTTTTGGACAATTTTTATAATTTTTAACAGCATAATGTTTTGGATTGAATTATTCCTTAATTTTAAGTATGTTTTACTGAAGTTTTAATTAGCCTCCTGAGATGTGTGCTTAAAACAATCACATGAAATATGAAGCTTCGAAGAAATTAAACTCCTAAATATGAAAGCATGTTTGTTTTTACAAAAAAATCAATTATTTAAACTTAATTATCATTTTATAGTTATTTTTAATTATTGAAAATGAATTATAAGTTTTAATTTTTAGTATTCATTATACGGAGTAAAAGAATTCTGACAAAATTTCCTCATTGTATGGTTATGGCATTTCTGCTTAAAAAAATATCTATAATTCTGGTTAATGAAACTGTTATAACGGTTCTTAAAACATTCATTTGGTAATTTTTCCTTTTATATAGTAGCGGCTTTCCGGGAATTCTGGTTTTCAAAATAATGGTTCTAATAATGGTTTTCAAAATAATGGTAAAAAATACAAAGCTGAAAAGCAAATTTAACCAAATAAAGGTTTTTTTTTTGCCATGTTCTTAGCTATCGTAATAAAATTATCAACTTACAAATTAACTTACTTTTTTGTTTTGAAACAAAATATATTAATAATTTTTCTAAAATCATTACCAAGGAAATGCAGAAAAAAAGTATGGAGCATTTTTCAATATTCCTTATTTCTTTACACAGAAAATACTAAAAATAGGAAATTGTAAAGAGATTTAAATAATACAATTCTAAATAAGACTCATAAAGGTGTTTTTAAATTAAAAATAATTTTATGGCTATAAGAAGTATATTCAGCTAACAGTTTTAGAACATTTTTTTACAGAAATTGTAAGGAAAACATTTTCTTATATTTACTAGAATGCTAATGTTCTAATGAAAAAATACAAGAATGCTAATGTTCTAATCAGTTATCTCAAAATTTCGTTTATCCCAAAATTGAAATCAGATTTAACAAGTATTTTATTGCTTAAAAGCTAAAACAGGAAACAATTTCACTATTATTTATTTTCTTCTTTATTTTGTTGAGAGTGGTGTGAAGGATAAAGAAAAGCGATGAAAGAAAAAACCTTTACCATCATTCTATGGATGCATTTAAATCATATAGTCTGGATAATTTTAAGCAAAATAAAAAAATAAAGGGTGTAAAAAATAAACATTATCGATGTATGCCCAAAGTATACCATAAAATATATCAGAGCAAATTTGAATTCAATAAATAAAAACGCATTTTCAAACAATTTCGAGAAGGACGGAGACGTTAACTTGCTCAAAATAATTAACCTCGCACTTATTTCAGGGGCTAGGGGATATTCCATGGTGTAATTCGAATTTAACAAATGTGAGCGGGAATTTTTGGTATCCATTAAAAATGTTTTTAAAGCTAACTGTAGCAAAAGAATTTTCACTGCATTTTCTGACAGAAAGCTCTGAACAACAATAATTATTTTTTCAAGCTAAGGGTCTTTACTTTTATCGTACGTGAACCTTGTTTTTATATCGCGTTAGGTATTTTAATTTAATATACCATGTTTCCGGTAACTCTGATCAAATGTTTTATGTGATCCACTTGTTCAAATATCAATATTTCCTTTATATATCTTAATCTGTCTCTGTTGCACAGATTTATTATTACGTTAAAAGAATTTATTTACTAAATACCAGCATAATACATCATTCTATTAATAATTTAGTATAACTTAACTATGCAAAATACTACTAGAATAAATCTGCCGCAAAATATGGCTAGCAAATACAGTCATATTTTATGTCATATTAAAATAATATAATAACTTTCATTCACGAATACTTAGATTTGAAGTCACTCATCGATTTATATCCTATCGATTATTCTTTCACTCTTCTAGAGAAATATAATTATTTAAGAAAAAGTGTTAATTTTATTTTCCATGTAAGTTTAAAAGCTTGAATCATTTGCAAATAATATCTCAATTCTTTTGATCCAAACTAATAAGTGCGAAAAATATAAGCATGGAAATATAATTGAAATTAAAGAAATATAAAAATATATTCAAATATAATTGTGAAAAAACTATAAGAATACGTGAGTTGGCACAAACTAATGAAAGTAATCTTAAGAACAAATCATCAGAGAGAGTGAAAGAAAATGGAAATGATGGCTGATTGATATAAACGTGAGTGGAAATGACAGAATAACAAAACGAGTATAGATTTTTTTTCTTCAGTTTTCTGTAAAAAAGAGCGCATGAGTTATTAATATTGGGAAAAACTTTTACAATTGTTACTTTTGTTTAATTATAAATATTATCAATATAAGTTACCTTTTTTTAAAAAACGTTTAAATGATATTTTTCATCCACTTTGAAATTTTAATTTCGAAATTTTGTAATCAGATATTTAAATTTCGAATTTAAATATCTGATTACAAAAATCAAGTTTTTGTAATCAGATATTTAGATTTATTGAAATTGATTACTGAATGTTGTGGAAACATAAATGCAATCTTATGTTCTTAGGTTTGCGGCCATCTTTTCAGTTTCGTAAGGACTTACGAACTCTGTTTAAAAGAGGACTATCGTATCAGATCTGTGTTTGTTCTGATGGTGAGAATTGGAAAATAATTTCATAAATAAAAAAAAAATAAAACAGAATTATAGTAGCGATATTTGCTGAGAAATGTAGCTGATTGCAGTTGAAGAGCTAATCGGAAAAACATGTTGAGTGGCATTTTATGGAGAATTTCCAGAAAAACTATTTTAGAATGTATAGAAATATCTGTATGCAGTTTGGAAATTATTTTTATCCAAAGAAAATATTAAGAACCAGAATGAAAGGATTCTTTGAAACAATGGATTAAGCCATATTCTTAAATATGTATATTAACTGTTTTTAAAACTGCCTTTAAAATTACTCTTAATTTTTACTAATTTCTTTGGTTATAGAAAAAAACATTGTAAATAATATAAAACCTTATGAATGTGTATTTCAATTATAATCTATTTCAGGTCCTCTATATTTTTACAACAGTTTCAGTTTTTTTTACCTCTTTTGTCTAGGAGACTTTATCTAAGGTGTAAAAATAATTATCTGAATAAATATATATATATAGTTATAATAGTTTTCGTAAACTATGTATTCTTTTATGTTAAATTTGAAGAGACCAAAAACTAAATCAACCGACGCAACAGTTCAGAAATTATAAAAGATTTTATGGTTTTGAGTATAAAAAACGCAACTTTTGCACTTGTATCTATTAATGCGTTTAGCTTTACTATGTAAAAAAGGAAATCATTGTTTCAGATGTATTTGTTTCTTTTAAACTCATTAAATCAAAAAGGTTTCTGATAGAACTAATAGTTTTGAAGTTATGCTGGTTTGATTGTATTATAAAGTGAAAAAAACAAAACAATTTTAATGCTTGAAGCTCTAATAGTTTCTACACTATTATCGATATCGACTTATTCGATTAATCAAGAAGCATTGAATAGGCCAAATCACCTTTCTTGTTTTTATAGAAATATCAGCCTCATAAGTTGGTATCTGTACACAACAGTGTGCTTTTTATACTTGGAATATTTATTACCTTTTTTTTTTATCTATTTACGCCATCGTTTTTTTTTTCTGCTTTGATTTAGCATAAAAAGAGCATATTAAATTGTATCTGAATTTTTTTACATCATCAGCATCAAAGGTATTTCAGATAAACAAATAGATCGAATTTCAATTGCCGGTTAAAAATTGATCGAATGAAAAATTTCAGGTTTCTTCGAATTCATTTTTTACTTCCCACCGTTTTCCATAAAAACTTACATGAAAAATCTTTCTATATGCATTTGAAAATAATTAAAACTACATTTTTATTAATCTAAATGGAAATTATAATTCGCACAAATTATTTAAAAGTAGTTAGTAGTAAGAGAATAACACCGCGTGCCTAGGCATATGGATATTCCTGGTAATGAGCTGATTGATGAATTAGCTCGGGCTGACCCAGTGCGATTTTCAGTGGCCTGAACCATCTTTGGGAATTACTTCCACATTCTTCAGCGCCTTCATTTTCAAGCTCTATGGAAAAATTACCCATGAAAAATGGCGCAACTCGGAAGGTCAAAGACAAGCTAAGGAGTTAAATCGTGACAACCTTGGTGTGCATCAAAAAGAGCTTTCTAAGCTTAACAGGAATAGCTTGAGGAAAATAATTAGTCTTCTTACTGGTCACTGCGCCCTCTGGAGGCACCTTTAAATCACTGGTATTACACCCGATCCTCTCTGTCGTGATTGTCACAAATTTTTCCAAATCCAAATTCTTTTAATCGTCTTTTATTTTTCATTCATTATATGGAGGTTGAAATGCTTAACATAAATTTCAAATTTTCTACTATTTCGCAAGTCATGATGTGGGGTTTGGGTACAATGAACCTCTGGTCGATATGCCTTGCACCTCGGAGCTGCCCAACCACTATAGTCTAGTTAAGAAAAAGTATAAAATAAATTAATGTTATAAAATTTGTAGTTAATAATAAACATTTATCGAGAAGATGAGGAAATGGAGCGAAATTTTTTCATATCCAAATTCTTTTAATCGTCTTTTATTTTTCATTCATTATATGGATTTTGAAATGCTTAACATAAATTTCAAATTTTCTACTATTTCACAAGTCAGGATGTGGGGTTTGGGTACAATTGACCTCTGGTCGATATGCCTTGCTCCTCGGAGCTGACCAACCACTATAGTCCAGTTAAAAAATAAGTATAAAATAAATTAATGTTATAAAATTTGTAGTTATTAATAATAAACATTTACCGCGAAGATGATGAAAAAGAACGAAAATTTTTCAAATCCAAATTCTTTTCATCGTCTTTTTTTCATTCATTATATGGAGGTTGAAATGCTTAACATAAATTTCAAATTTTCTACTATTTCACAAGTCATGAGTGGGGTTTGGGTACAATAGACCTCTAGTCGATATGCCTTGCTCCTCGGAGCTGCCCAACCACTATAGTCTAGTTAAGAAAAAGTATAAAATAAATTAATGTTATAAAATTTGTAGTTAATAATGAACATTTACCGAGAAGATGATGAAATTGAAATAATTTTTTTCTAATCAAAATTCCTTTAATCGTCTTTTATTTTTCATTCATTATATGGGGGTTGAAATGCTTAACATAAATTTCGAATTTTCTACCTATTTGATTGCAAGCTATTTTTAATAACGTTTTTCTAAAAACATATTAAAACTATTCTAGACAAAATTACTGTACTTTCTCAGTTTTAGGAATGTTATAAGGAAAATAAAGTTAATATGCAACGATATTCGCTTGCATTTCAAAGCAATTACTTAGAGTTAGTAAAGAATAAGAATTCCTACGCTTTGCTTCTTTTACAGTAAGTTGAACATATTTTTTGATGCAAATATGAAGTGTGCGTTAAAAGTATGAATTATTCAGTTGTAACATGCAAGTGTTATGAAATATAATATTAAGAAAGGTTACAATAATAATTTTTTATGTAATTATCAAATGCTCTTAATAAACAGATAATTAATTTATAAAATTTAAATCATTCTAAATATTTCTTATAGTATTTAGTGCAAGTTAGTAAGACTTTTTTTTAACCTAAAAAACATTAATAAAATTAATGCAAAGTCTTCAGGCAGTTTTACTGTAAGTATATAAAATAATCATCGAAGCAAAAAATAAAAGATAGATATTCAAGAATGATATTTAAGACGCTTTAAAGATTTTTATCGCTCGAAATAATGAAACAAATTCTTGTGCTTAACCCAAGATTAATTAAAACTCCAGATTTTTATGTTACGGATACATCAAAGCTTTACTCTTTCATTATGGATTTTGCCTGCTGCTTTGATTTTTTTTTCAAATTAATATATTTTATAAAAAATTTCAAATTTAATTTTCAGTTAAAAGCTCACGGGAAGACTTTAAATATGCTAAAAATTAGTACAGAAAATATTTGATGTTTTAAAATGGGAAATAAAAATCTCTCCCAATTCCTAATTTTCCTAATAAACTTACTTTTCCTTAACTTCCGAGTCAAAATAAAGGCTCAATGTGAGTTATAACTGCATTATTTCAATTAGTTAAGGCTCATTGATATTTATTTGTGTATTTTGCCAATTATTTAGGCAATGATGTAGGCAAATTAATGATTAGGCTAATGATTTAGGCACATCAGCAAACAAAAATTTATATGATTATAAGACTCTTTGATCTAAAGATATAAAAAACTCTTCTACTGTTGGTTTTTTTTTATTTATTTAATATAATTTAACATGAGTCTAAATTTGAATAGTTTCTGAGTGACAAATAGTGGTTTATTTATTATTTTAATTTTTCGTGAATTACTTGACCAATTAAGTTCGGATTTTAGATATTTTTTCATTTCGAATTATTTAATTTTAAATGAATTAAGACAAATTTCTAAATTGCGCAAATAAAATTTCAGTTTTACTAATTGATTTGCTTATTTAATGTATGTCCCCTCATTCATTAAGTTTGCATCTTTGTATCTGAAAATACACTCGTTAGATCAAAAGTTAATACAGTAGTTACTTTTTTCAATGATTTCGGATTAAACCTTTTGGTTATATTTTAAATAATTTTTGCAAAATGAAAAAAGTAACCAGGTTGTCTCTTGACACTTGTATATTATTTTTTTAATAAAATCAGTACACTATTTTTTAAAAAGTATTTCTTTATATATTTTGTAAGAGCTTTTTTTTGCGTTTTGAAATTATTTGCATTTTTTATTACCTGTTAAAAAGTTGAATTATATTTTTAACCACATTGCCTTGATTTTTAGAAAATGAGGTCCTCAGAAACTGACTTCAAATTCAATAAACTGTTCAGTTTATTTTTATTTCTTGCATACAAAAGAGAATCTTTCTTATTTTTCTCATTTCATACTTTTCACTGCGGAAAGAAAGTTTCCAAGTGAATAGACAGTTTCAATAATTAACGACAAAATATAGCGTCTTACATTAAAAAAAAGCATTTTTATGAAATTTAAGTTAATTGAAATTTAAAATAATGAGAATTATATGTCATACTTGTCAAACCTATAAACTACAAAATAAAACTTTGTTGAATTTTAAAAGAATGTAAATGCTTTAAGAATTACATTTAGTGAGGTTGACAAACTGCTCTCTATGAAAGTGACAGGTCTGCAGTTTTTAACAAATAATTTATTCGTTTATTCTTTAGATTTAAGTAATGCATTTCAAAATTTTTTCATTTGAAGTAGTTCATTCTAAACAAATTTTAAATAATTAAAATGTGATATTTTATTAAAACCAGAAAGTCGATTTACCTCCAAACTAATACTTTTCCAGTTTCTGAAACGTTAACAAAAAATCTTCGGATCGCGCATCGCACTTGAACTTTTCGAAAATTGACAAAATTTTTCTTTATTTTTAATACCACTTAAAACTGAGCAACCAACATGATATAGTTTTTTATTCTTATTTTATGGTTTAAAAAAAGAATAGAAATAGATAAAAATATCATTATTAATTCATTGTATACAGGTTGCTCAATATACTTCAAATAAGAAATATATAAATTTTTTCAGATTTTTTGCCACTTACCGTCGTGGTTAATTAGCAAATAATAAATTAAGCAAATAAGTCTTATATATAAAATAGACAACATTGTAGAAAAAAAATTAAAAAAAGGCTATTTTATCTACCAAAGGCATTTCATATGCACTGAAATCCATAGACAACGTTAGTGATATTTGACAGCTAATAGCTCCCTTTGATCTAAGAAAAAGTTTAACGCACTTTACTTTAATATTTAATTGTTTAATTGTTAATGTTAACTTTAATATTTAATTCTCTATGTCAGATGAATTCAATGAAAAACTTTAACCTGGTTGTCACATACAATATGAGACAGTCGGATTCTTTTACTGTTTGTCCGAAAGAAATATTTAAATTTACAAAGTAACGTTTAAGAGTAAAAATTATCAGAACTGCATATTCTATCAACTAGTTTTTATTTGTAAGAATTTAAATGCGTTTCCATCGAGAGTTGTTGAATTGTTCTCTCTTTACATCTATCAAAGAATAATCATTACAATCATCAAGTCATTTAAAACACTGATACGACAAAATTTTGTATCAGTCAACTTACAAATTCAATCGTTCGGGAATTTTGATTTTACTGCCTAAAAGGTTTTTTTTCTGGTTTTGGTTCAATACTTGGAATAAGGCCAGGTGCTTCAATCACATCAGGATCAAATAAAGAAAGTCTCCCTAATGTGTGAATTCCAGTCTCGGTCACACATTCCGAGTGTAACACTTCTCTCAAAGTCTCTTTTGATGGTGTTTGTACTTCAAGAGCATAGAGACGTTGCACAGGCCTTAAAAACTCGCCGTTCTTCGGTTTTACCTTTGTAAGAAGAACCATGCCATCTTTTCGCTAAAATACCTCAAGTATTCTTCCTAATGGCTCAGTTAGACACTTCTGGTTTGATACTTCAACTATGACTATTTCTCTTGCCTTGAATTCTTTCCTGAGTTTTTTTTTTGTTTGTTCTCTTAGCTGTCCTATGTATTCGAGTCTAAAATGACTTCTGATTTCTGTTTGAAGGTTAGCACTGTACAACTGTCTCTTGTGCAAACTGTTGCCTGATATCTCCAAATATTCACAATCAGTAACCCCAATTTTCTTGTGCTCTCTGAGGAACATGGATGGATGATACAATTAGAAAAGGATAGATGGAAGAGCTTCTGATAGGTACGCCAGTGGTCGTGTTTACAACCACACAGTACAGTATTCAATTCTTCGTATCCTAGACGAGCTGTTCCTAGCACTCTTTTCTTGTAAGTCTTTCGCTAGGGCAATGAGTCGTTACCACCAACCACCATAGCATGGTGCTTATGGCGGTATAAATTTCCAAATGATATCCCTCTTTCTCCCTTCTTCATCGACCTGATTCCAGTTAATAGATTGAAGTATTCGATTGGACTTCGACAAAATTTATCCAATTATCTAAATATATTGCAGATGGATATCCACGACGTACGACAAAACGCTGTAGCGCTACCAAAAGACTTTCGGCTGACATCGAGAACCAGAGTTCAAAGTGAATTCCTACATGGACAGCACATGTAAAAAGTGCAATCCGAGTTTTAGAGCCATTTCTTAGAAACAATGGACCAGCTATATCCACCTCAATCATCCCAGCATCCTTCAATCTATCTTTTGGCAATGGAGGTAAATATAATATTTCAGATATAAGATTCAGATATAAGATGTATGCAACGTATACAACTGTTCAAAACTTTTCGAATGGATTTCCTTCCTTTTAGTATCCAAATTTTGTCTCGCAAACGACCCAGCAAAATCTAAATTCCACAATCTTTTCATTGCTGTGAAGGATCAATTTGTCAGCAGTGGATGGTCACCTGGCAATAGTATTGGGTAGTTAAAGTCTTTGGTATCTTGTCGAAAAATAATTCGGGTTCTCACTCGGAGTTGGCCATTTTAATCAGGCACAATGTTTAGAGGATGCAATCTTGGATTTAGAAAACCATTTAGAACTTCGTTTTGTATCAATAGCAATTGTAGATTTTCTGAATTTTTTTCTGTACATGAAGGAATATGAGATGTACATGAAGGAATATGAGAACAAATGCTGATCTTTCGATAATTGTTGCAGAACCGACAAATCCAAACTAGTTTTCGCACTGGCTTCGGATGAGAGGATCAAAAATACCGATCATTAGTTTGTTTGAGTGTGTTTGTAAATTGATAGCACAGTTCTCGGCATTTATCAGATCATTATTTGCTAACTTTGTGATGATCATTTGCTACCTTTGTGATGATCATTTACTACCTATCTCTTCATTTCCACTCCTTACATGGTAGTTCGCCTTAGATCTTACTTCTTGTATTTCTTCTTTTCTGTCATTCCCTCTGAAAATTACTTTCCTCAAATATAATCTTTTTACGCTGGATCAATTCATTTTCTTTCTGACTCCCAGCAGAGAAAAAGAGGCATGATTTGCATTACACTCCGACGAAGTTAAACAATATAAATTATATATTGAATGCAAGTAATATAAATAAAAATTATATTACCTAAAAACACGATGCCGCAATCTGAAAAATCACTTCATTTCCATTCCTTACATGGATAATCGTCTCTTATCTTACATCTTCTTGAATTTCTTCTTTTCTCTCATTCCCTCTGAAGCTTTTTTTCCTCAAATATAATCTTTCTAAACTGTAAAACTTCCCTCCCTTTCCAATTTCTACCAGAGAGATAGAAACATTCTTAGCGTGACACACCATCAAAGCTAGATAATATAACTCATATTGAATGTAAGTAAATATAAATTCAAGATTTTAAAAAAAATTATTATACCGAGATAAAACATTACCAAACTCTCTAAAATCTCTACATTTCCATTTCTTACACTGTTGTTCACCTTATATTTTAGTTCTTCTTGTATTTCCTCTTTTCTCTCATTCCCTCTGATGTTTCCTTTAATCAAGTATATTCTATTTACACTGGATCAATTCCTTTCCTTTCTAACTACCAGCAGAGAAAAAGAAACAAGTTTTGCATTATGCAACGACAAAGTTAAATAATATAACTTATATTGAATGCAAGTAATTAAAAAAAATTATATTACCTAGAAAAAACATTATGCCAAAATCTATAAAATCTCTTCAGTTCCTTTTTCTCAGACATAGGTTTGCCTCTTATTTTTATTCTTCTATTTCCTCTTTTCTCTCATTCCCTCTGACGTTTCCTTTCCTCTAATGTAATCTTTTTATACCAGATAAATTCCATTCCTTTCCTATCCCTAGTTGAGAGCAAGAAAAATGCTTTGCATTACACGCAGACAAAGTTCATATAAAGAAAATATTTCAAAATAATTAAAAACAATACTTTCAGTGGAAAAATGCGCTATGCAGCTGAAAATCCAAAAGGAATTAAAACAAAAAAAACAATGAAAAATGAAAAAATTAATAAATATGGCAACCGAAGCCGACGTCTTCATGGGGTACCAGGTTTTGCTTTTATGGCTTCCGGAGCTGGTACCCCCTGAAGAGGTCAGCTTCGGTTGTCATATTTATTAATTTTTTCATTTTTCATTGTTTTTTTGATGATATAGTGAGTTTTAGAGACACTAATGTATTTCAGAAGAAAGTTTAAATTGAATATTTTTCTGAATCTATAATCAGGTGATGTAAATGGTACTGAGTGCTTCGATTAATTCATGTAAACGCTGAGATATGTTTTATGAGAGCATGTTTTATCTTCCAAAATATTAAAAATAACGTATTAGTTTACAATCGGGGACCCTCTTATGTTTGGCTATTTGAATATAAACTTATATACAACGAAGAGTCATTGCATTATTACCACCCTCCATATATAACAATGGGCTCGCCCAGGTTTTAATGAACAGGAACAATGTTTTCATGGGGCACATTAGGACCCATAATCCTCATAGAACGATCCCTGACGTCTGTAAGCTACTTGAACATAGTTGCAGACCAGGTTCACCCATTCATGGCAACAGTTTTTCCTGCGAGGGAGGGTGTTTACCAACAGGATAATGCACCATGTCATAAGGGTCGAATCGTCATGGATTGGTTCGAGAAACATTCCAGTGACTTTCAAATTCTCCTGATCTTAATCCAATACAGCATTTGTGATCCTACTTGGAAAACCAAATTCGTGCTGCCACGCTACCCCCTCGCAATGTGAGGGAATTGCAGGACCAGTTGGTGAGCGCTTGGTACCAGATACCTCAGACTACCTATCAGCATCTTGCGGAATCAATGCCACGGCGAGTGATAGCAGTTTTGATGGCTAAAGGTGATCCTACATGTTATTAGCAGGGTGGTCATAATGTTATGGCTCTTCGGTGTATATGAAACTAAACAAAGAATCAATCCCTTGACGGTTAACAAAAGTTGCGGTAACACAAAGGTGACGTCATTGAAAGTTAAGATAACGAAGACTGTCACAGTAACCAGAAACAGGGTTTCAACAAAAGTGAACGAAAATTATCACTAAGGCAAGGGGCCTCCAATTCTAGATCTTAACAAAAAATAATAATAACGGATATGACAGAGGATATGTATCATTATGGCAGATCTTTTAAATCGAAAAATAGAGAGGGTTAAAATGAGACGAAGTTGAACAATGCTACTATCATATTTTAAAACCGAGTGAAATATTAGTTTTTATTGAAATAATTTCCCTGTAACGGACTTAACAGGAGCATATATTAGGGAAAAATACTTCATTTTAAATTCACTGTTAACTCTATTAGTAATTTAAAATTCAAAGTCCAGATAAAAAAAAAAAGAGTACAAGTGAACTAAGAAATTTCAAATGCGGAAATTGTTTCAAAATATCAAATTGCAAGCAAGTTATGACCACTATCGATTACAGTAGCTAGCCCTGTTATTATTTGCTTGCAAATTGATGTTTGGAAGAAAAAAAAACTTTTAAAACTTCAAAGTTCATCTACACTTTAAGTTTCAAATTACTAATGTAGGTAAAATAGAATTTGTCATAAAGGGTTTTACTTCCGTTATAGCAGTATATTGAGAAAGAGCTATGAACATTTCATCTTTAGTGATTTGCTAAAAAAAAACATAGTAATATAATCAGGAATTCTTTCAGAAAAAAAAATCATATAATTTAGTAAAAGAAATGCTAAAATTGCCTAAATCTCTTAAAGAAGCAGGCCGTTTTGCTTCCTCGTTACTTTTCAAAATTTTATTGAGTTTGATACAGTAAATATTCACTTACGGTATATTTATATATTATAATACTCAGATGTATTTGTTTAAATTCTCATTTATTAATTAATGCATATTTATTACTCAACATTTTATACTCCTTAGTTTAAATAATGACAGTATTCAACAGACTTTTACTTTTTTTCTTGCTAAGTAATTCATAATTTTAAAAAAAGTAAGGAAAATTAGTTGATTTTAAAAAAAAATGTCTTAGGCTTTATTATCTGTTTGCAGCAATGAAGTTTCACATAAATTATCATATTCACTGTAAAAAAAGTTTTTTTCAAACCTTAGCAAAAGTGCGTCAAAATATTGAAGCACCGAGTCAAATTTGAAAAATCCATGTATTCATTATTGAGTTGAGTAACATGGGCAAAAATGCTCAAAAATGACTACAAGGTAGATAAGATATGCTCAATTATGAATACATGGAGTTTTCAAAAATAACTATATTTTCCCCGGCGCACTGTCTTGGATGACCGCCCTCTTATAACCTTAAACTTTGGCGATCAGCTGAAATGGGTGATTGCCAAACGAAATCTACCACCAACTGCTTGGATGCCCGCTTTTTGAACGTGATTGAAAATGGCTAAAATGTTTGAGATGGAAAGATGTAACGAATACGCTAGGAAATACGTATTTTTTACTACAATATTTTTATTCATGCAAAGTGATTTCTAGATACTGGACATTAGTATTGCACCGCTTGCTGAATTAATATAAAATAGCTCTTGGTGTCGACATTTTTACTGGCTAACATTGCATATTGCAGCTACCTCACTACTTGAAATCAGTAAAATTGCAGGTATCATTTTCATCACTTTTCTTAGCATTATTGTCGGATCTGTGTTTTTATTTAAAGCAAGAATTTTTGTTGTTAATTATAAAGATTATTTTTGTGTGTGTGTNAGCTAACCCTGTTATTATTTGTTTGCAAATAGATGCTTCGAAAAAAAACTTTTAAAATTTCAGAGTTCATCTACGCTATAAGTTTTAAATTAGTGATGCAGGTAAAATAGAATTTGTCATAAAGGGTTTTTCTCCCGTTATAGCAGTATATTGAGAAAGAGTTATGAACATTTCATCTTTAGTGACTTGCTTAAAAAACAGAATAATATAATCAGTAATTCTTTCAGAAAAAAAAAATTTAATATCATTTAGTAAAAGAAATGTTTAAATTGTCTAAACCTCTTAAAGAAGCAGGCCGTTTTGCTGTTTCGTTACTTTTAAAAATTTTATTGAGTTTGATACAGGAAATATTCAATTACAGTATATTTATGTATTATAGCACTCAGATGTATTTGCTTAAATTCTTATTTATTAATTAATATAGATTTATTACTCAACATTTTAGACTCCTTAGTTTAAATATTGACACTATTCAACAGACCTTTACTTTTATTCTTGCTAAGTAATTCATAATTTAAAAGAAAGTAAGGGAAATTAGCTGATTTTGAAAAAAAAAGCCTTTGGCTTCATTATCTGTTCGCAGCAATGAAGTTTTACATAAATTATCATATTCACTGTAAAAAAAATTTTTTTCAAACTTGAACAAAAGTGTGTCAAAATATTGAAGCACCGAGTCGAATTTAAAAATCCCATGTATTCATGATTGAGTAGAGTAACGTGGGCAAAAATGCTCAAAAATGACTGCAAGGTAGATAAGACATGCTCAATTATGAATACATGGAGTTTTCAAAAATAACCATATTTTCCCCGGAGCTATTTTGACATATTTTTAAGAAATCCTTTTTCACAATGTTTCCTTTATATGTTTTGGGCATTATTTATTTATACAGATAAGCATTTTTTCAAATTTTTTTAACATATCTTGATTTTATAAAATTTTGTGATTTCGGAAAACCGGTGTGAATTATATAAAAAATAAGCAAGCACACAATTTGATTTTGAGTAATATAAAATTCAGCTAATATTTATTTTTAGTTTGTCGACAATCCGTTTTACGAATCTAAATTTTTCATTTAAGAAAAATTAGTTAACGTATTATTTTTTCTTAATTAGTGTATCTAAACGTTAATATGTACTTATTACAATTACACATAATATCTAGTTTAATCTTTCATCAATAATACTTACTTGCACTCATCTTTAATATTTTATTCAGTAAATTTCGAGGAAAATGATAATAAAGTATTCAGAAGCATTTTTTCAGTGTACTTTTTTCAATGAAACTATAAAAGTTAAAAACTAATAATGATTACAATCTTGGAAAAGTAAACACTAAAGTTAATTTGCTACTAGATGAAACAATATTTCTCATCTCAATAAGTTTTTGTCTCCCAAAGACACGTCACTCAATGTGAAAGATTCCCTTCAAAGAACTTTTTTGGCAAAGGAAATGAAAGCTGTCAATGCCAGGAAGAATTCTCGACAAAATATGTTTTTAAAAAAAAATCTAACTAAGTAATAAGAAACGAAAAACAGTTTCTACATTAATGTTATTAGTTTCTAACAAAGAATGTTATTAAACATGCTCATGCACTTCGCCTCAAAATGCAAATATGCTCAATTTTGAATATATGGGGTTTTCGAACTTGACTATTATTTGTTTCGAAGCTATGATACATTTTTGCTCAGTTTTGAGAAATCACTTTTGCAGCTTACGTGTATTTATTTCACTCCTATTTCTTTCATTAGCTATTAAAAATTTAGTTAAGTGAGTAAAGATAATGCAAAACTAAATATCTTTGTTTTTAAGTCACATTTCTATCTTAAAATATAATTCAAACTCTCTTCTTCTAAGGGAATAGCTGCAATGTTTCAATATATCAATAAAATATGATTTTCTGTTTTAAATGGGATAAATCTACTACAGCTACTAACATACTCTGAACTTTGAACGGGGAAGCTTAATAGGATGCCTTCATTTTTAACTCCGCATTACTGAAGTTATTTTTATCGAATTTCGAGTGCTTCAGTAACTTTTTAATTGTTTTTAAATGAGTTATTTCATTACCATCGCGCCTCGCCAATCAGCATCCTCACTTTTCCAAGTTCATAAGTTGATTTCTTGTCAGCTCGAGCCATTAGATCAGCTCACATTCACGATCACCTTGAACGTTAATTATATTACTGAAAATTTAATTGCCAAAATATTAATTTTTAAGAATGGTATTTTTAGCATATTAGAATAATTTTCTTCGAATTAATTAATAAATTGAAACTGTTCATACCTTATAGATTAAAAGTTTATTATATCAATAATTTGAGCTTAAATATGTTTCACTTAACTGCTTAAAACATCGAGGGAAATATTATCCTGCACTAATTTAAAAAGGAAGCCTTGTAAAATCTTTCGAAGTTTCTACTTCTAAATAGATATAAACTCTGTTTTTCCCTATACAAATCAAATTGTCTGAAAATACGTCATAGAAAGACACACAACATGAATCTTTAAAAGTGAACTTCCGTAAATTGGTTTGATAAAATTTTCTATGGGAACCTAATTTAGAGATCTATGTCAAATGAAAGAACAAATCAGATTCAGAAGTATAAGTATTTATTAAAAGGATTGTTCACTTCAAAAAAAAAAAAAAACATCCCACCCTTCCCATGTGTATGAATCAGCTAAGGTATCATTGTATAGTTTTTTTATACATAAATAATTAAGCATGCTTTGTGTTTTTCTTCTTTCGCGTCCTGCTGTATATAT
>NC_092210.1:72668678-72673101 GCF_043381705.1 Parasteatoda tepidariorum | reverse complement strand
TATATATATATATATATATATATATATATATATATATTAGGATACCACAGTACTACAAATCTAGGTCATGCAGTTATCATGCGACTAAAAAAATTTACCTAGAGAGTACGTTATTTTGAGTTGTAAGCTACTTTCCATTCTTTTATATGCTGGATCTTAAAAATTGATTCGGGATTCAAAAAAATTTCAGTTTTGTAAATCCATGCCTATATGCATACCCAAAGATATAAATATCTTCTGTCATATCTTCATATCGTTTTACGTTCTTCGTTGGCAGTAAATTATTAGTCCGTCTTACCTCTTAAGCTGTGTTTGACCTAGGTTTTTATACATATGGCAATTGGAGAGGGAAAAAAACGGTTACACTAACTTTTTTCTTTCATTTTGTGTTCAAGGGTTATTCTCATCACGTTGTATGTCAGTGAAAGATTTTTTCGTCATAATAAAAATGTTTCTTCAGTAATATTGCAAGCACTTCTAATATTTTTCTTTCTGGAAAGATAAAAATATTTTCTGGAAAAAGTTTTCTCTCCAAACTTTTATTTTACTTCACTCCTACGAACTCGGGTACCCATCAGATCTGCAATTTTTTTTATTGAAAATAAAATGAATATTTATTTTCCTTCGCTTCGTATCTGATTGAACACTTTAAAAAGAAATATTTCTCTATTTTAAACATTAAAAATAATAGTAAATAATTAATAAAAGAGAATATTGTTTATGAGATGTTAATATTGATGATGAATATTGTTAATATGAATAATAGTGATTATGAATAATCACTTTTCAACATAGCACCTCAATATTACATCAACATATATTTAAAAAAAAACATCATCTCATCTCAATATAACATATTATTGTATAAATGTGTTATATCCCCTCATAGTAGTAACATATTACCTCACAGTAACATTAATCTAGGATTACTACCATTTTAATCTATATTAATCAAACTTTAATTACACATCTGATCACTTCATTGTAACATCATTTCCTCTTGATGTGGCATCACTATCAGCTTGCTTCAAACTTCCAGGACATAGTTTTTTTTACGCTATGTTTCTTGCTAAATTTTTTTTTAAGAAATCTATCTTAAAAAGGAATGTGAATAGTGATGTGAATATTGTTAAGAAGTGACAATTACCGTTAAAAAATTGTTTTGTGCAAATGTTTCTCGATTAATAATGTAAAAATCGGTAGAAAAATCTTTGAAAGCAAAATAGTTTGTTTTGGAAAAATATATTTTACATAGTATTAAAATATTTTTGATATTGTATTAAAATATTCTGACATTCAAAATTTAAAAAAAATCATTAATTATTAAACATTAAGCATTAAATTATTAAAACATTAAACATTAAAACATAATTTAGTCACTTATTTATAGAAATTTTTAGATTAAATATTGAATATTAGAGATATATAGTGCTCACCCAGCTTTTTTTTCCTATGACTTAAAGGCCTTTTTCCTCTATTTTATGCATATTAAATTTTTCTGTGCCAATCGGTCTCTATTATGGCTCTGAATGGTTGGCGAAACAGGAATTACAATAGCTTTTCCTAGACCATCCTAGACAGGCTTTGAGAAATCTGAAGACCTTCATGGTAAGTCACTACCTTTAATTAGGTGAACATGGTTCGAATCAGAGCTATGGCATGTCAGTTCAAATTCTGCTCCTAGATTACACTGTCCACAGTGACGTGAATTACCCACGATTGTAAACTGATCAGGTTAGAGTCTACTTATATATATTGGGCTAAGTGTAGGAGCATATCGTAGTTTTGATCTCTATGTAACAAAAATGGATGTATGTTTCATCAAGAATTCTTTCATTAAGGCTAGCTTTTCCTAATGCTTAATTCAGAAGTCTCCTTGTAATCTGAATTGGGTTCGAAATTAGTTCATTAGGGTTCAAATTCAAAGGCTACTATGTTGAACCTCAACTGCTGCTAATAGATCGGTGATAAAATTCAGTTATAAGTTCAGTTTAAAAGCCTTCACTGTCTAGAAAATTGCCACCCATATGAGTTCTATGTGGTACAATGTTGTTGCTTATGAGCTAAAATAAAACCATAATTAATTTAACCTCTCAAAATAGGACTCTAAGAGTATGCTGTCCCATTGACTCTTTCCAAGTGGACATCGCAGTATCTATATCAAAGGCATGGACAGTCATTATTTTGATGTCTGCACAAATCAGCAAACCGTTGCAGCCGCAATGGTTAATTTTATAGAAAATCAAGGGTGCCCTTTAAAAGAATCAACCAGTCACACGTAACCATTAACTTAGAATACTAACTAGATGGAAGATTTTCATAAAAACCACGCTCTGTAAGAAAAACTAATCAGACAAGAAAAGGGGCAACAGAAAAAACTTTGATTTCTCCATATTTATCAATGACATTATGGTGCATTCTAGAAAAAATAAAATCTATAAATAACATAATCTATAAATAATATAATTTACGTACTATATAATCTGTAATTAATATAAATTTCAGTGGTAAGCAGAATCAGAAGTAAGAATAAATCATGTCATGTATATAGGGGAGATTAAATCCCTTACATATTCAAATTTCAATTTCTTCGCCAATAAATCACGTCTATTTTCTTTGAACAGACACAACATAATTAGTTTTCCTACTCATCTCTTTGCTTAAAAACACTACTATTCAGTTTTAACACCACTTCAAAAGATGCCGCTTGTCAGCGCTTGTTGCTGTTTGTATCTAAACTAGCAAAATCATCGATGATTTAATAAAAAAAATTGATTCAGTGCAATTGTAAAATAGAAAAGAAAATTAAAAAAGCGATTCATTTTTGAAACCGCATTAAGTGCATCCTAAACAATTTACAATCTCTTGAAACAGAAGTCAGTTTCATTTTGCTTAAAAATAAATAAAAATAATATTCACACGGGGACATTTTTTGATATTGACGATGAAGGTTATCCTTCTTTTTCTCCATTATTTATTTCGCGTCTTTCAGTCTTGTTAAATCTTATTTCTAAATGTCCTGTCATTTAGCAAGAAATGTTTAAGTAAAAAATTAAAATTGCAGTTATGATTGAATATTAATTTTGTCAATACTAATGCTTAGATCTCTAAAGAGATCAGTTATAAAACCTGAAATAAATAATAAAAATTATTTAATTTTATTTCTCTTAATTCAGATACTATTTGCAATCATTCCCCGACATAGAAATAATTCCCAAGGGAAATTTCACTCCTGTCAAATTTTCAATCAATTTCTGATGTTTTAGAGACCTAGCATTACAAAGATACATCCGCGCTTGATGACAATGCAAGTTTCAGCCATTTTCCGACCACTAAAATCAGACTTTATCATCCTAACGCAATCCTAATCCTATTGCAAAATCAATTGATCACTGGTAAATATTTCGACCATTATTGGAAAAGCTAGCGTATTTAAACCTAATCTAGAACTTGATGACAAATTAAATAATGATTATTTCCTAGCATCTTCAGCACAAACAGATGTTATCGCCATACTATTACAACAAGAAATTTATAGTGAACTAAAATTTTGATTGCTATCCGATTAGCTATTATAAATGGAGCACCGTACTGCATGACACTGAAAGTTTCAATCATTTCCTGGCCATTACTTACAGATGTTATAGCTATATTATTACGAAAAATAATTTATCAACAATCGAAATTTCAACTGATTTCCAACTTGTTAAAGTGTTTAAAAGTAAGCTGGTTAGGATAGTAATATCAGTACTGATCATTTCTTGACTTCTACAATCAAATAATCTTTCTTGACTTCTTTTATAATCAAATGAAATTTAAACCAATAATTATTATGATCACTCTCCGATTAGTCGGAAGGCTCAAATTTCAAATGGATCTTTGTTTATGATGATAAATCAATAATTTTGTAAATGATGCTAGCAATTTTTATCGCTGACAAAAATTTCGACCTCTTTCCGACATAAACAAACGCAATATTTTACGCAGTAAGACTGATCATTAGCGTCAGGTTAAAGCCATACGAAATGCCATTCCTCCAGAATAATTCAGAGCTTGTTCGATTCAATGTCATGATGTGTACAGGCTCTCGTCGTTCAGCATAGCGGGCAGGTAAAATACTGATTTCCGACGTTCCTCAACTTTTTTTTGTCCTGCAAATTTGATCTTATCATCCATTTGTACCACTATCTGTAATAAGAGGAATAAACTTTAACTTCTGACAATTCCTTCTTAGTGTTGCATTTTTCACAAACATGAGTGTATCATTTGTCAACAATAGTGAATTATATAGTACTAAGAGGCTTTGCCCCCTGCTTGCTGGCGCTCCCCAACCCTCGGAACTGCTTTCGCAGTTCATTTCGGATTGCTTTGCAATCCGATGCTCCCTTTACTCGATCATTGGATACGTTCTTAACGTCTAACT
>NC_092210.1:72628399-72668178 GCF_043381705.1 Parasteatoda tepidariorum | reverse complement strand
GAAATAGATATTAATAATATTTTATAATAGTTAAGAGAAATAGATATTAATAACTTTTTATAATAGTTAAGAGAAATAGATATTAATAATTGATAAGAATAACGAATAATAATTAATAATAAAATGCTAACAATTTGAAAAAAGTGCGAGAAATATTTTCCCTCGCCCTAAAATGGTTGAAGAGTGAATCTGTAATCCGATGTGTAAAACTCGCGTCTAGATACTTATGGATGCACTCATTAAAATATAGCGATAAGTTACATTTTCAAAGTACGTTTTAAAAAAAATATTGACTTTTTAACTATATTGCCCCATAATCCATTAAATTCCTTATAATTACAATACTTTTTTTGGACGTTTTATTGTATAATTTTTAGATTAAAAATCTATCATAAGCATTTTTTAGTAAATAATTTTGTCTGCTCTTATCACAAGGTTTAAATTTATTTTAGATGAAAAAATTGATCTAAAATTGTGAAATTATATGGCAAAAATCTGAAAAGATATCTTATTAGATGTTTTGTTGTTTAAGCTAAAAATGTATCCAAAATATTTTTGAGCGAATGACTGCAACCACTTTTATTAAACGCTAAAATCGGTTTTAAATGTATAAAACTTGAATTAAGATTGGAAAATTATCGAGAAAAAATAGGAGACATTAAATGGTACCCTGTTCACTTTTAAAGATCCTACTTACAAAGGAAAAGTAAATTTATCTCTTGACAGTTTCGAAACTAAATTACAGGGGATTTCCAGAAACTAAAGTTGAAAGAAAACTTAAGGAGGAGAATCGGAACTGAAATGAAATTGCTGGAGCTCCTCCTTTCTGTTATTATGAGGAGTACAACATTTTATTTAGCTACGAAAATAGCTCTAGTTAAACAAAAAATCACGTGTGAAAAATGCAAATGAAGCTCAATTAATGTAAAATGATGTAATTTTACGAATAAAAAAGGGTGGCTTCCATGTTATTTCCTATTGGATTCCTTCAATAATATCTGGCTGAAAAAAGATTCTTACAATCACTAGTCTTGTAAATACCCGCTTATTCTTTTCGTTCATTTGTTAAACAAAATTACACTATTGTTTTGTATTCTGCTGAGATTATAAAGAAATATTAAATATTGTCAATCATCATTATATATAATTTTATTCTATATATAGATGCATAAGAATCATTACTTATGAATGATAAATAGCATTTTTGTGGTTCAGAATTATAAAGACACTTTAAATGATGTTAATTATAGTTCTAAACATCCTTAAATTTCCTTATTATCATACCCTTAATAAACATATTTGTTATATTCTTATGGATGGGTGGTCTAATGTAAACAATAACAAGCGTCCTTAAACTGGAAGAAAACTTAGCTTTACAGGATCACCCATCCATAATCATACACTTAATATTAGTTAATTAATTAACATTATTATATTTTAAGTTAATATATTATAGAAGTAAGACATATTCAAAATATTTACTATTAAAATAAAAATTAAAATATAAATGTGTGTTTGCTAAACAGTACTTCATCAGGGGACACACTATGTGCAAACACACAGGAGTCTTTCTGTTGTTAGTTTTGGTTAAATCCACTAACAACAGAAGGGCTCCTGTGTGTTTGCAGGCCATACATATCTCTATGGTTATTATAGGCATATGGTATCCTGCCACTCAAATTTCGATGGTAACCATAGGTTGTCATAGATTATCGTAAGTTTCTCTATGGCAAATTTTCCTAAGGGTACTGCTTGAGTAATAATGTTAACATATTCAAAATAAAATTTTGAAAAAAAAATTAAAAATTTACAAGCACCCAAATCAGTTGAAGTTGTTTTACCATGTTTGATACAGTAACAATAAAAGGTTATTTTTATATTTTTTTTACCTTTTATATAATTTAAATAACATAACTTACAAAAAATTTGTTCAAACAAAACAACTATTAGATCAAATTTATTTTTATTGTATGTATTTTGTAATAAATAATGAATAATGTCTATTAGAATGAATAATATGTAATAAATAATATGCATTAGTATTTTCTTATACATAATGAAGAAATGCGTCCATGAAAATATCATCTCAGAGTGGCATGCATTGGACAATGAAGGATTAAAAACTTTTTTATCTTTCATCATAGCATAAGTTTTACGTATGCGAAAAATATATTTGACTTCAATTTTATTATTAATTTATGAAATCGAAAATATGTAGTAATTACAGATCAATAGTAAGCCAGCAAATATATTCGAGTAAAAGAATCTGAATTTAAAAATACTCAGTGAATTTATATAGAAAAAATTAATTTATTTCAAATCTAACTAAGGAATCATAAACTACTTCAGATTTCATAAATAGATGGAATTACTGTAAAGTAATTGAGGCAAAATTTTCACGTTGAAATATTCTTCAAGTGTACTATTTTCTGTTGCTATGATTTTGAATTATTGTTGTATTGAATTAAATTTGCATTATCAAACAAAGATAGATAAAATAATAGAAACGCTTCAATACTAATGCATTTTTTTTCATATTTCTCCAGCCATATTTATTACTTCAGAATTGTTTAGAGTATGCGATTTCTCATACATGTCAATGAAATTTAAAACTTTTAGAGGTTTGAGGGACCAACAATAAATTACAAATGGTAAACAATGTTCTTGAACACCCTATGACAAAAAATGTAGCAATATATTTTTAACTTGTGACAGTTATTTTCGTTATTATATACAATAATTAGACAAAATTTCGTAAACCTAGTTTAAGTATTTATGGAGATATAAGCATTTTTATAGAAAGAAAAACTAATTTATAGACATACGTTTTTTGGCGACCACTTTAAAAATGCTTATAACTAAACAAAATTCTTAGAATATTTTAAAATCAATTATATATTTTTTCATTTAAGTGTGAGAAAAATTCGTTTAAAACTGAGCAAGATATTAGTAATTAAAATAGTTCTTTTACGCCTGCAAGGGAAAAATTTAATTTTTTTTTCTTAATTTCGAATTGAATCGTATTTGACCACTTGATTTAAATATCTCAATTTAAAAAGTTTGAAGAAATTTTCTAAGTAGATTTAGTACTTTTTAAAAGAACAAAACATTTTTGGGGTGCTTTTTCTTGAAATTACAAGGGGTTTTCCCCATATTTCATTTTGTACCATTAAACAACATTTATTTAAAAAGACCCCGGCGTTTTGGGGAATCATCCCCCATAATTTTTTTTTCCGCCTGTTTTCTTTCCTTATTGAATCTCAGTTTCTTGTATAAACATTTAGTACAATGTATCATCATTTGTTATTAAATTCTACCTTATGATACAAAATAATGTTTGTAGAAAACCTCTTATCATTTTGAGCTTTTTTCTTTAAAAAAAGTATGAAAACTACTTTGAAAATTGCTTAAAACTTTTTAAATTTTAAAGATATTTAAATCGAAATTTTTTCACTAGTTCTTAAATACGATTCACTACAAAATTAAGACCATTTTTTTAATTTTTCCTGCTCATGCGCAATTTAAAAAAACTAGTTAAATTACTCATATCTTGCTGGCTTTTTGAAATAAGAACAGTCTCAAGATGCAATGTTATTGCTGAACTTTTGGTAATTATTAAAAAATATTTAAATATTACTAAAGAATGTTCGAAATAAATAATGTTCAATGAAATAACACGTTTTCAACATGTTTTAACATGCAATGGCTGAATTTTTAGAATATTTTGTAATAATTGAAATGTTTAGATTGGATTTTAATCAAGTAGAAAACGAATCATTAACCAGATTTAAAAAAAATTGTTTTACCAAGCAGAAATAAATAAAATTCCGTACATTAGTTATTTTCAATATGAATAATAAGTACGTTCCCTGTATTTTCTATAAAAAAAGAAGAAAAATTACAATTAATTCAGAAAGAAGACAAATAATTTAAATTTGATTTCTTTCCTTTTTTTTCGTCAACTGATAAAAAATATGTTGAAGAATTTTATTATTCAAATAAAATAAAGAGGAATTTGAACGTTAACTTCTCTGCTAGCGATGAAGACCGTACTCAGTATTTATAGTCGATATAAATACTGAGTGCGTGTGATTTATTTTCTAGAAAAAAAGATGAAAAACTTACACTGAATTTAGAAAATGATAAAATAAAATCAGCCTGATTTCATTTCTTTACTTTTGTAAACTGATAAAATATACGTTGAAGCATTTTATTATTCAAAGTAAACTCTCGAGATAAATTTAAACTTTTATTTAATTTTCTACTAACGAGGAAGAACATTAAGCGAATATTTCTTTAGGCAACTATTCTATTTCGAGAGTCATTTATCGTTTGAGGAAAACTTTCTTTTTCAGAATACTTACCGTAAAAAATCTACAAGGAAGTTAGTATTCAGAGAGAGAAAGAGAGAAAAAGAGAGGCTTCAGTAGCAAAAGTGATTCCTGCAATCCTGCTAAAAACTATGTTTTGAATAATATTTCGTTTAAAATAAAATTCATAAAACATTTTATGTGGTTGGTAGAATATTTTATTTAATTCACATTTTATTTAGTTAATTTTTAGTTTGCTAGAAGTGATATTTTAGAATATGTTAATTAAATTCATAAAAAAAACTCCTTAGTTTGTTGTAGAAGTTAAAACTTTTGCCTTTTTATGAACAAAAGGTGCTAAAGACTTTTAGTTTTGGACAATATTTTAAAATTTTTGACAGCATAGTGTTTTGGGTTGAATTATTCCTTAATTTCAAGTATGTTTTACTGTGTGAAGCTTTAATTAACCTCCTGAGTTCTGAGCTTAAAGCAATCACATGAAATATGTATCTTCGAAGAAACTAAACTCCAAAATATGAAAGCATGCTTGTTTTTTTAAAAAATCAATTATTTAAACTCAATTATCATTTTATAGTTACTTTTAATTATTGAAAATGAATTATAAGTTTTAATTTTTAGTATTACACGGAGTAAAAGAATTCTGACAAAATTTCCTCACTGTATGGTTATGGCATTTCTGGTCAAAAAAATTTCTATAATTCTGGTTAATGAAACGGTATTAATGGTTTTTAAATCATTCATTTGGTAATTTTTAGTTTCATATAGTAGCGGCTTTCAAGGGAATCCTGGCTTTCAAAATAAGGGTTCTCATTAACACAGATTCAGTAAAAAATACAAAACTGAAAAGGATTTAACCAAATAAATGTTTTTTTGCCATATTCTTAGTTATTGTGATAAAATTATCCAGTTTTGCCACATTTTCCAAACCTTATTTTTACCGACCAAACCCGAAACCGAATAAGGTTTTCACCGAAAAACCTTATTTTTACCGATTAAACCAAAGCAATATATATGGAAAATTTTACTAAAATCATTACCAAAGAAATGTGGAAAAAAAATTATGGAGCATTTTTCGATATTTCTTATTTCTTTAAACAGAAAATGCTAAAAATAACAAATTGTATAGGGGTATCAATAATATAATTCTAAATATATAAAGTTGTTTTTATATATAAAGACGTTTTTAGAACAAAAATTATTTTATGAATATAAGAAATATGTTCAGCTAACAGTTTTAGAATATTTTTATCGAAACTCTAAAGAAAAAATTTTCTTATATTTTGCCACAAGAAGACAATAATGCTAATGTTCTAATCAGTTATCTCAAAAATCTCGCTTATCTCAAAATTGAAATCCGACTTTACAAGTATTTTATTGCCTGATAGATAAAACAAGAAATGTAAAAATGAAAAATTTTTGTGCTAAATGTTCATAAAAATTCCAGTAAAATTGTTTTACTGTAAATATATAAAAAGAATCATCGAAGCAAAAAATAAAAGATAAATATACAAGAATGATATTTAAGACGCTTTAATGATTTTTATCTCTCGAGATAATGAAACAAAATTCTTGTGCATAACTCAAGATTAATTAAAACTCTAGATTTTTTCGTTACGGATGCATCAAAGCTTTCCTATATTATTATAGATTTTTCCTGCTGCTTAGAATTTTTTTCCTATTTTTTTTTTCAAATTAATAATTTTCGTAAAAAAATTCAAATTTCATTTCCAGTTAAAAGCTCACGGGAAGACTTTAAATATGCTAATAATTAGTACAGAAAACATTTGATGTTTTTAAATGGGAAATAAAAAACTCTCCCAATTCCTAATTTTCTTAATAAACTTACTTTTCCTTAACTTACGAGATAAAATAAAGGCTCAACGTGGGTAATATAACTGCAATATTTCAATTTGATAAGACCCATTGATATTCATTTGTGTATTTTGCTAACGATTTAAGCAATGATGTAGGCAAATCAATGATTAGGCGTATGATTTAGGCATATCAACAAACAAAAATTTATATGATTATAAGACTCTTTCATCTAAAGATATAAAAAACTCTTCTACTGTTGGTTTTTATTTATTTTCTTTTTCATTTAATACAATTTAACATGAGTCTAAATTTGAATAGTTTCTGAGAGACAAATAGTAGTTTATTTATTATTTAAATTTTTCGTGAACTACTTGACCAATTAATTCCATATTTTGGATTTTTTTTTCATTTCGAATTATTTAATTTAAAATGAATAACTTCTAAATTGTGTAAATAAAATTTCGGTTTTACTAATCGATTAGATTATTTAATGCATGCTCCCTCATTCATTAAGTTTGCATCTTTGTATCTGAAAATACACTCGTTAGATCGAAAGTTAATACATTTGTTACTTTTTTCAATGATTTCGGATTAAACTTTTTGGTTACATTTTAAATAATTTTTGCAAACAGAAAAAAGTAACCAGGTTGTCTCTTGACACTTGTGTATCGTTTTTTAATAAAACCAGTGCAATATTTTTTTAAAAAATATTTCTATATAGATTTTGTTAGAGTTTGATTTTTTTGGCGTTTTAAAATTATTTGTATGCTTTACTACGTTTTAAAAAGTTGAATTATATTTTTTAATCACATTGCCTTGATTTTTAGAAAAGGAGGTCCTCAGAAACTGGCTTCAAATTTAATAAATTGTCCTATTTATTTTTATTTCATGCATGCAAAAGAGATCTTTCTTATTTTTCTCATTTGATACTTTTCACTGCTGAAAGAAAGTTTCCAAGTGAATAGACAGTTTCAATAATTAACGACAAAATATAGCGTCTTATATTTAAAAAAAAAAACATTTTTGTAAAAATTTAAGTTAATTCAAATTCACAATAATGAGAATAGTATGTCATACTTGTCAAACTTATAAACTACAAAATGAAACTTTGTTGAATTTTAAAAGAATGTAAATGCTTTGAGAATTATATTTAGTGAGGTTGACAAACTGCTCTCTATTAAAGTGACAGGTCTGCAATTTTTAACAAATATTTTATTCGTTTATACTTTAGATTTAAGTAAAATATTTCAAACCTTCTTCATTTGAAGTGGTTCAATCTCGACAAATTTTAAAAAAGTAAAATGTAATAACTTATTAAAACCAGAAAGTCGATTTACCTCCAAACTAATACTTTTCCAGTTTCTGAAATGTTAACAAAAATCTTCTGATTGTGCATCGCACTTGAACTTTTCGAAATTGACAAAATTTTTCTTTATTTTTAATACCACTTAAAACTGAGCAATCGACATGCTATCGTTTTTTATTCTTTTTTTATGGTTTAAAAAAATAAGAGAAATAGATAAAAATATCATTATTAATTCAATGTATACCGGTTGCTCAGTATACTTCAAATAAGAAATAAATTTTTTCAAGTTTTTTGCCACTTACCGTCGTGGTTAATTAGCACAAAACAAATTAAGCAAATAATTCTTATTTAATGAATATAAAATAGACAACATTGCAGAAATTTTTTTTAAAAAAGGCTGCTTTTTCTACCAAAGGCTTGTCATATGCACTGAAATCCATAAGGAACGCTAGTGATATTTGACAGCTAATAGCTCCTTTTGATCAAAGAAAAAGTTTAATGCACATTACTTTAATATTTAATTGTTTATTATTCACTATGTAAGATAAATTCAATGAAAAACTTTAACCTGGTTGTCACATACAATTTAAGACAATTAGATTCCTTTACTGTTTGTTCGAAAGAAATATTCAAATTTACAAAATAACGTTTCAGAGTAAAAATTATCAGAACTGCATATTCTATCAACTAGTTTTTATTTGCAGGAATTTAAATGTGTTTTCATCGAGGATTGTTGAATTGTTCTCTCTTTACACCTATCAAATAATAATTATTACAATCATCACGTCATTTAAAACACTGATACGACAAAATTTTGTATCAGTCAATTTACAAATTCAATCGTCTGGGAATTTTGATTTTACGGCCTAAAAGGGTTTTTTTCGGTTTTAGTTCGATACTTGGAATAAGGCCAGATGCTTCAATTACGTCAGGATCAAATAAAGAAAGTCTCCCTAATGTCTGAATTCCAGTCTCGGTCACACATTCAGAGTGTAACTTTTCTCTTAAAGTCTCTTTTGATGGTGTTTGTACTTCAAGAACATAGAGACGTTGCACAGGACTTAAAAACACACCGTTTTACCTATGTAAGAAGAACTAAGCCATCTTTTCGCTAAAATACCTCGTGTATTCTTCCTAATGGCCCATTTAGACACTTCTGGTTTGATACTTCAAATATGACTATTTCTCTTACCTTGAATTCTTTCACGAGCTTTTTCTTTTGTTTGTTCTCTTAGCTTTCCTATGTATTCGAGTCTAAAATGACTTTTGATTTCTGTTTGAAGTTTAGATCCGCACAACTGCCTCTTGTTCAAACTGTTGCCTGATAGCTCCAAATATTCGAAATCAGTAACCCCAAATTTCTTATACTCTCGGAGGAACATGGATGGAAGATACATGTAGATAAGGATGGATGGAAGATCTTCTGATAGGTACGCCAGTGGTCGTGAATGCACAATGCCTTTACAGCTACACAGTACAGCATTCATATCTTCGTAACTTAGACAAGCTGTTCCTAACAATCGTTTCCTGTAAGTCTTTCACTAGGGCAATGAGACGTTACCGCCAATCACCCTACCACGGTGCTGATGTTGGTATAAATTTCCAAATGATATCCGTTTTTCTCCCTTCTTCATCGACCTGATTCCAGTTAATAGATTGAAGTATTCGATTGAACTCCGACAATATTTATCAAATTATCTAAATATATTACCGATGAAGATCCCCGACATGCGATAGAATGCCTTAGAGCTACTAAAAAACTTTCGGTTGACATCGAGAACAAGAGTTCAAGGTGTATTCCTATATAGACAGCACATGCAAAAAGTGCAATCCGAGTTTAAGAGCCATTTCTTAGAAACAATTGACCAGCTATGTCCACTCCAAACATCTCAAACACTTCAGCATTCTTCAATCTATCTTTTGGTAATGGAGGTAAATATATTATTTCAAATATAAAATATATGCAACGTATACAACTGTTCAAAACTTTTCGAATGGATTTCCTTCCTTTTAGTATCTAAATTTTGTCTCGCCTCGCAAACGAGCCATCAAAATCTGATTTTCACAATCTTTTTCTTCATTGTTGTGAAGGATCAATTTGTCAGCACTGGATGGTCACCTGGTATTACTATTGGGTAGTTGAAGTCTTTGGTATCTTGTCGAAAAATGATTCGGGTTCTCACTAGGAGTTGGCCATTTTAATCAGGCACATATCTTGTATTTCTTCTTTTCTATCATTCCCTCTGAGAAATACTTTCCTCAAATATAATCTTTTTACGCTGGATCAATTCATTTTCTTTCTGACCCCCAGCAGAGAAAAAGAAGCATGATTTGCATTACACACCGACGAGGTTAAACAATATAAATTATATATTGAATGCAAGTAATATAAATAAAAATTGTATTACCTAAAAACACGTTGCTGCAATCTGAAAAATCTCTTCATTTCCATTCCTTACATGGAGAATCGTCTCTTATCTTACATCTTCTTGAATATCTTCTCTTCTCTCATTCCCTCTGAAGTCTTTTTTCCTCAAATATAATCTTTTTAAACTGGAAAATTCCCTCCCTTTCCAATTTCTACCAGAGAGAGAAAAACATTCCTAGCGTGAGACACCATCAAAGCTAGATAATATAACTCATATTGAATGCAAGAAATTCAAGATAAAAAATGAAAATTATATTACCTAGAAAAGAAATTGTGGAAAATTTGTAAAATCTCTTCAGTTCCATTCCTTATATGGTGGCTAGCCTCTTATCTTACTTCTTCTTGTATTTCCTCTTTTCTCTCATTCTCTCTGATGTTTCCTTTAATCAAGTATATTCTATTTACACTGAATCAATTCTTTTCCTTTCTAACTACCAGCGGAGAAAAAGAAACATGCTTTGCATTACACACTGACAAAATTAAACAACATAATTTATACTGAATGCAAGTAATATAAATAAAAATTATATTACCTAGAAAAGAAATTGTGGAAAATCTGTAAAATCTCTTCAGTTCCATTCCTTATATGGTGGCTAGCCTCTTATCTTACTTCTTCTTGTATTTCCTCTTTTCTCTCATTCTCTCTGATGTTTCCTTTCCTCACATATAATCTTTTTGTACTCTATAAATTCCATTCTTTTTCAATCCCTAAGCAGAGAGGACGAAAGATTCTTTGCATTACACACCGACAAAGTTAAAAAATGTAATTTACATTGAATGCAAGTAATATTAAAAAAAATATCTTACCTAGAAGAAACATTATACAAAATATGCTAAATTTCTTCTGTTCCATTCCTTGCATGGTGGAACGCTTCTTATCTTACTTCTTCTCGTATTTCCTCTTTTCTCTCATTCCCTCTGATGTTTCCTTTCCTCTAATGAAATCTTTTCATACTGGATAAATTCCATTCCTTTCTTATCCCTAGGCGAGAATAAGAAAGATGCTTTGCGTTACGCACCGACAAAATTTAAAAATACAACTTATATTGAATGCAAGTAATATAAAAAAAATATCTTACCTAGAAGAAACATTATACAAAATATGCTAAATTTCTTCTGTTCCATTCCTTGCATGGTGGAACGCTTCTTATCTTACTTCTTCTTGTATTTCCTCTTTTCTCTCATTCCTTCTGATGTTTCCTTTCCTCAAATGTAATCTTTTCATACTGGATAAATTCCATTCCTTTCTTATCCCTAGGCGAGAATAAGAAAGATGCTTTGCATTACGCACCGACAAAATTTAAAAATACAACTTATATTGAATGCAAGTAATATAAAAAAAAATATCTTACCTAGAAGAAACATTATACAAAATATGCTAAATTTCTTCTGTTCCATTCCTTGCATGGTGGAACGCTTCTTATCTTACTTCTTCTTGTNTATAAATTTTTTCAGATTTTTTGCCACTTACCGTCGTGGTTAATTAGCAAATAATAAATTAAGCAAATAAGTCTTATATATAAAATAGACAACATTGTAGAAAAAAAATTAAAAAAAGGCTATTTTATCTACCAAAGGCATTTCATATGCACTGAAATCCATAGACAACGTTAGTGATATTTGACAGCTAATAGCTCCCTTTGATCTAAGAAAAAGTTTAACGCACTTTACTTTAATATTTAATTGTTTAATTGTTAATGTTAACTTTAATATTTAATTCTCTATGTCAGATGAATTCAATGAAAAACTTTAACCTGGTTGTCACATACAATATGAGACAGTCGGATTCTTTTACTGTTTGTCCGAAAGAAATATTTAAATTTACAAAGTAACGTTTAAGAGTAAAAATTATCAGAACTGCATATTCTATCAACTAGTTTTTATTTGTAAGAATTTAAATGCGTTTCCATCGAGAGTTGTTGAATTGTTCTCTCTTTACACCTATCAAAGAATAATCATTACAATCTTCACGTCATTTAAAACACTGATACGACAAAATTCTGTATCACTCAATTCACAAATTCAATCGTTCGGGAATCTTGATCTATTGAATGCAAATAATATTAAAAAAATTATTAAATAGAAAAAAATCTGCACAAATTCTGTAAATGGTGGTTCGCCTTCTATCTTACTTCTTCTTTTATTTCCTCTTTTCTCGTATTCCCTCTGATGTTTCCTTTCCTCAAATATAATCTTTTTATACTGGATAAATTCCATTCCTTTCCCATCCCTAGCCGAGAGAAAGAAAGATGCTCTGCATTACACATCGACAAAGTTAAACAATATTACTTATATTGAATGCAAGTAATATAAATAAAAACTATATTCCCTAGAAAAAAATTGCACAACATTTGTAAAATCACTTAAGTTCCGTTTCGTACATGGTAGTTCGATACCTATCTAATTTCTTCTTGTATTTCCTCTTTTCTCTCATTCCCATTGATGTTTCCTTTTCTCAAATATAATCTTTTTATACTAGATAAATTCCAATCATTTCCTACTCCTATCCGAGAGAAAGATAGATGCTCTGCATTCCACGACGACAGAGTTAAAAAATATAGCTTATATTTAATGCAAGTAATATAAAAAAAAAATATTACCTAGAAATTTTTTTTACAAAACCTGTAAAATATCTTCTGTTTCTTTCTGTAGTGGTTCGCTTCTTAGCTGACTTCTTCTTGTATTTCGTCTTTAATATCATTCCCTATGATGTGTTCTTTCCTCAAATATAATCTTTTTGTACAGGATAAATTCCATTCCTTTCCTATCCCTAACCGAGTGCAAGAAAGATGCTTTGCACTACACACCGGCAAATTAAAACAATATAAATTATATTGAATTCAAACAATATAAATAAAAATTATATTGCCTAGAAAAGATTTTGCACAAAATCAGTAAAATCTCTTCGGTTCTATTCCTTGCTGGATGGTTCGTCTCTTATCTACTTCTTCTCTTATTTCATCTGTTCTTTCATTCCCTCTGATGACCACTTTTTCAAATTTAATGTTAAACTTTATATTACCTAAAAAGAAATTTTGATATAATGTGAAAAATCTCTTCATTTTTTTACTTCCTCTAATTGCTTACCTCTTTATATTATTGTCTCTTTTATTTCTTAATTCCTGTCATTTCCTCTGAATATTAAAATTCTGAAAGACAATCGATATCCATTGGTGAATTTTCTTCCTTTATAAACTCTTCCAGGGAAAAAAATTGCCCGGCGTTACTCTTCATCAAAGTTCAATGGTATAAGTTAGATTGAATTGTTGACGAACTTTGTGATTAATTTTAGAAATTGGTGAGAATAAATCCTTGCTTATATAGCATTATGCAGCGAGCGATTGCTTTGCGTTTTTCTTTTATTTAGTATTAATTGAAGTTATTGGTCATCTCTTAGACACCCAGAAATTAAGATTCCATTGAAAAGTAGTTTTTAATAATGTCCAAAAAAATAAGTGTTTAGTTTGTAAAATAATCAGAAATAATAAATCGACAAATAAGAAAAAGAGATAACATATTTAAAAGACATGGTTTAATTAAAATCTGACATAATTTCAATTTTTGCTATTGTTTTGGCCTCTGGCATTGCGTTTCAAACCTGATTGAATTTCTGATATTTTTAACATAAAAAATTTTCAGAAAAGATAGTGCCAAATTTCTTAGTTGGTTTCGTTATATTTTAACACAAACATACTTAATATTTGTTATATTGGCATCAGCTTAGTTGTGTAACCTAGTTCTCTGTGAAATCTTAAGAAACAGAAGAGGATTTAATAGGCGTTTATTGGTAAACGCAATATTATTGCTGTTTCAACCCTTAGGAAAATTTTGCATAGACAAACCTATGGTAATCTATGGCAACCTATGGTTACCATAGAAATTTGTACGGCAAGATACCATGCGCCTATGGTAAGCATAGAGATCTGTATGGCATTTATATGGCACAACGCCATAAGCCTATGGCAACCATAGAAACTTGTATGGCAGGATACCATAGGCCTATGGCAACCATAAAAATTTGTAAGGCAGTATACCATAGGCCTATGGTGACGAGAGATCTGTATGGTATTTATATACCACGACACCATAGGCTTATGGTAACCATAGAAAATTGCATGGCAGGATATCATAGATCTATGGTAACCATGTTATGTTAACATAATTATGAAATTAGGTTAACATAATTAATTAACAAGAACTTAAATATTGAAATCCATATCGACTTACGACAAGCTGTCTCTTAACTATATAGCTTATTTTTGTCAATTTTCATCAAGAAAAGATGTGTGTAGGATTAGCAGTAGTCCACCCTTCATCGATTTCGATCAATAACTTTCAAGAGCGTAAAATGCGATTCTCTTATAGAAAGGTGTAGCTAAGTTTCCGGTCATACGTGAAGGATTTCTGTCTTACGCATGATTGTGTATATAAATTGTGTTCGTGACAAGAATTTACAGAAAGGATAAAATAAAATTCCTTTACACTATGTATGCTGTCATTAAGTCAAGTTTTTCATTCCGATATTCTTTTTTTATCGATTTGCAGGAACTTGCTTTTGAGGCTTCTCAACTCCTAAGAGTTGAGCAACCTAATTTTTTATTCATTTAGTTGCATACCTAACACAAATAATAAAATATCAGTATTGTAAGAAGACACTAAATATATTGTAGTTGAATAGATTTCCATTAATGTTATTCAAACTTTTTTTGAATTTTTTTTTATCCTTAAAAAAAGTTCCAAGCAAAACATCACTTTTGAACCATTATCTTTAATTTTGGAATTGACAATATAAATATGAAAAATGATTCTTTGTTTACTGATCGCTAAATTTTATCTGACGTTATCCATATTTTTGCCTTTATTGTAAATTCTGTATATTGTTTAATTCTTTAACTTAAACTTAAACTATCAAGATTCTGAATAATGTTAGTCTGTTAATATCAGTTAGTTCAGCAATCATCAACGCGGTAGATGATTTAACACGAAATCTTGAAAAACAGAGTAATTTAGATAAAAAATTTAATAAAAACTCTAAAAATATTAAGAAAGTATCTGGCTAACAAAAGCATGAATAAAAGAACCAAACCTATAACGTGATAAGTTAAGAATAATAGCACGAGACAATTAATGGAACATCAGAGAGTTGTTGATTTTTAAGGAGAATAGTTTTTGCTTTAGTATTTGAGGTTTATACTAACCGGTTACAGGTTCTTCTATTTTTTTTTATAAGGTTATTACTAACCCATTGCGGGTACTTTAATTTTGTTAGATTATGGGTGGTTGTTAAATAAATGTGTTTTTATAAACACAAACTGTTTCTTAATATAGCTTGATTCGTTACAATACCTTGAAACTACTTCCGAAAACTATTGAATAAGCATGTTTTATCTTCAAAAATATTAAAAATAACTTAATAGTTTACAATCGAGGACCCTCTTATGTTTTCCTCGATTTCACTGTACTCAACACACAATTTGATTTTAAGTAATATGAAATTCAGCTAATATTTGTTTTTAGTTTATCAACAAACCGTTTTACCAATCTAACTTTTACATTTAAGAAAAATTAGTTAACTTAATATTTTTTCTTAATTAGAGTATCTAAACGTTAATATGAACTAATTACAATTACACATAATATCTAATTTAATTTTTCATCAAGAATATTTGATCGAGCTCATAATTAATATTTTATTCAGTAAATTTCGAAGAATAGGATAATAATAAAGTATTCAGAAGCATTTTTTCGGTGTACTTTTTTCAATGAAACTATAAAAGCTAAAAAATAATAATGACTACAATCTTGGAAAAGTAAACACTAAAGTTAATTTGCTACTAGATGAAACAATATTTTTCATCTCAATAAGTTTTTGTCTCCCAAAGACACGTTACTCAATGTAAAAGTTTCCCTTCAAAGAACTTTTTTGGCAAAGGAAATGAAAGCTGTCAATGCCAGGAAAAATTCCAGACAAAATATGTTATTTAAAAAAAATTTAACTAAGTAATAAAAAACGAAAAACAGTTTCTACATTAATGTTATTAGTTTCTAACAAAGAATGTTATTAAACATGCTCATGCACTTCGCCTCAAAATGCAAATATGCTCAATTTTGAATATATGGGGTTTTCGAACTTGACTATTATTTGTTTCGAAGCTATGATACATTTTTGCTCAGTTTTGAGAAATCACTTTTGCAGCTTACGTGTATTTATTTCACTCCTATTTCTTTCATTAGCTATTAAAAATTTAGTTAAGTGAGTAAAGATAATGCAAAACTAAATATCTTTGTTTTTAAGTCACATTTCTATCTTAAAATATAATTCAAACTCTCTTCTTCTAAGGGAATAGCTGCAATGTTTCAATATATCAATAAAATATGATTTTCTGTTTTAAATGGGATAAATCTACTAAACATACTCTGAATTTTAAACGGTGAAATTTAATAGGGCGCCTTCATTTTTTAACTCCGTATTACTGAAGTTGTTTTTATCGAATTTCGAGTGTTTCAGTAACTTTTTAATTTCTTTTAAAGTAGTTATTACCATCGGGCCTCGTCAATCAGCATCCTCACTTTCACCATATGATCCAAGTTTATACGTTGATTTCTTGTCAGCTCGAGCCATTAGATCAGCTCACATTTACGATCACCTCGAACGTTAATTATATTACTGAAAATTTAATTGCAAAAATATTAATTTTTAAGAACGGTATTTCTAGCATTTTAGAATAATTTTCTTTAAATTAATTAATAAATTGAAACTGTTCATACCTTATAGATTAAAAGTTTTTTATTTTAATAATATGAGCTTAAACATGTTTCACTTAACTGTTTAAAATATCGAGGGAAATATTATCTTGCACTAATTTAAAAAAGGAAGCCAGTAAAATGTTTCGAATTTTCTACTTCTAAATAGATTTAAACTCTGTTTTTCCCTATACAAATCAAATTGTCTGAAAATACAACATAGAAAGACACACAACATGAATCTTTAAAAGTGAACCTCCGTAAAATTGTTTTGATAAAACTTTCTATGGGAACCTAATTTAGAGTTCTATGTCAAATGAAAGGTAGAATCAGATTCAGAAGTATTAGTATTTAATAAAAGGAATGTTTACTTTAAAAAAAAACATCCCATCCTCCCCATGTGTATGAATCAGCTAAAGTATCGTTGTATAGATTTTTAGTACATAAATGATTAAACATGCTATGTGTTTTTCTTCTTTCGAGATATTTGGACATATATATATATATATACATATATATATATAAATATTTTTCAGGATACTGCAAATCTAGGTCATGCAGTTATCATGCGACTAAAAAAATTTACCTAGAGAGTACTTTATTTTGAGTTGTGAGCTACTTTCCATTCTTTTATATGCTGGATCTTAAAAATTGATTTGGGATTAAAAAAAATTGCAGTTTTGTAAATCCATGCGTATATGCATATCCAAAGATACAAATATCTTCTGCCATATCTTCATATCGTTTTACGTTCTTTGTTAGCAGTAAATTACTCGTCCGTCTTACCTCTCAAGTTGTGTTTGATCTAGCTTTTGAAACACGTGGAAATTGGAGAGGAAAAAAGTGGCTACACTAAGTCTTAACTTTTTTTCTTCCATTTTGTGCTCAAAGGTTATTCTCATCACGTAGTATGTCAGTGAAAGATTTTTTTTGTCATAATAAGAATGTTTCTTCAGTAATATTGCAAGCACTTCTAATATTTTTCTTTCTAGTAAGAAAAAAATATTTTCTGGAAAAAGCTTTCTCTCCAAAATTTTATTTTACTTCACTCCTACAAACTCGGGCTGCCATGCAATTCAGTACTTTTTTTATTCAAATTAAAATGAGTATTTATTTTCGTTCACTTTGTAACTGACTGAACACTAAAGAAGAAATATTTCACTATTTTAAACATTAAAAATAATAGTAAATAATTAATAAAAGAGAATATTGTTTATGATGTGTTAATATTGCTGATGAATATTGTTCATATGAATAATAGTGATTATGAATAATAGTGTTGTGAATATTGTTAAGAAGTGACAATTACCGTTAAAGAATTGTTTTGTGCAAATGTTTCTAGATTAATAATGTAAAAATCTTTAGAAACATCTTTGAAAGCAAAAAAGTTTGTTTTGAAAAAATATATTTTACATAGTTTTAAAATATTTTTGATATTGTATTAAAATAATAAAATATTCTGACATTCAAAATTTAAAAAAAAAAACATTAATTATTAAACATTAAATTATTGAAACATTAAACATTAAAACATAATTTAGTCACATATTTATGGAAATTTTTATAATGAATTTTGAATATTAAAGATATAGAGTGCTCATCCAGCTTTTTTTCTTTATTTTGTGCTTATTAAATTTTTCTGAGCCAATCGGTCTCTATAAGGGTCTCAATGGTTGGCGAAATAGCAATTGCAATAGCTTTTCCTTGACCATCCAAGACAGGCTTTGAGAAATCTGAAGACCTTTATGGTCTATTTCGAACTGTGATGGGTATGGGGAGAGATTACTACCCTTAATTAGATGAACCTGGTTCGAATCAGAGTGGCATGTCGATTCAAATTCTGCTCCTAGATTACACTGTCCACAGTGACGTGAATTATCCGGGATTGTAGACGGATCAGGTTAGAATCTACTTAAATATCGGGCTAAGTGTAGGAGGATATCGTAGTTTTTGATCTCTACGTAATGAAAATGGAGGTATGTTTCATCAGGAATTCTTTCCTTAAGGCTAGCTTTTCCCAATGCTTAATTCAGAAGTTGCGTTGTAATCTGAATTGGGTTCAAAATTAGGGCTAAATTCAAAGAGTTCATTAGTGTTCAAGTTCAAAGGTTACTGAGTTTAACATTTACAGCTGTTAATGGATCGGTGTTAGATTTCAGTTATAAGTTCAGTTTAAAAGCATTCACTGACTAGAAAATTGCCCCCAATATTAGTTCTATGTGGTTCAACGTTGTTGCTTATTGTATAAAATAAAACCATAATTAATTTAACCTCTCAAAATAGGACTCTAAGAGTATGCTCTCCCATTGACTCTTTCCAAGTGGACATCGTAGTATCTCTATCAAAGGCATGGACAGTCATCATTTTGATGTCTACACAAATCAGCAAGCCGTTGCATACGTAATGGTCAATTTTACAGAAAATCAAGGGTGCCATATAAAAGAATCAACCAGTCACACGTAACCATTAACTTAGAATATTAACTAGATGGAAGATTTTTATAAAAATCACGCTCTTCAAGAAAAACCAATTCAGAGAGGAAAAGGGGCAGCAGAAAAAACTTTGGTTTCTCCATATTTATCAATGGCATTATGGTGCATTTTTATTGATATAATCTATAAAAAGCATAATCCATAAATAATATAATCTATACATGATATAAATAGTATAATTTACATACTATATAATTTGAAATTAATATAAATTTCAGTGGTGAGCAGAATCAGAACTAAGAATAAATCATGTGCATATAGGGGAGATTAAATCCCTTACATAATCAAATTTCAATTTCTTCGCCAATAAATCACTTCTACTTTCTTTGAACAGACGCAACATAATTCGTTTTCGCACTCATCCCTTGTTTAAAAGCACTACTATTCAGTTTTAACACCACTTCAAAAGATGCCACTTGTCAGTGAACAGCTCTGCTGTCTATATCTATACTAGCAAAATCACCAATGATTGAATAAAACAAAATTGATTTAGTGCAATTGTGAAAACAGAAAAGACAATTAAAAAGCAGATTCATTTTTGAAACTGCATTAAATGCATCCTAGACAATTTACAATCTCTTGAAACAAAAGTCAGTTTCATTTTGCTCGAAAATAAATTAAAATAAAAATAATATTCACACGCGGACGTTTTTTGATATTAGCGATGTAAGTTTTTTTTTCTCCGTCGAAATCTCAGTCGCTATACTGGAATGAATGAAAACCGTAAGGGACATTAAAATAGCAACGCGTCTATAGAATAGCAAACAGGACAAATGCATCCGTCGTTATAACGGAAGTGTTACTGTTATGAGGTCGTACTAACAAGAAAAGTCTGTATAACTAACTCTCCTTTTATCTTATTAATATAATTTTGTCGGAATCTACTCGTAAAAGAAAATTAAAATTTTGTGAATACATACGCTGGTCATTGTTGTATCTTACTTATTCAATTATTTTATGGAAAAAATAAATAAAATGAAATAAAAACACAATACAGTGCTTCATAAAAAATTTGATATTTCCTAGGTTATTTCATAAACTTACATTCAAAGACATTTACGAAAAGCTATTATCAAAGTTCCGTTAATGGAATATTTAAGGAAAAGACTTTTATCTTATCTGTTAAATTGCTTTAAATTGAATGGAATTCTTTAAAAAAAATTTAACTGAAGAAAAAAATTTTAAACTATAATAGGATTAAGGATAAAAGAAATTAGCGTTTTTTTTTCTTTAAATCATTTTACATCATTTTATGTTATATTCTGATGAATGAATGAAGCACTGATGTTTAAATCAATCAATAAATAAAATTGAGTTCAATTTTGTTTAAAAAGATATTTTAAAAGCCTAAGTTAAACTCTTTCACCCATGAAATAGCAATTTGCAACCAATAATGATGAAATAAAATATTTCCACTGCAGTGCATGAAAAATAAACAACAAATAAATAATGTTTACTTTGTTCATATTTTTTAAGTCAGAAAAATAATAGAGCACTTATAAAGTTTTTTGTTTCCACTCATTATCTTAGGTAAAATTACTTACTTTTTTTAAAGTATTTTTAAGCTTGAAAATCAAAGTGAGAGATGTAGAACTGTTTAATTTCCCTTTGATTGCGGAAGCATTTAAGGTATAGTTCAATAATATTGTATAGTGTCAAACATAACATAAAAAAAAATATTGAGAAGACGAAATGAATAATCCCAACAAACTGAAGCGAAGAAATATTCTTGAAAATAGGATAATTTCTTGAGCTGCAAAATTTATTAAGATTGAAAAGGTCGACATGTTTCGAGTGCTTAGATATAAGACGCTCATTCTCTCTGTTTTTCGCTAATACTTTAACATTTCTGTATCTCCCTTCCCATTATAATTCTAATCACTATAATTGCTAAAAGGTTTCTGCATTTCATACTTTCATTTTCAGCTCACTTACTTTTACTCTTTCGCTTTAAATTCCGATCTTAAGTGTCGGCTTTTTAAAGAGTTAGATGCTTGATATTTTTGATTTTGTTAAAATGTTTGGAAAAAAAAGTTTTTTTATATAAATCTATTAGATTATATATATATATATATTTTTTTTTTGAAAAAAAGAAAAGAAAAATTTTTTTAAAGTTTTTTGGGGACTAAAACTGAATATCCTCTAGATTTGTGTGAAAAACACGTTTATTTACAGGCGGCAATACTTTTCGTGAAATAAGAGAATCAAGGCAATGAAAGCACTTCCACACTCGAATCTTTACATAAATGGTCAAAAACCATTTAAAAATCTTCAAAAAATTACAATTTTCTTAGACTATCAAAACATACTTGCTCCAACTGTGAACCACAGAGATATATAATTCTGTGAATACATTCTGGTTATTAGTATTTTAAAAAAATAATGTCAACTCGGTGTACATATGGCGTTACAGAAATTGACCTTAAAGTAGTAAGAAACGAATATTTTGTCAAACTTTCAAACTTCCTTCGTCATAAATAGACAAGTTTCAAATTTTCTGGCCTTACTTGTAGTAGAAAAATCATCAATTCACAGATCTATGGTTACTGATTTAATGTTTATGAGATATGACTCAAAACTTTTAGCCCGATACCTGTGTAATTGAATACAGTTATAGTAATTGGAAAGCTGTAAATTGCTTTATAAATGTGATTTAGGCAAAATGTGAATATCTGAAGTTAGCAGCCTCTCTTGAATGAATATCTAGCCTGGGTGTAGAATTTAATGCGGGGGTGCATATATTCAAAATATTAAAGTATAAATATTTAATTCTGAAATAAAAAAGCTCGTTCCGCAAATAACATTTAGGAAATCATGCGCACAAACTTTTTGAAGTTCCAAAGTCTACTTTATGCATAGATATTTACTATAAGACATACATTTCTCATGCTATACTTTACAAAATATTATAATATACCTCAACTATTTTCATTGGCAAGAAATTCTCCTTCTTTTACATAAGTAAGTCGCTATAAGTCATAGAAATTCGAAATAATTTGTTTCATTTCATTTGCGCGAACGGTTACTAGATTTCTTAACCTCTTATTCTTATAACATCTCAGAAAAATTCAAATAATTTAGAAAATTTTGCTTCTGGTTAAAATAAATGCAGTTAAGAGATAAAAGTTTGATTGAAAAGAAGAATAAATGCAGTTTATACTTATTTTTATTATAAATATATTAATACTATAAATAATTACGTTAGTAATTAAAAAGAAGTGTTTTAATTAATAACATACTTAAGAGTTTAAAATATGTTTAGCATAAAAAAATTTTAAGTTAATAATAATTTTTCTTAAATTTTTCACTTAATGAAAATGGAATTTTTTTTTTAATATTTGGTTTTTTATATTACTAAAGCGAAATTAAAATTTATATTTAGTTAATTTTTTTTTTCACTTTATCATTCAGGCTTTTAAATTTTATTCAAACGTTAAACAAATGTTATTAACATTTATAAAATTAATAGAAAATATGAACCAATTAAAAAATAACTTCTTTCATTAATTATATTAGGCATGAAATAAGGCATAGATAGAAAAATATAGATTTATTGTAATGTGAAAAATTAAAATGCTTGCTACACAATTATCTAAAACGGCAACTTGATATTCACAATTTATTAAAGTTATAAAAAGAGAAATTTTTCAATAAACAGAGAACAAAATGACTGAATTAACTGTACTTTTTAAAAATATCATCTGAATCAGAATAAAAACGAATTATAATAAAATGATTTTTTTTTCTTTCAAAGGAACTTTACTTCGAAAGAAACTAGTTTTATTATGTAAATTATTTGTTTATTTTAAAATAAATACAAATATAGCTATTTAGTTTGAAATTTTTGTATTATTTTTGAAGAATTACGTTTTAACAAAAATTTATGTGAAAATGTAAATGAGTGATATTTGTTAGCTTATAGCTCTAATAAAAAAGGTTGTTTATTACTTGTTATGTAATACTTAATTATTTTTTATTCGTTATGCCAGGTTATCTGAAAGATCAGCGTGATCGAGCTAGCATAGGAGGAATACATCACCAAACCGCATATTTATTTTGTTTAAAAGATCTTTATCAATTGGGTACTTAAACTTCAAAAGGAAGAAGATAATCATAGATACCTACACATTTGACCTATTACGTCAGAACCAGCAGATTGTTTTTTATTTTATAACCGTCGTTGAACAGCCGACCCAATTTTTTTCGGGCTACAAATGTGACTACAAATGTTCATGACTACAAATGTTCAATTTCATTGCATTGTAATTTTGAACCCAATCCAGAAGACGAGAAAACTCCTGGATCAAGTATTGGGAGAAATTTGCCTTCGTGGAGAACTTCTTGATGGAACTTACCCGCATTTGCTTTACACGGAGAGGAAAGCCACGAAAACCTCACACGGTTAGCCTGATGGCAAGGGTACTCTAACCCATTATCCGTTTACCTTTGAGGATATTTTACGTCAGCGCTGTGACAGGTACAAGCCGGATGCGGAATTAGTATTGACCAGCAGTTGCTTGGATTGCTGGTTCACCTCATTGGAAGGCGAATGCTCTATCTCCTGAGCCATCAGCTGATCATTTATAAGCATAACGGCATGGTAAAACGATCCAAGTTCATCCACATTAGTTAGAATGTCAATTAACATGAAATTAATTAAATACTACGCAGTTGGACGCATCGAATTTGTTGAAATATAATTCTTTTTCGTCATTGTCTTCTACAGTCTTATTATTCGTTTATGAATTTAATTGTCACCGTGATATATTTTTCTTTTCTTTACCTGTTAACATGAGCGAAAGAAAGACGTCCCTTACCAATTTAATACTATCCCAGATACGAAAACAAAAAAAAGTTGCCTTTACTGTTTCTTTATCCAGAATAGCTGCTACACTTCTCATCAGGAGCAAAACAGCACTTTCAACATTCTTGACATATGGCACTTCTTGACATATGGCAACAATACATGGCAACACTTTTACTCTCGCTAATTTAAACCAAATTACGTACTTTCACTTGTATTTTGATACTTTTTAATTTTAGCACTTTTATTAGTTGACAAGTATTTGTAACTGAAAGTTCGTAAAAGAATCGTTATTTTTTTCTGAAACTTTCTAATTTCTTTTTAAAGAAATTGAAATTTTTGATTTTTTTAAAATTATAAATCTAATGCAATGTCATTTTTTTTTAATGGTGGGCACTTGGGGGTTGTCCCATTGGCCACAGAAATGCCAGAACTGCTACTCTCTTCTCGTTACCCAGTGGGCACCTGTGGCGAAGCCTCCGCGGTGGAGCAGCTTTGCCTATATGGTCATATATGCCCATATGGTCGCGACATATGGTCATATATGGCAACACTTTTACTTTCACTAATTTAAACCCAAGTAAAAAGTACGTACTTTTACTTGTATTTTGATACTTTTAAATTTTAGTACTTTTATTAGTTGACAAGTATGTGTAACTGAAAGTTTGTAAAAGAATCGTTATTTTTTTTTCTGAAACTTTCTAATTTCTTTTTAAAGAAATTGAAAATTTTGATTTTTTTAAAATTATAAATCTAATGTAATGTAATTTTTTTTAATGGTGGGCACTTGTGGTTTGTCCCATTGGCACAAAAATGCCAGAAATGCTACTCTCTTCTCGTTACCCAGGGGGCACCCGTGGCGTTATGGACAGAGAGAAAGAAACATCCATGCCCTGAGCAGGATTCGAACCCGCAACCAGCGGCTCCGCAGTCAGGCACGCTAACCACCCGGCCACCAGGCTCAATGCCATTCTTAAACAGCTAACTTATTTTTTTCACGAAGCATCTTTAAGGATTTCAATTTTTTTACCGGGAAGGAAAAACATCTTTACTAACACGACTAGCGAAGAAAATATTGAGTGATTGACTATTTGGGTAGTATGAGTATTATTAGGAAGAACAATAATCCATTTTCTGAGAATCAGTCTTGATATACGACTTGAACAGCTGCGGTGTTGAATAGGAATTGTTCATCTCAGTAGATTCTAAAAAAAGTTTCAGAATGGTAAAAATTGCACCGTAAGCAAAGTATATGATGTTTGTAAACCTTTTTCTAGAAAAATAGTGTCCCAACCCAATCTTTAAACATTAGGAGGCTATACTCCTTTTGACATCGGTGTTTCGGTATCGGTGTACAACTTTGGTATCCCGTTTTGGATGAATGACTCATGTGCATGTGAGTTTCACGGTTTGCTTTCACACACGCTCCAACGATCTTCAAATATTTCAAGTCAAAACGTGTTTTTTGTCTTTGGAAGTAATCCTTAGAACTAGCAGGTAAGGCATAGGAGAACGGAAAAAAATTTTCCGTGGGAGGCACACATTTGTTTCCTTAGAAAATAATTTGTTTAAGTTACAAACTCGATGTATCTTCTATGTTTTACTGATGTATTTTCAATTTTGCTACACTCCTAAAAATAGTTAAATTTTCGATGAAAAGAGAAATCCACTGTTTTTCGTTTCCTGCCAGAAAGCATTGACCAATGGGCGTAACTTAAACTTCATTTTTCATATCAGTTTAATTTATTTTTAGATGATACATAGTTATACTTTAAAAACTTAATCTTTTTTTTTAAGTAAAAACAAACAAGATTTCCTATTGAAAGTTGGAAAAAAATTTATTCCTACAAATTTTCAATGTATCTATTCATTTATTTAAGCTTAACAAGCAATATTTTTGCTGACCGCTATAAACGCCTTCGCAGAAATTATTACCCAGAAAATTTTTTTTCAAACTTTTCAAAAATTCTCTTTGATCTTTTAATTCTTTGATCTTTTTATTCTTTTTTAACTCCAAAGTTGTTTTTGAACTTTTTAAAATTCCTCTCTGATTATTTATTTATTTTTTGCAATTTAGGAAAGAAAATCTAAATAACTCTTGTATTTAATTTTATTTTGCTAAACCAAATGTTTTTTTTTTATTTTGTAGAAAATATTTTCTTAGTATCTATGTTTTAAAATAATGCGCTTAAGTTTAATGTAATAGTATACCCTAAAAAACCCGAGAATTATCTCTACTTTGATTTTGCATGAAAATTGCTTTTTTCTTCTTCTTTTTTAAATGATATCATGCAAACATATTGTTTCATCCTATTATTATAGTTAAAAGTAAAACTTTTGGCTTCATTTTGATTATGAGAGGATTCAATACATCATATCTTTATCAGAATTGAAAAATTGTAATCAATTAAGCTTTCAAAATATATTTTTTAATGTGTAGAAACAAAATATAATTTTTCTGTATTGGATTTTAAGTTTTATTTTATATGAATGTAATTATTTTCTAACTTAAATAAAATATATTATCTTATCTAATATTCCCAACAAGGAAATTAATTGCTAAAATACAGTTTCCGAAAGTAGAAAAAAAAAGTTTTGGTATTGTTTAAAAATTAAGACAAATTGAAACTACTTTTCGGATGTAAGCATGAAATTTCAATTTCTTAATTTCTTTTCTACTATTTTGGAAAGTAAATAAAACATTATTAATGACATTTATTATGTTTTATTTAGCAAATAAAGCAATATAAATGACAAATTATTTTTAAAAATTTCAAAATTTTATTAATTTAGGTTTAAATTTTATACATTCACAAGTACTTAACACAGATTATTTAAAAATGTTACACTTTGTTCTTGCAATTTTTAATAAAATATAAGGTTAATGTGGGTTTTAGATTTTCTCGAAATATACTTTATCGGTACTTTTATTTTTTGGTAACTTTTACTTGTTGCATTTTTACTTTTTTTAATATTTTTATACGTTACTTATGCTTTGCTTGTACTTTTGCTCGTTACTTTGAAATTTACATTCCCATGTATGCATATGGTAAAAAACCTGTCAAAAAGGACTGAAAATAAAATTTTGCAAGATGAACCAAGAAAACAGATTCCTACATAGTTACTGCAATCAAGTATATCTGCTTTTTCGTGTATCGTACAGATGATACTCCATTCAATGGGTAGCGCTTCAGAACTCATATATTTATTTATGTTTCTGAATAATGGTGTGAACTTGGCCTAAAAGCCTTTAAGAATTCAGAGGGAATGCTGTCTGGCTCAAGGGATTTATTATTTTTTAGCTTCCTAATAGCCTCTTTCACTTTGTTGAATGAGAAAAAATCAATAACCTCAAGATTTCGATTTGTTGATTCGTTACTCTCTATGTGGAGCTCAGAGTTCAGCAGCTCATCTAGATGTTTTCTCCCTTTGTATTCATATGTATCATAAATATCATATGTATTGCTAATTATATTGCCCCCCTTTCCTCTGCAAAGTATTTACTTTTGGTTTGAAACTACAATACTGTCCATTAAAATTGTTACACCAGAAAGGAATTCAAATAACAGAATGATATTTATTAGGCACATACATTATAGTTGGAAGAACAAGTGATTAAATTTTCAGGATGTATGGATGTATAGATCCTCAGGAATCAATACTACTCAAAGCAGTCTCCCCTGGAAGCATTAACAGCAGTTATTCTTCTGGGCATCGAGTCAAACAGAGGTTGGATGGCATGGACGGGTACGGCATTCCATGAAACTTCACCATTATGCCACAATTCACCAAACTTAGTGACTGACGAGTGGTGGTGTGCAAGTTATTCTGCAACCATTGACCGGACATTTTCAATTTGTGAGAGAACAAGAGAAAGTGCTGGCCAGGGCAACCGGCGAACATGTTCTGTGTCAAGAAAGGTCAGGACAGTGCGGGCAACATGCGGTCGTGCATTGTCCTGCTGAAACGTAGCGTTATGGCGGCCTCAAAGATAAGGTAGAGCAATGGGGCCTAACACATCAGAAATGTAACGGTTGCTGTTCAAAGTGCCGGCAATGCGAATAAGAGGTGATCGGGTATGTATCTATTGGCACCCCATACCAGTTGATGGGCCAGTGTGACGATGTCGAATGCAAGTTGCCGATGGGCGTTCTCCACGATGTCTCTAAACACGAATGCGGCCATCATGATGCTGCATACAGAACCTGGATTCATCTGAAAAGCCGACGTCATGCCATTCCTGCGTCCAAGTTCGTCGTTGATCACAGCATTGGATACGCTCCTGCCTCTGATGCAGCGACAAGGGTAGCCGAAGGTATGGTCGCCATGCTTATAGTCCATGCTGCTGAAAACGTCGTCGAACTGTTCGTGCAGACACTTGTTGTCTTGCAAATGACTCCATTTGTTGACTCAGGGTTCGTGACCTAGCTGTACGATCCCTTAAAGCCGTGTGGACAACATGTCTGTCTTTTTGGCTGTTAGTGACGGGGGCCTCTGAGATCCTGCACGGTGTTTTATATGACCGTCATGAATCCATCGATTCCATATGCTGCTAAAAGTCATGGGATATCGACCAACGCGAGCAGCAATACTTCGGTATGATAAACCGCAACCTCGGTTGGTCACAATTCGGCCTCGATCAAACCCAGACACGTGTTGGTAGGTATATATCCTTCTTACACGAGGCATGTATTGCATGGACTTTTACAATTACTCTGTGCGCGTTACTCTTCGTCTGGAACCTCACCAGTCTGGCTTTGGAGGCCCTACCAATAGCCAAGCTACCACCGGCATATCTTAATGGGGCAAAGACACACGTGAGCTCACCCACAACGGCAAGGTGGTGACACCAGCACGAGGGTCATCATTCAGGCCCATTTTTTCCGTTATAACTGAAATATATGTTAGGAAAAAAATAATTAACTTATAACTAACTCTCCTAAACCATTAAATAAACCGGCTTCTTAAATAAACCATAGATCATAAAGTCGATTACCTTGATATTTGATAGAAGGCACAGGCATCAAATTGTTAAAACTGCAATATAAATGGTAAAACTATGGTAGATGGTATAATGGTATTTGGTACAATGGTGTAATGGTATTTTAGAGCATGTAATGAAAAAGATTCATTCGGTAAAATTTAGTGTTTAGTTTTGCATTTTTACAAACTGTGTTGTAATAAGAAATATAGTTTGTAAACCGAAATTTACAATAAGCTGTTCCCATAAGGAACGGAAAAATTACGAAATGAGCCTAACTAAAAATAAACTGCTGATTTTTTTTCAGAATTTAAGTATTTTTGACGTTGTGCTACAGTCAACTGTAAATTTTTTGTAGTGCGAACTTAACTGTAAACATACTTCAGCAGATGATATGAATTAACTTCAAAAAAATAAAAAAATTGGTTATTGTCTACAAAATTACTGTAGTATACTGTGAATAAATCTGTGGTAATACTACAGTGAATTTTAAGTAGTTATACAGTCTTTGAATAAGTAATTTGAATTGCAATTATCTCTAGAAAAACAAAAAATTTTCTTTTTTGTGTTGCTGTAAAAGTGAGAGCGAGATAGTCTTTCGGCAATCAAACATATTTTAATGTCTACAAATTCGCTAACGCCATTAATTGTTCTTCAAGTTCTTAAAAAAATTTTGATTTCGTTATAGATTAATTTCTGATCTTTCAAACTTGGTTTATGTTTAAATTTGTCAATGTGTCATCTCCAGTTTTCCAAGTAAAATTGTACTAAGAAGAACTTTCCTTTTTCACCCATGAATAATGACAGGGTCGAATAGTTCAAAATCTTTTTTATTTTCAGAAGTGTGGCATTTGTATTTTGGGTATTCGTTGGCTCACCTTTGCCCCTTAGAGAGTGGTGAGTCTTTTTTTTTTCTTTTTTTATGAAATGCGTGTCTTAAAATTTTGAGTTGTAGACACGCTTGGAGGAATCTGAGTACATCATGACAGCAAAGATGCATTTTTAAATATATTTATACTAAATCTGAGTTTTAAATAGGTATTTTAATGCATCAATTTAAATGATTTATCATATTTCATGTCTTTGATTAATGGTAAATTATTACTACATATATAATTATTATTTTTTATTCTTCTCTTAAAACAAGCAAAAATTTTAATTTAAATAAATTTATTAAATTTTCATTACATCTTACAAATAAGTAAATTTTTAACGTTTTAAAATAGCTTTGTTGTTGTCCGAATATGAAATAAATTTTGTAAAAACAGTCAAGTCTGCATGATTTCATTATTACAAATGGATGCCAATTTTCAAACAAAAGTACTTTTTCATTTTCGACGAAAATTATAAAAACTTGCAGAATTTTCGCAACATTGTTGAAATTCTTTCTGGTATTGTTTTATAACCGGAAAAGCTAAAATTGCATTTATTATTAAGTTTTGATTATATTGACAATTATTAAACGAAATTAACGACCATTTTTGTCACTCTTTTTTGAATTTTTTTAAATTACTATTTCTATTCAATAAATAATTTTTGTTTTACTTTCCTATATTGCTAGAACCTAATTGTAATTTCCGTAATTTTACAGAAATTTGCATTTTATGAACTTATTTATAAATGTATGCAAGTACGCTTAAAAGAAAAGCGTTAAACATTTTTCACAATTATTTTTATAATAGGAAAATTTTTAATTAAGTTCAAAATAAAAATGAATTTCATTTTGAATTTGTATAATTAGTGCAAAAGTATCCAGATGTAAATTCACGCTCCACAAAGCGCAACATTTCATTTACGAAACTTCAGTTTATTTATTTTCACTGCAAACAAAATTTAAACTTTTTAATTTTCGACAAGTGTTGCTCTGAATCGAAGTCTTTAGCGACTGCAGCGCTCCAAGAAGCGCAAGAGATAAATTGTTTGCACCTGAAACAGTCCTCTTATTTTCGTCTCTGCTCCCTGATTCATAAATGGTTCAGTGAATGAGAAGAAAAGCTTTAATCTATTTCTTTGGATGAATTCTAATAATTTGAACATTTTATACAAAAAAAAACAGTTTTATCATAGTTTCTACTAGTTATTCGAATTCTAATAGTTGAGAAAATTTATTTTTAAACTTGCCAAAAGGTAAGTTTATCTTGTTTTCTCTCATTTTTTTCACTCCATTTTAACGACAACAATAATTTTAGAATCGCATTAATTATATGTGGTACATTAATAAATATTTTAATTTGAATTTGAACAAACCGAAAATCCTAATAGAAACCTATAACATAAAGAATATTTGTACTTTGGAGTTTTAACAATTTTTGGAATATTTATATATATCTGATAGTTCATTACTAGTTCCATGGGCTTTTTTCTTTAATTTAATTAATTAAAAACTTTAAATTGCGAGTTTATGTATGTAACACAAATATCAAATCTGCTTCAATTTTTCAAGTTTGCGATATTTATTACAAAAATTACTATTAGTTTTTAATTATTATTAATTGATAAAATAATTGTAAAGTAATTTTTCTTTTCTCTAAACCAAATATAGATTTTCCTTATTTGATATTTTTGGCTGATACTTTAATTTTATTGATGCTGAGATCTTAGTTTAATTTTTATTACTTTTGAATAAAATACTGAGAATGTAAAATTAATAATTTTAAAAGCTTATTAAATCTTTTTAAGATATTCGAGATCAAAGAGGATTAATTTGAATATTTTTTTAAATTTTGACCTTTGCCTATTTATTTGTTTTCTTTGATACAAATTAAGCCTTATATATACATAATTATATATTTTACTATGCATATTATATTTTATGTATTATAATTANTTTGATACAGATTAAACCTTATATATACATAATTATATATTTTACTATGCATATTATATTTCATGTATTATAATTATATATTATATTATACTTTATATATAAAATAATATTATATTTGATATAGTTTATTTTGCAACTAAGTTTTGATACTAATTAAAATGATTAAAACTTTCTGAGACGATAAGCTTTTTCAAAAACCAATGAGTTAAAGATGATATTACAGTAAATATTCTATGTAAATATTATCAAATTTATTGCTATTACCATTTAATATAGATATTATTGAAGTTATTAGCAGCTTTTTCATATCTTTATTCTTAAATTTACTTTCATTAACATATTATTTTTACCAAAGTTATTTGTAACTTCATTATTAAGTATACTTTTATTAATAGTTCATGCATTTAATATTAAAGTTTTAACTATTAGAATTTTTAGTATTTATGATGTATGTTACCATTAACATTTCACATCTTTACTAGCAAAATAAATTATTAATATTTATATCCATAAAGTATTATAAATTATTAATATTAGAGTTGCAACCATTAACACTTAATAGTTTTATTATTGAAGTAATTATTAACACACTGAGAAAAAAAGTGTGACCAAAACTATCAGAATATAGCAAATTTCACCGTGTTCTGGCTATATAGGAACACCAAAGAGCTCTATAATTTTTACAGAAGCACTTTTACAATGATTTTGGTAAAATTAAAAATATGGTTTTATGATATATGATACAATCTGGTAAATGGAGTGAAATTTGAAAATTTTATTATGATACCTTTGAACATGTCATAAAAGCCATGTATTCGGTTTAAATTATTTTTCAGTTTTGTAATATTTACTAAATGTTTGGTAATAAGAACTATAATTTTGAAAACTGGAATTTTCTTTAAACAGTAACCACATGAACAGAATTGTCATTTTATTAATCAGAACTATAGTTTTTTCAACCAGAAATGTCACTACAATGAGATAATTTTAGCAGAATTTATTTCTCCGCGCATTATATATTTCCATTACCTAAAATAATACAACTAATAACATACTATGTTTAGATTTTAACTGTTTTATAAGATAATAAAATAAGCAAAATAATTATCATTATTACTCCTTTAACTTACAAACAAGAATAAATATAGAGGAAAAAGATTTCATAGTATCTATTTAGTTTTTCAACAAAAAAACAAGCAAAATGTATCGAATATAATGTAATATATTAAAGAGTTCTAGCAAATTTGGCTTAGATTATTTTTCAAAAAGTAGCATACTTATCGAATAGTAAATAATAAAATAGTATAAAGCTTTATTTCAAAAATGTATTTAAGAAAGTGTAAGGAATAATTATAATCATTACATTGTAGATCACTGAGATATCGGTGTTACCAGCTCGTAAAATATGGTCTTGAGAACATTGTTTTTTAAAAAGTATATGTTAGTCAAAGAAGAAAGGAAAAAACAGTAACAAATCATGCGTTTGGAACTTTCGAAAGTACTTTTAAATTTGTTATGATTCCTCAGATTTTTTTTTCTTTGTGATCAGAGAAAAGCAACAAAAGAAGAAGCATTTGTATTCTGAGAAAGACATTCTTGAGTTTTTTTAAGTTTATTTGATTCAAACACTTTTTAAAAGAATGCTGATATAAATTTTAAATGCCAATATCCTGTTCTATTAAGAGAGAAAATTGTTTATTCGATTTATTAAAATAAATAAATAAAACGATTGGGATTACTTGCACAGGCAAAATGGAACCAACTAAACTTGAATAAAACAGATAATAAAAAAATCATTTTAAACATAATTTACAAAATTTACTACCCCTGATAATCTTTCACAACTTTGTTCATGCATGTTTGTATTTTCAATACATTTTTTTATTATCAACATTTTACTATGAACATGCGTTTAGAAGCAGTTTAAGTTTATTTAGAAATATTATGTTATGCTTTTTTGTAATTTGAACTTCAAATTTTTCGTCTTGTAATCAATTTATTGGTTTTGTTGATGCGAGACTGCTTTAAAATGCTTGAAAGTTTCACGATTTTTAAGGGAGAAAAAAACAATCTCGTATTGTAGATTTAAACAAACTTAGCTGCATAAATTCAATGTGACAGTGAACCAACTTATTCTTTTTCTACAACCATATAAAATCAAAATATGAAATCGAAAGGAACCTGAAAAAAAGAAAGTGGAATAGTCTATAAATGCACTAAAATATTCCCTTTACTTAACAACATTTAACAATTTATTTCTTGAATATAGTACCAGGAAGGCGTAGGCTAGAGAGTATATTAAGACGAACTCGGACTAGGCTTACCAGAACCGTAGCGGATGGAAATTATACATTGTAAAACCCTTTAATATAGTTCACAGATCTTTAAAAAATTTAAATATAATCAACCTCATTCAAATATAATCAACCTCATTACACAACTAAAAACAGGCGCACATTGCAACGGTGGACTTTTATTTCTGTTGAATCTGTACCAGGGAAGAAGGCAAAAACAAAATTATGCCAACTCGTACTGGGTTGTAAGCAATTCAAATATCCAAAGCATACTAACATCGTTTTTTTTTTTTCGAAAATTAAAAAAATTTAAGTATGGCGTGATGAAGTAATATCATGTCATATGATGTAAGTTTTTCTTCTTCTAGAAATTGAATCTAGCTAGAAATGGAATTTCTAATATCTGTTTAAAATTTAAGTTTTCAAAAATTATGCGACTGATTTCGTTCAAGTACTGTATTTTGCCTTAAAAATTTCCTTCTTCTATTTCTATTCATGGAATTGTCTTTAGATAAGCGAATTTCATAGTTGCCCGCAAAAAATTTTCAATTCCCCTTTAAAATTCCTGAAATATGGTGAAATACCAAAAAAGTAAAATTATAATTAAGGGTTCAAACATTGAACCACTCTCCAGATCTAACTATTGGGACCATATTTCCCAGATTGTGGCTACCCCTTCTATTTTGGGAGTATGCTTATTAAGAAAGCGTACATTTTTGTGTCTGATTTTGTAACTCAAAATATCGTTTGGACTTACTAATTAGCATATTTGAGGTTACCCCATTGAACCATCAAGATTGAGACCTATTTCCTGAAAATCCGATCAATGGATCAAAAATTATTAAGGGTTATTTTTTTTCCTGCGCACTGTACATATAATCTCAAGAATCTGAATCCTTACTAATGCACTAGCTAAATGAAATATCATATGTGTCCCGTGGCAGAAAAGCAGCAACACGGCGACATTGTCGGACAACGTTAAAAAGTTCTTGCAGAAAGATTTTAATTTTGAAAAGTAAAAAAATTTAGTTTTCTTCTCCACAAAAATTGTCATGTAATATTTAAATCATGCTTTTAGATAATCATTTTTTGATGCGCTAAATTTACGCCGATAGCATCGTAAATTGATGAAATTTTTTGATTTAATTTTCGGTAATTAATGATATTAATTTTCACATGGTTTTTAAATATTCCGATATATTTCAAACAATATGGAAAATTCGAATGGCGCATTTGAGTTCTTATTTTTTAAGGTTATGATTCTATCGAAATTTTGGCAGTTATTGCTATTGATTTCTCCATAGTTTTTAAATCCGATATATTTCATGCGATATTTATTACAACAACGTAATCTTGAAACGAAACATGCATTTGAGAAATCTCTTTTTGAGGAGTCCGATTCGCGTGATTTCGTTGTCTATCTTCTTTTCGGATTTCATGACTTTTATTTTTTATTGTAATGGTTATTTACAAATTGCGATGAAGGAAATAAATAGTGAGTTTTCCCCCAACAAAAAGCGTGAATATTACTCATAATATAAGAATAAAATTTTTTTACATGTTCAATTTTTTTTTGTCGTATGCCTGTTTAGGCAGTGGGGGTGCGATAGTTCCTGTTTTTCAGAGGCGCCATCTATGGCCAGGAATTCGACTTCTGCCACGCCATTCACACAACCACAACCCGTTTATAGGGCGTGTCACATTCACACACAAAGGAGAAAGGACATAGAAGACACAGTGAGAGAGCGAAACATCCCTGCCTTGCCCGGGATTCGAACCCAGGACCTTTCTGATGTAAAGACAGTTCCCTTCCCCTACACAAGCCGGTCGGCACTCGTTCAATTAAAAATTATAATAGTTTTTTGTTGCTGCTGTAAACACAGTGCTTTTGTTATTTTAAATTTGTAACGTGTATGTTTTGTTATTATTAAAAGTATCTTCCAGAAAGATATTAGTGCGAGAGTTTTGTCGCAGATAGCTAAAAAAATTCAGCCACAGGGCATATATGTATAAATAACTTCTTCCTTCATTAAAACAGAATAGCTTGCTTTCAATTTTACCATTTGATTTGATAAATAATAAGAAGTGGGGTTCTTCAAATACATTGAAATGTAAGTGTAATGGACATTGGGGAACATTACCTTATGCGCTTCAGATATTTCATTCATCTAGAGTAACATGAATCTTAGGTCATAATGAATAAAATAGTTTCGTTTGCTACATAAAAGTTTAATACACTTCTAGTTGAACTATAAATCTCGTGGGATTACTTTGTCACCTTACTTTGTTTTAAATTACTTTTACTGGATAAAGTCCTTGAGCATTCAAAAAAGCTATAAAATGTTTTACCTAGAAGCGCTTTTTTTACGTCAATTAAATCAATCCAATTTGTAGTTTAAAAGATATCCTTATGTGAAAAATTTAAATAAAGAAATGTATTTTGAACGCATATTTATCATCATTTTATTCCGCAAGCTTGGGATAAAATATAGAATTTTCAGAAATTTCTGGGTGTAATTCTAACATGTGTAAAATTGGTGAAATGAAAAATTATATTTGCTAATTTTATGAAATACTAGAAAGTTACGGTCAATGCTTCTTATTATTCCAACTACGAAAAAAATCATAAAATTACAAACACAAATATTACTATGCGGAAAAAGTGCAATTAAAAAGGAAAAAACAATATGCATTTTATAAATTTTATATTCACCACAGAAATTCATACTAAACAGTAAAACGTAACAGCACTATATAACTTTTAACAATGTTGTATTTATAAACTTTTATTTTCAACAATTAATTTTATAAATGTTAATTCATAAATTTTTATTTCTAACTAATGTGTTTATCAATTTTCAACTTTTGAAAAGTTACTTTCAACTAATTAATTTAACATTTATCAAGTGATTAATGTTCAAATTATCACATTCTACATTGAATTAATTAAATGCAATTGTTTTATTTTTCAATTTCACTTTGATAAATTAAATTAACGTTAATGTTACATTTATGAAATATAACTTTTAACTAATTATTTTAGAGTATACTTTATTAAAAGTAAAATATTCATGGGAAAATTTTTCTTTTTATATATTTTAATTTTTTTTCATATTTTCAAAATGAAATATATGAATATCAATTAACATTTGGAATTTAGAAGAACAAAAAATATATTTTTTTTTACTTTAAAATATAGCTTCCATTGAAAATTGCCTTGGATGTTTCAATTTGTATATAAATTTGAGTTCATAATCCACTTATTCAAAATATGCAAATGATAGTTTTCGAACTCTGTTTTTTGTAACATCATTATTTGCATTTTTTTTTCATTTATTGATGCGAGGTTTAATAATCCCATACATTTATATTTTTTCTTAAATTTCATTGCACCTAATATTAAGAAATAATATTTGATTTAAATACTTATACTGTATGCAAAGAGAACTATTTCCTTAAAAAACTGTATTTTATGAGTAACAGTTAAATAAATAAAATATTTTTTGCTTATATTTAAATAAATTATATTTATTGAAGACTCGAAAAAACACAAAATTCTTTGAACTACAAAAAGATTTAATGTTCTGAAGATCCTTTTTTTCCCATGTGATACCGGAAAATAATAGCAAATTTCCAATATACAGTTATTCCTTTAATTCTATCTTGATATTTTCCGCTGTGATTTTGGATCCTGGCGAGATTTATTACTGATAAATTATCTCTTCTTTTTATAACATATATATTTAAAAGAAGATATTAGATTTATCTTCTTTTTATAATTTAATATACACTAGGAGGCTCCGCCACCTGCTCGCTAACGCTCGCCAACCCCCGAGAATTGCTACGCAATCCTATGTGGTTCACGCCGTGAACCATGGCTCGCTGCGCTCGCTCGCCAATGAACACAATGTTTCAGCACAAAGACATAGTATATTATCATCAAAGACATAGTATTGTACTTATGTAGAAGAATTCTATCAATGTTCTTTTTGGCTTTTAAAAAAGTATATTAGCTATTTAGATTGCACATGGTGAAAAAATCAAAACAGTAGCTAAATTAAAAACATATTAGCAAAATAAATTATCAAATATTGCAGTTTCTCACCTAAATTCAGCTAAATGTGTATAATAAATTTGTTAATGCTAGAAATTCTGAAAGTTTTGGAAAAAAAATTTATTATTTAAAAATATAAACTTTAAACCCTAACTTTTCCTTGTGAGATAATAACCCACAAAAAGTCTTTCATTTTCAAGAACACAAAAATTTGTTTTATCGCCAAATGAAATATTTTTTTGTGATCAGCATTATTGTAATCAATTTCTATATTAATTAACATTTGTGATAAAGTATATAACATTTTAGAACAAAATAAGGATGTTTTACATACAATAAATTAAAATGGATGGCTGTTAGCATTACCCGAGAAATAACACGTGGAAGTCACCATGCTGCATCTCTAATCGGGGAGTTTTGATTTTGGCAGTTCCCCTTGCCTACTGCCAATAGAAGTTTCAATTAAAACTTTTCCAAAAAAATTTTTTTTTCTGCAAAGCTCTAAGAAATTAACACTAAGCATTTAGAATTTCTTTGAAAACGCAATTATAGATTTGGCATTTTGGAGCAATTACTGAAAGGCTGTCAAATGATTTAACTCTTGACAGGTCAACATAAAGTTGTCCATGACTAAAAACTTGTTAAGTCAATACTAAAATTTTCTCAAAAATCTGACCTTGTGACTTATTTATAGTCATGGAGAAGGCCAGCCTAATAGGAAATTGTTTTCTCTTAAAAGAAAACGGCATGTTGTTATCAGAGGGTATTAGAGGTATTCTCGGAATGAAAAATGTCCCTTCTTCATCATCATCAATCAGTTTAGCTTCAATTAAATTACGCTGCAAGTTTGTAACAATTAATCTAGTGCCATAACAGAGTCCTTTAGATGGCATTAAATTTTATTATCATGTTTTTAGGGCATGAATCTGAATTGAACAACCTGACAATGCTCACTCTGGTTATTGTTTCCGTTTATAAAAGCGCTATATGTTGAGCCACCTGAGCTAGATTTGGCATGTGACATTTTTAGCAGCAATCATTGGTCGATCTTCTAACGTTGCCATTCGGAGAGTTGTAATGAGGCTTTTTTTTGGTGCCGTGTAAGAGAAATATATATATATCTATAGATTTTTATAATTCGAGTAATTTAATCCGTTTATCAACTAATGTACAATGCGCAAAAAAACAGACCCCCTTTGAATAACCTTTAATCTAATGATTGGATTTTCACGTTCTAAGATTCAAACTTATTGGTTTGAACAGGTGACCTCAAACATGCTAATTAATTGGAGCAGACGGTATTTTAAGTTCTAGATTTTAGACACAAAAACGTACTTTCTCTAAATAAACATAATTTTTTTTAAACGGATTCCGATTTTTGACCCCCGAAGTATACGGGGTAGCCGCAATCGGTGAAATAGGGTCCTTGTAGTTCGGTAAGAAGAGAGCTCCAAAGTTTGGGCCCCTTAATGCTATTTTACCTTTTATGTATTTAACTATATCTCGAGAACGTTTCAAGCAAATAGAAAAAATTTTTGAACACAATGACAAAATTCATTTATACAAAGATAATTCCATGCAAAAAATGTATGTTTATTAAGAAAAGTTATGTTTTTTTATATTTCATAACTTTTAAAATTGTATGCTATAATTAATTAGCGAAATTAAGGTTAGGAAATTAAGGAAATTAAAGTTATATATAT
>NC_092210.1:72562132-72628251 GCF_043381705.1 Parasteatoda tepidariorum | reverse complement strand
TTATTGCTATATATTATATATATATAATATATATTGCTATAAGCTCGAACTTTTAATATTTTTCTTAGATTTTTATAGACTTTAAAACTGCAATGCATAACATTAAAAGTATCCAATTCTGAATCATAAAATTGCCAGTGATAATTCCATGCAAAAAATGTATGTTTATTAAGAAAAGTTATGTTTTTTTATATTTCTTATCAGTGATGTTTTCATGCTTTATAATGAAAAAATTTGATTTGAAGACTCAATCGAAACCAGATACAATTAAGGTGATTTTTCACAAATTTTGGATTTTTGCCAATTGAAATAGCATATTTTTAATTCATATAGAGATTACAATTTATTAAAACTAACTGAACTTATTCGTACGGGATAAAAAAAATTAATTTTTTCAGTATTGAACAACAATACGAAATCGGGCACAAAGCCGTAAGACAAATATCGACACAAATAATGACGCTAAAATAATTCCTATGTATTTTTATTTGTTACCCTTCTCAGTGACTTTACGTTATTAGATTTAACGAATCACATAAATAGTAGTTCATCCCTTCAAAATAAAGATTAACTCTATTCAGTATCATTCTGGCATAATGCTAAAGGCAACTCATTTTTAAAATTTAACACACCATCGAGGTATTTTCTCCGGTATTTATATCATTGAGGGGTCGTAAAAAATCCATCATATTATCGGGCTTCGTAATTTTTTTTACAATTCTACTCATTTAACATCATTTTGAGGGATCATTAGGTCACGCCATTAGGATATACAGACACATACACAAATTCTTTATTTTATATGCATAGAAATACGTTTTGAAGTGCATTATAATAAACAATAAAATTAAGAATAATTCTTTTTATAGTCTAAAAAATAAAATAATAACAAAAGTAATATTTATTACATGGAATTATATTCAGGCACTTTTTAAGTTGTACGCAAAAATTTGTAGAGAAATTTATGGAATTCAAAGAAAAATCTTTAATGAGAAAAAAACAGATTTTATGACAGAAAATTTGATTTTTTTCTCTTCTCATTAAAGATCTTGTTTGCACCCGTGTGAGAAATACAGCATCAAATAATATTTTCCTATTGTAATATTTGTATGGAATGAAGAAAACATAAAAACTTAATGAAAAGTTCTATATTCTGTTGAAAAGGATTTAAAAATGCTTAATTTTTATACGTCGGCGGAGAGTTTTAAAATCTTCACTGTAAAAAGTTTTTGAAACTAATTTTGACTGGACAAAAAAGTTTCCGAAAATCTCAGAGAACTTCATTTAATAATATGATGAATCGAAAGACATTTTTTTTATTTTCAAAAGTGCGAAACTGTATAGCATTGACGCCGATTCAGTCCGAAATATTCAGAATCCGCTTTGAAAATTACATGCACCTTAGCTGCCTCATACATTCAGAAATGTTTCGGGACATTTTTACAGTGTAGATACAGTTCGAAATGATGCTTGTTTACGAACATGGATACAGTTCAAAATGCGAGCTTACCAAAAAGAACACTCGAATCGCGTATTTTCAGTTTCAGACCCAATTTTAACATTTAAACTAGGAATTACATGATTATTTTCCCTTACTTACCTTCCTTAACCTTCCGTTCTTAACTTTGAGCACTAAGCATAAACATAACGGGGCTACGTCTCGGACTTCGGGATTGGAGTAGCTAGGTATCGTGTTGTTCGGAAAGTAATTTTGTTTTTCCGACAGAGGATTTAATTATATTTTTTCGAACCCAACAAGCCACATTATCATTATATGTTTTGAGAGCTGACATAGCAAGGCTTGTGTGTGAAAAAGTTCAATTAAAATTTGATATATGTGTTCCCCATGCTCTCACGAAGCAAAATTTGTGTCGTCACGTTGACGTCTGTGGTTCGCTTCTCAAACGTCACGAAAATGATCAAATTTTGAAACGCATCAGTACCGGGGACGAAAAATGGGTTTTCAATGTCAAACGCAAGAGATCATGGAGCATGAAAGATGAACTGGCTCAAAGCATTTCGAAAGCTAATATCTATCAAAAAAAGGTGATGTCTGTTTGGTGGGATTTAAAAGCAATCGCTTTTTTTGAGCTTTTACCGGATAACACAACAATTAATTCGGAAGTCTACCGTCATTAGCTGGACAAACTGAATAGAAAAGGCCAGAATTAATCAACAAAAAAAGTATAGTGTTCCACCAAGATAATGCGAGACCTCATGCAAGTTTGGTCATTCGCCAAAAGCTTTTTTCAGCTTGAATGGGATACACTGCCACACCCATCACATTCTCCCGATCTGGCAGCTTCGGATTACTATTTGTTCCTGTCACTGCGAAGTTTTATGGACTATAAGACCTTTACTTCAAATGAAGAGATCAAAAATCACCTTGATCAGTTTTTTGCCAGCAAAGACCAAAAACTTCATGAGCGTGGAATCATGCTACTACCAGAAAGATGGCAAAAAGTGTTGGACCAGAATGGTCACTATAAAATTTAATAAAATATTTATTCATTATACGAAAATTGTTTTTCATTACCCCTCGAAATTACGAAATTACTTTCCGAACAGCACAATATATTGTAGTTGTATCTTTTCCTGCTTTGTCTTCGTATTCAGAACTCTAGACTAAGGTATGGAGACCCCATAATATTTACGAAAATTTTGCGAAACCCCAAAAGCCTTGCGCAACGCGTGAGTGAAACCATCAGTTCCTTGACTTATACTGTAATATGCTTTTGCAGTTTCAGGTCATCAACTTTAATTTTAAGATCTAAAACAATATGAAGATTTTAAACAAATAAGAAATTTAAAAATATAATACAATAATAATAAATAAATATAATTACTTTGGAGACTTAAGAGATTAAGTATAGTCTGTTCATGAAGTGTAGCCACTACTTACTTCTAACAGCGCACATGCTAGAAATAAGCATCAAGGGGAGGGGTGTGTCTGTTTATTTTTAATTATACTATCAAATCTTGGCCAAATATCCGAAACCGCAGGACAAAGCACCTCTGCAATATTTAGATTTGTTCGACACTTTGATTTTATAGAGCTTAAGGACGATAATGTTGTCTCACAAAAATGTATCGTTGGAAAAAGTAAAAGAAATATGTATGGTGGCTATAGAAATCGATGGAAATTCTTTTGGGACTCCTGGCCAAAATTCTTCTACGGACTTCGTATTAAAATCCATTTTCAGGTGCAATCAAAGACCATTGTGAAAAATATTTGGTATTGTAAAAATATTATGTTAAGTTAAACATCAAAATTGCTAAAATGTTTAGCTAAAGTTTAAGGAATCTTTAATCCAGACGATAAACGGAATTTTAAGGATCTAAATTTCATTAACGTTGATTTACTACCACTAGTATAAATGTATAGCACCTGTGACAACCTTGTAAAAACAACTGTCGACTTTTAAAGTCTTTTCAAAGAAAGACTAATTTAATAAAATGTGGCAAGTTATTTATGAAAATGGACGATATCATTTTACAAAATTATTTGGATTAGGTCATGCTTCAAAAATAACAATATTCGTAAGGGAAATTTTAAAAAAGGAATCAAATACTATGCACATTTTCTCAAGTGGTTACATCTATTTTCTTAAATACGTATTTCTAGATGTGCCTATTTTTGTAAAGATGCATTTCGAGTTGTGTCCAAATTTAAAACCTTCACCGACGATATGCTTAATTAAAATATATTTATAATGTTTATTGCTAAAAATGGAAATGTTTTAAGCGCTGCGACGAATCTCATATCATTAAACTAATTTAAATTGAAAAAAGTAGCATCAGACTTTGGAGTGTGTGCAAATTGTTACGAATAAAGTAAATGAAGTAAATTTATTTCGTATACTTGAAATGACAAAACCAGTAAGCCATTTAAATTTGATTTCCTGAACTTAGAACTAGAAAAAAAATTGTAATACTATTTTTATCCCTTAAGAACCACTTAAAAGTTTGCAATCCTTCTATAAATCACATTGTTAAAAAGAGATTTATATGCTGCTCAGAATATGATAAACTTAAATAAAAATAGCTATTTTTTTCCTATGATAAGGAAAAGAAATTTATGTTTTTTCTTTTTAAAACTATTCTAAAAGCGTATTTATGCTTCCCTTTAAATTTTTTCATTCGTTTCAAAATTTAGCATTAAATTTTAAAATGACGTGCAAAACTCTTAGAGGATACGCAATTCTTAAGAGTAAGGATTGACAACATGACCTAGAAAAAGTTGATGGAGGGGATGTTACAAAAGATAAAAATATGTAGAACTCAAGACCACTTTAAAAATGTAATGGAACAGCGTAATCACTTATAGCTGTTCCGTAATATATTGCATTTATAAAATTTCATAGGGACAATGTTTTGCTCTGCTGCTAGTAAAGAAAAATTTTTTCGTCGAAAATATTTAAGAAAAATAGTTACTAAAATATTGGACTCTCGCTAAAGGCGTTTTAAGCGAGAGTTGGTTATAGTTGAAGAATAAAGCTAGGTTTCGTAAATTAAAAAGTAATAAAATACATATTTTTCATCAAAAGCAAATTATTTTTGCAAATATTTATAAATTTATCTTGTTGTTGTTGTTGCACGCTCTCATTGACCAGCAGTGCTAGACCAGGTCCATGACATTATACACCCTTAAAAAATCCAACACCATCAATGGATCATCTGCTACATCCTGTTTGGTGAGCCCCAGGCACGCGAGGATGTGGTGAGGCGAAGCATGTTCTGAAGAACAGTTGGTACACATTTCAAAGTTCTTGGATCCTTCCGAAAATTTCATTGATTTAAGGTGACTACTTCGAAAACGGGCAAGAATAGTTTGTTCCTGTCTATTAAAACCTTGAGCCAGGGAGGTCGAGATAATTGATACCATGGGTGGTTTGGGGGGACAATCCAAGTGATCTTGTTTTTGTGTTTTATTTTTGAGAAGATTTCCAAAAAGGTGAGGGATGTCGACGACACAGAGGCCTCGCAAGCACCAGCTTTAGCCAAAGTGTCTCGTTTCCTTCAAGATCGACGAATAGTAAATTGGTCTTACTTCTCCTAATTCAATAACCAACCGTCAGAAAGCAGTTCCTCTTGAACCTGTGCTTGTTTTGCTCGCTCATCAGATGCTAAAATATCGCAGTCTAATATTTTTATCTAAACAATATGCTTGTACATAGACAGTCTATCGTATCAACAGCATTTGAAATCCAAAATTAAACGTCCTAAGTTATATAAAAGATATTTTAATTATTATGTATCTTAATAATGTATATTTATAATTATCTAAATTTCTCATTCATCTTAAAATATACCAAACTTTTCTGTTTGAGAAGAACGTAATTGAATTCGTCATTACTATTTTAATTGAATTTTAATAAAAAAACAACTTAAACAACACCAAATAATATTATGCTGAAGGGTCGTCGCCTGCAGCTCGTTATCAGAAAAAAAATTAGCACAATATATTGAATAAATGCATTAATTTACGTTTGTCAATCTATACATATCACAAAATAAAGAATTCGAGTGTATGTGTGTGTGTCTGAAAATTGGATTGTGAGTGAACAGTTGGTCCTAAGAATACAAAATTTAACAAGAAGCTGAATGAGTACAATCTTAAACTATTTACGAAGCCCGATTTTCGATTTTTAATTCGATTTTTAAATTTGGAGACATTTAAGAAATGGAAATTTCTCATTGGCTTAGCGGAAGTCATTGTTTTAAAGTAAACTATAAACTATTCAGTATTGACAAATATTTTAAAGATGTCTTCAAAGATGTTTACTTGCTTAAAGCTCGAATAAAAAGAAATTAGTTTAGTGCCCGTTCTGTATCACTTAATTATTTTTGATACATTACTTTTTATTTTTTATTTTTAATTCATTATTTTTATTCTTCTAAATTATTAAAGCGATCGTGAAAGCATAAGCCTACTAAGTCCCTAGATTAATATTTTTAATGTAATCTGAAACTATATGCTTATTTTGATTATAGGGATGCTTTTGAAACCTGTTTTTATAAAACTAAATAATTAGAAAATAAAGGACAGCTGAAATTTTAAAAAATAAGCTTTGAAAGTAAAATTAAAGGAGAAATGGTACTAATTCCTTGAAGAAAAACGCAATAAAACGCCAATTATATTATTAATGTCAATGATAACTAATTTTGGCAGTAGTAATAAACTGAAGAAAAAAATCTATGCATTAAAAGCAGAATTAATGGAGGAAAGGTACTATTTCGTTTAAGATAACAATAAAAGTAGGCAAACTAATATTGATGTCAATGATACTTAATTATCGTTGGTAATAGGTATATTTGAAATAAAAAATGAGCTGCGTACTTAAAAGCTTAATTAATGAAGAAAATGTATTTATTCGTTACGAAATACCGTAAAAAGTAACCGTAATATCATTGACACCAATAATGATTAATTTTGGTAATAGTTACTACTGGCATCATGGTAATTGATATAATTTTAATAAATACCAAATATAATCTTACGTATGCGCAACATATGTGCCAATTAAAGCTGAACCCTTACTGTACATTTTATGAGAGATTTCTTACGGCCCCTCGAAGATAGAAAGTAGCTTGACTGTGGTAAATTTTAAATATCAAGAATTGCCGTTAGCAGCAGCATTATGCCAGATAATACAGAAAGCAGTTAGCCTTTGTTTTGGTGAAATTAATTGTTAAAAATGTTTTTTACTGAATCTAATAACATAAAGCCACGGAGAAAGGCGGTAAAACTTATATGTATATAATAAAACAAAGAATTTATGTGTGTGTAGGTGTGTGTGTATATTAAATTGTGGGTAAACCATCTGCTCTAAAAATGAGATTCTAAATAAATCTATATGAGTGAAATTTGAAATATTTTACGAAGCCAAACTTTTGATTTCTTAATTATATTTTTAAAAATGGAATTTCCTCATAGAATTAGCAGAAGCCAGTGTTTTAAAATAAGCTATAAACGTTTCAATTTTTTTTAAATATTTTAAAGATATTTTCAGTAATGTTTCCCAGGTTATCTTCGTTAATCAGCCAAGTTTATTGCGCGTTAACAAATTACGCAGTCTATTTTGTTTTTTATTCCATTTTCAATTATTGCATTTCTAATTAATTATTGTCCGGTAATTTTTTTAATCTCAAAAATGAAATATAAAAGCTTTAAAACGAATAGTGTACTGGTAAATGCCATGGATACTAAGAAAAAGTAGCGACATGCCGCCATCTTGGTGAGCGCAACTTTCAATGCAGAAATACTGAGTTTCTATTCTTAAACGCGGCATTTTATTAATTAATATTTTCATATTCTTAAAGATAACGTAAGGACTTATTATTTTTTCATTTAATTCTTTTTTTCCTTTTAATTCCTTTTTTTTTTTAATTTCTTTTTTTTTTCTTTTTTTCCTTTTAAAATTATACATTTACATACATTATTATTTACATTATTCCAATTATACATTATTCCATTCAGAGAAAATAGAGCCTTATCCGCAAGTTAAACTTTCTCATTTCGTTTTTCATAATATGCTATAACTTTTTTATTCCTAACTCTCTTAGAAATTTTTTGCAGTCAGTTTTTTTTAAAGTTCAAACAGTAAAATATAGTTAGATATAGTTAAAATAATATCAGTTTTTTTAATACTTTAAAATTAGGGCATGTGATAAAACAATTTATAATTTGTAAATAGGAGCTTAGTCACATTTAGTGGCAAAATAGATGAGTTCGAATTCATTAAAATTTGATAAATATTTCTTTGCGAATTCTTATTTATATTCTGAATAGCAAATGTAATAAATTTATTTTGTACTGTTAAAAAATTTTACTATAAGGTATGAAATATTTAAAATAATAAAAATAAAGAAACTAAGAAATCAAATAGGAATTAGATCGCTTTATTAAAACATAGACATTTTAAATTTATTCATTTGAAAAATATTTAATATGTTACGCTAGTTTACTATTAGTTTTGGCAACAAAACATTCAAATAATTAAATGCTACTAAAATTCATTTTAAAAGTTTTCTAACGAAAGATGTGTTTAAGTTACAAATAATATTTGTAGTCCATTTTCATTTCTGTCAGGAAAATATATTTAATGCAACTGAATTTATTAAACCTTAAAAAGTACTGCTCTACATTGTTTATAAATAATATCATGTAAAATTTATAACAAATGAATAAATAAATTAATTTTAAACTTACCTTCTACTATCTGCTGTTATCTATGCATTCTATTTATCTAAGCAACCATATTTTCCGTCTTTTTCAATCCGATCTCCAATAGAAAAACGATATAATTTGAGGCCAAAATTTATTCTATTTTAGCACCCAAATCCGCAACAACCAGTCATTATAAATTTAAAAGTATAAAACAATTAAAGCGAATGTAATGTAATAATGAAAAGCGAAGATTGGTCGCAATCATAATTCGCGTTCAAGCCAGTCAACAAAATGTCGGCAGTTTACCCATGTGATCAGCAGCAGCCAATTAGAATCACAAGTGGCACAAAGGTCCCAAGGAAAATAGTATTGCTACTTTATCTAAGTATCCAACGCTTAAGTACTCGTAAGTCATAGGAAGTGTTTGAATTACGTATGTCCCAAATGTACCCATTTTGTTTAGCCGTTACTTGAATAATCGTCTATACAGTAATTTTTGTTTGAAAATTTTATCCAAATATTTCGTCACTTTTTCCCTTGTCAACTGGAAGTAAAAGCGACTAAAACTCGTATCTCGTCTAAAACGGTTGATTCGTGAACTGATCTTTAAATTTCATGCATTGAGCAATTCAGTGGAACATATTGCTTTCATTTCATAAATTATTTCAATATTCGTTTCTTAATGCGACTTCATTATCATCACCACTGGGAAGAAACAAATTTTGCCCTTTCTTTGAACTAAGTTCGGTTATCCTTTAACTCTAATGAATGCTACAACAATTATTTAAATAACTTATCAAAAATTAAATATTTCGAATTAAAGTATTTTTGAAAATCTGCTTAATTGAATTATTGAAAAAAAGAACTAATGAAATATATAATGAAAAATTTATGTTAATAAATGAATTAATAACTTATTGTTTGATCATTGAACTCTATAAAGTCAAATTTATTTAACAGAGTTTCAAAATTAATTAACAAAACACTGCAAATAATTTAAAATGCTATCTTAAATAGATTCCTTGTTCATGAATATTCACTAGAAAATCTTCCTTTCATAAGATATTAATGCATGCTTGAGTGTATGTGTTAGATAACGCTATTTTAGCTCTCTTCTTCTAATCGCTTCAAACAATTTTATTGTTTCGTAAAATTGTATTTGTTTAATTAGTATTTCACTTCATGCTTTTTTGTAATACAAAGTAATGTAAGTATAAATATTATTTATTTCGCGTGATTCCTATATAAAATAAAAAAAGTAATGTAAATCGAAATTAGCTTAATATCTTTCATATAAGTGGGATTCTAAATGTCGGAAAATTCTTGAGACAGAATTGAGCATTTTAAATATGTAAAATTGTGAAACAATTTTGAAATAGACAATAAGTTTTAATATTCCTCAATTGCCTTAAAATCTAATTTTTAATAAAATTTCAACTCGTGACACTTCAAGAACTCCTTTCTTGTCTGTTTGAAAATAAAATCTGGTATTAATATTTCTTACAGATTTGAAGAAAAAATATCAGCGTATATATATGGAGTATACATCAAATAAGATGCAACCGGGGAAAACGAAGCATGGAAAATTGAAGAAAGGATTTTCTGGGTTTACGACTATTAATGTTCAACTCCGTAGTCTTGTAATTTTGAATCCAACTCAAAAGACAAAGGAACTCCTGGATCAAGTATTGGGAGAAATTTGCCTTCGTCTAGGACATTTTGATGGAACTTACCCGCAATTGCATTACAAGGAGAAGAAAACCACGAAAACCTCCCACTATCAGACTGACAGCAAAAGACACTCTGACCCATGATCCGTCTACCACTGAGAATATTTTACATTAGCACTGTGGTTGGTGCAAGCCGGATGCGGAATTCGTATCGACCAGCCATCGTTAGGATTCGAACGCTCTATCCCCAGAGCAATCACGGCTCATGCGATTTGTTAATTGACAAATTAAGCAAGCTAAACAAGATAGTCAGTGATATAAACCAACATTTGTAGGGCGATTTTTTTTATCTGTCTCTCAATTTTCGCCTTTAGTATGAACACCGTGAAAAATACGTAAGCATTTTTTTTTTAAAATAAAGAGTGCTACAGAATTCGCATGTGATTACACTATATATTTTATTCAGTGAGGTAACAGTGTATAATGTAACTACAATATGACTTATGTAAAATGCAAAACCACGATTTTACTACCAATTATTTCATATTCGGATATTAAAAAATGCATATGCATATTGCCTACTGACTTTACTGACTTCGAACTAAAACTTTCCTTTACAAATGTTGATTCATATCACCGATAAGCTTGTTTAGCGTGTTTAATTTGTCACTTAACAATTTATATGAGTCGTGATTGCTCTGGAGATAGACCGCTCGCCTACCAATGGAAAGAACCGAGTTCGAATCCCAGCGCTGGCTGGTCGCTACGAATTTCACATCCGGCTTGCACCAACCACAGTGCTGACGTAAAATATCTCCAGTGTTAAACGAATCATGGGTCAGAGTCCCGTTGCTGCCAAGCAAACAGTGGGTAGTTTTCGTGGTTTTTCTCCCCATGTAACGCAAATGCGGGTTAGTTCCATCAAAAGGTCCTCCTCGAAGGTGAATTTCTCCCAATTTTTAATCCAGGAGTTCTCTTGTCTTCTGGTTTGGTTTCAAAATTGCAAAACTACGGAGTTGAACATTAGTAGTCGTAAAACCAATGAATTGGGTTGCCTGTTAAACGACGGTTATAAAGTAAAAATAAAATTAACAATTTACAAGAATTCAACATTTCTTGTATTTTGTGCTCCATAAATGTTCCTCTTCTCAGTTGTTCATGTTTTTTTTCCTCGGTTGCGTTTTAATAAATGCATGCTCTACGTATACTGTGATATTTTTTTTCTCCAAAGCTGTAAGAAATATTAACACCAGATTGTATTTTCAAACCAACAAGAAAAGAGTACTTGAAGTATCACGAGTTGAAATTTTATTGAAAGTTAGATTTTACGACCTTAGAGGAACATAGAAATTTATTGTCTACTTTAAAACTGTTACACAATTTACGTAATTTTAAAACAGAGCTGTGAAACCAGTAGTAAAAACTCTCAACTCCGACTCCAGACTTTCCTGACATTACACTCTCATTTATATTTTTTTTTAAGTATATTCTCCAAAACTTAGGAAATTATTGATATTATTACTAAATAATTGTTAATTTAAATTTGCATTACATTTTATATAGGATTAGAGTGATAAAATAATATTTGTAATTAAACTTTTTTATATTATAAGAAATCGTGAGAGAAAATATATTTCAAACAAAAATAATTACATGAACTATCAAAATTCATTGAAAGAAAGGAGCCGAAAAGGCATTATCTAACACTTACACTCAAACAAACATAAACATCTTATGTCAAGACGATTTTCTAGTGAATATTCATGAGCACGGAAGCTATTTAAAATTATACTTTAAATTCATTCGCAGTATCTTTTTAATTAACTTAGAAAATTAGGTAAATAAATTTATTTTAGGAATTTATGGATTTACAGATAAATTATTAATATATTTATTAACATGGAATTTTCCTTAGATTCACACATTTTTTAAGTTCTTTTTTAAAAATAATTCAATTAAGCAGATTATAAAAAATATTTATGTGGGAAAAAATTATTTTTTCATAAATAATTAAAATAATTGGGATAATATTCATTCAAGTGAAAGGATGGCGTAACAATATTTAAAGAAGAGTAATTTTTCTAAACGATCAGTAACTATTTTTAAAAAAAATGCACTATAACAGAAATATTTTTGCAATAAGAGAATTTTGAATTTAAATCTTTCCGTCTTCTAAAATAAACTTTTTTAAGTAATATTCGTTTAGCACGTTTCATTACTCTAAAGAAAATCTTCGCTATGTATGATTAAATTCCTAGATAATACTTCGTAAATCAAACAGGATTACGTTTATTATGTTTTATTTTATCATTATTAATTCAATTTAAAGTTTCTTTTGGGAAATATATCGAAAGAAACGTCTTATACTTTTATCCCTCTTATTGTTAGGAGTAAAATTGTAGAAACACTTTTCTTGAATGTGTACATTTAAAATAAAATTGCGTACATTTGAAGAAACGCAACCATTCTGATTTTTTAGTAGTGTTTATTTGTTAAATTTATGCACTTTTTGTGCAACGAGAGGAAAAACAAGACATCGCCTTTAGTTTTTGTTCTTCATTTTTAAACGGGGAGTTGGAAATGTCAAAATATAAACGAAATACATAATTTAATAAACATGGTAAAATATTTTTATTAGAAATGATCAAGAAAAAAATACATGAAATTTTGTAATTCCTAAACTATTTAACTTCCTTCGTTCAAATTTTTATTTCGTGTTTATCAAAATTACAAAGTTTTAATTCTCGTAAATATTTGTATGCAGCACACCTCAATCTTTCTTCCGGCCTTATTAAATAAAGTAATAAAAAAAAATAATAATTATTTAAAATGACTTATTCCAGGTAAATAAATTTAATAATTGTGAACAAAAAAATTTGATTCACTTTAAAATTTATCGAGTTAAGGCGAAAAACACGAAAACAGAAATTAAAATTAAGGAGTCTAAATTTTTAATCACACCTCTGACGAAACAATTGGACCATATTTTCCTGAATGTGGCCACATCCTCTCTTTCTCCATATTTTGATGGTCGAAAATATAAATCAGTCGATAAAAATGAATGTTTATCCAGTCAGTTTACGTTTATGTTCCTGATTCCAAAATTCCTTTAACATTGAAAATTAATTAATATGTATCTAAGATTTCTCTTTCAATTATTAAGACTTGTTCTTGGTTTGAAAAAATCTGATCATTAGAGCAAAAGTTATTCCTTGATCACGGTACAAAGAAATAATGCATTATTAATAAAATATACACAAGCCGCGATGGCTCAGGGGATATAGCGTTTGCCTTTAAATGAGGTAAACCCGTTCCAAATCCCAAAAACGGCTTGTTGATACGAATCCACATCCGGCTTGCACCGACCACAGTGCTGACGCTAAATATCCTCAGTGGTAGATGGATCATGGGTTAGAGTCCATTTGTCGTCAGGACAACCGAGGGAGGTTCTCCTGGTCTTCCTCTCCATGTCACGCACCTGCTGGTTAGTTCCATCAAGAAGTCCTCCACGAAGGCAAATTTCTCCCAATACTTGATTCAGAATTGCTCTTGTCCTCTGGATTGGGTTCGAAATTGCAATGCTATGGAATTAAACATAAGTAGTCGTAAGCCCATAAATTGGGTCGGCTGTTCAACGACGGTTATAAAATAAAAATAAAATATACAATATAAGTATGAGTAAGATCAGAAACATAAATATAGCTTGGAATTTGAAGGAACTCCCACAGTTAAAAAGCGGAACACAGTCAGCTGACACGAAAAATAAGTAAAATAAGCCCAGCATCAAATATATATTCGGTTTTAGACATCAGAGTTTAGGCTTTAGAGTCTTAAAGATAAAAAAAAAAGAGATCTCTACAAAAAATTATAATGAAGAAAATAAAGTACCACTTGTGGCACTTGTGGTTTTATACGGAGTAAACTGAAACGATGTCTAATCTGGCATCGTAATTGAAATGAACGCATTTAACGAGTTTACATTCGATCAGAAATTAATAGAATTATTTTTGAAAAGTATTAGTAAAAAAATCATATTTTTTTAGTTCATTTTTAAAAAGAAAACAAAATTGCGGTGATAAATTTTAAAAAAAATGGATATAAAATATTTGCTGTAAATATTAAATGGATTACACTGAAATTTGTTTCTAGAATTTTTTCTTCTTTTTAAAGAATAAAGAGGAAAATAATTTAAAACTGAACTGTCGAAGAAATTGTGTTCATGTCTAAGTTCAGTAGTTTATAACTAGAGTAAAAACAGGAATTTCATTTCCATGGTTTAACTTTATTGAGAACTAAAAATAAGTTTATCAGCTTCAAACTAAATTAAATATTGTAAAATAATCTCTACAGTCTAAAAATCTTTGTTCATGGAGAACTAAAAATAAATTCAGCAGCAAAAACTATATTCTTAGTAGAAAAATAGTCTGCATGGTGTAACACTTTTATTATTAAGTACTGAAGATTGTTAAAATACTGGAATCTGTTCTATATAGTCCTATTAGGCATGAAATTCCTTCAAAGTTTCGAAAAAAGGTTTTAAACTGATAACATTAACTAATAACATTACATCAAATTGTTCGTATAGTAAAGTTAATACGACTAATATGATGAGCAATATAAAATCTATACTAGATCTTTCCTAAAAGCCAAGGTGCCCCTATTTTTATGGAGTTAATGAGAAAATTAAATGACGGTTCTTTAATTCCATCTATTAGTAACACGTAGACTGCTGATGGGAAGCTTCTGTCTTCCATTTTCCTTGCATGTTATGATTGAAATTATCATGCAAATTGCTTGAAATTGATATATAATTTTCATTTCATTAAAATTTATTATCAACTATATAACTTTTACATTTATAACTAAGCTGAACTTTATTACTTTGAATTAAAAATTCATTTAGCTTAACTGAATTAAATAAAAAGATTCAAAACAAAATAATTCAAACTTATTTTGTCAAGCATAATAAAGCTTAAAGATTTCTATAAGATCTTGGCATTCAGAAAGTTGGAATTTTGTGAGCGTTAAAAATTATTAATTTATATTGGAGATAACTTAACACGAATTCATTCTAATTTACACGTTAGTGCAGCGAAAAATAATTGTTCGTCTTAGAAAAATTTGAAACTTTGTCAAAGGCCAACAATATGACAAGTAATATCAATCTTTGTAAATGATAAAATAATATCATAAAAACCAGTTTTTCAGTTTTGTATTGGATGAACCTGAAACCCGAATCTGTTTACTAGAATATGAAGAATGACTTCAAATTTTATTAAACGAATTAGCACATTGTGATGAGTTAGAGAGGAAAGGAAAACATTTCAGTAGAAAAATCCATCATTATCAATGTTAAAAATCAAAATTTTCAGTAAACTTCAAATTTTTTCCTTTTATTTAAAATATTTATTAATTTAAGCTGTAAATCTCTCATACATTTGTTATCTGAAAATGGTCGTTTAAAGCATATCAATTTAAATTACAAAATCAAAATGCAGAAGAAACATTTAAACCATAATTCTCTCGTTTAAATCAGTAAATGCCTCATCAAAAGAGACATATATGCACGTATAATATGAAGCTGTTATTGAATTATAATTTGTAATCAGTGAAATCAACCAGACATAAAGTATAAGTTCATAAGGAACAAACAAGGATGTTCAGTGATTTCCACTAATTGCCGAGAAAGTAAACTCGGTTCATCATCATGCATCATGTATTATCATGCACTGTTCCATTTGCAATAGCTTATTCAGGAATTCCACTCATAATTATATCGATTTATTACAAGAGCGTACAATTTAACTTACAGGAAGTGAAATTAAACCATTGAATTGCATTTCCATTACAATGAAAGCTATCCAGTGTAATGAACTGAAATAACTAATATTCGTGACACAAATATAATTATATACTTCATGCATGCAAAGCTGTATAATTTATTAATTTATTTGATTCACAATATGTTTGATATATATATANATTAAAAAATTAATAAATTAATTTATTAAATTAATTTATTTATTAAATTTATTTATTTAGTTATTAAATTAATTAATTAATTTTTAATTATTGTAAATTGATTAATTATAAATTAATTATTTATAAATTAATTATTTAAAAAATTAATTAATTTAAATATTAAGTATAATTTATAGGATATATACTTTCTTTATATTAATATAAAAAGTTTCAGAGCTTTTATTCACTTTACTTTTTTGGGATTTTATGAACTGAAAAATGACAGTTTTCGTGAGAATGACCCATATATATATATATATATATTATGAAGTTATGAGAATAGTTATGAGTTTAAGAATAATAGGTTTTATTAACTGCGCTTGAGTTGCAAGTACATAGAATCCGCATAATAAGATATAAATGCAAATGCAACAAGAAAAGAAATAAAAAGGAAAAATAATTTTTAAAGAAAAAAAACTAACAAAATTAATTATAATTTATTTTTAAAAAATTTTTGAAAAAATTATTAAATGTCAGAAAACAAAATAACAAAAAGATATAATCTTGTCGTCAGCTCTCACGATTATATCCGCAAAATGGAGTGTTGTCTAATATTGTATCAATATAGTCAAAGCAAAATGTATTTATCTTTGTATGTATTTTACTTATTTATTTATATCTAATTATCTATTTATTAATTGTTATGCACACTTACTTGGCCTCGTATGCCCATTATTTAGATAGACCAATGTGCCTTTGTCAAATCGATTTTCAAATAGCACGAGATAGAGAAAGGCAGCACACATATAACCAGGGACACAGTAGGATTCAAGCTAGCTATCTCCACGTTGCAATTGACGCATATTTACGCATATTTACTTTCAATTGACGCATCTCTAATTTGAGCAATATTGTTTTAAAATTGAATATAGCTTTTAAAGGGTGTTTTGAAAGGGTGTTTAAAGGGTGATTTACAGTAAGATCAAGAGTAGAAATTATGCTAACATACAAATAAAATATAGCTTGAAAGTTTAAAATGAAGTCTAAATTGTATGGTAATCCAAAATTTAGGCCTATAAAGGGTGTTTTGTAAAAAGCACGCAAACCTTCATATGTAAATATAACAATAAAAACAATTTTGCTTTGCATGCATAATGTATCGTGTATTCAATATAAAAATTGTCTTGTAAAATTTAATAACAGTTATAATTAAAAAAATTGAGTTGAAATAAATCCGTTTTTATTGGATTTACAGTAAGGACAAGAATAGAAATTTTGCTATAATATAAAAATATTCTCTCTAAAAAATTTACAATTAAGTGAGTGACAGTTTTTCTGATAATTAATGTACGCATTTTCTTGTTGGGAGCTTAAAGACATCTCTGGATTTATAGTAGAATCGAAGAAGTTTACATCTTAGCTATAAGCAGATTATCTAATAAGGATATTTAAGAAAAAATTTATTTTTATTTGTCTATTTTAAGCAAAGTGAATATCAGAACAATACACAAGATTTCAATGAGTCTATTTATAGATAATAATAAATGCATTATATTATGCAACATAAGTAGTTTAAAGTAATTGAATAAAAAGTCAATATTTGTTTCGTTTATTATGAATATAGCCGCTAAAATGTTTACCATCAAAAAATACAGACACACAATTTAAATCAAATTCCCATTTATTATACAACGCACAGTTATTTAAAAATGCAAAAGTAATAACGGCAACTGAAAAGAATAGCGTCTGCATGCTCAGAACACTATATCACAATAAATAATATACAAAAAGATTAGTGAAAGAAGGTATCTAAATCTGAAAATTTAGAAAATCTGAAATTATGAAATCTAATTAATATTTAGCAAAGAATTTCTTCTTAATACGCGATAAATATGTTCGTATTAAAGATTAACAGTTCGGATAAAAATCGTTCCAGTAGTACGTATTTCTTTAAAAAAATATATGTAAAATGAAAAGCACATTAAAACCCGAAAGTAGCATATTGTTCACCTGTAAATAGTGAGTTTATGAGAGTTAGAAATACATGTAACAAATTAGTTAGTTTCCCAAAATCAATCACTCCAACAGAGATCAATAAGCGCAAATAATCATGATAATGCTCATTAAAATACACAGTAACTAAAGGAGCTAAAAAAAAACATTATTGGCTTTATTTACATTATTGTTTTAAAAATTAAACCGAAAACAGGTAGAAAATTCTTATTATCTATAACAGGAGTTTCAAACTTACATGAGGCCGGTGACCGCAATTAAAAACACCAGTCAAATGACGGGCGGCAACTTTATCAAAATTTTATATAGGCCTCCTTTACGTTTGAAAGAACATTAAATATTACTGTCAGATTTTTATTAAGTTGTACAAAACGAAAGCTTTGCATTACAAATTAAAATGAGAAGTAAATTTTTAAAAATAATTAATTGCATATTAAAAAATTCTTACCACAATAACTTTAACTTGCAACCGATATCAAATTGTTAAAATATAAAACGTAAAAGTATTTAGAACCCAAAAAGACTTTTTACAAAAATTGTCCCCAAAAAAGTGACAACATATATATTTAAGTTCACGGGCCACAAAAAAAAAAAACATTCGTGGGCCGGATGCGGTTCGCTGGCGCCAGTTGGTAATCACTGATCTATAACTAAAACTATTTCTACCTATATGAAATTTCATTATATTTTATCCAACATGCACGTTCAACTTACGTTATGCCTTGTGGCAAAATATCCTTTAAATTCAATTCAAAAAGTTTTGGATCTTCAATGGAATTCGGAACTTGGGGGTTACTTTCAAAGTTGTGATTTTTAAAAAAATCAGATTTTAACGATGAATGGAAAGGTAGTTGTTTTCTTTAAGAAAAACAACATTTCAATGTCAACTAATACTAATGGAATATGAATAGAGTTCCGAATGGAATGTTTCGCTTCATTTTCCGACAAAAACACGGTAATATGGGTCAAAGAATTGTTTTTTCTTTTACCCAAACAGCAAGACAGGGATACTTTCATAACGGTCAGCATTGTTTGATATCGTCAAAGAGTAATAAAACGAACATGCCCAGCAGTTATTTATGGAAATTTTCCAATTCAGCTGTCTCGCCTTTTCACCAATAGCTCTGTAACATAGTGATAGGGGGATCGAATCTCACAATAACAATGAATGCATATTTTTTATGTCCATCTCTAACTTATGCTATCTGCTCTTTAACTTGACGGGCTGGGGTAGCCAGGTTGGCAGGGTGTACAACCCATGACCGAAATGTCGTGAGTTCGATTCCCACGGACTGAAAACTCCCTTTGTACAGAATGGTGACTTGTGCGTGTTAAATATGCCGGGGTCACAAAATCCTCCAATTTCCTTTAAGAAATCAATACCATTGGGGGTACTGGATCTGAGATTGATCGTGCTCTGGTTCTGGTGAACATTACGATCTGCCAAATGATGGATGGTGTGTGAATATGCCTTCCCTGTAAAACGGGATGTGACGTAAGTCATCCTCAGGGATATTTTCTACACCGTCGCCAATAGCACATTGTGCAACTTTAGTGCAACATAAACAAATGTTCAAGTTCTATAGCTTGACAAGAGCTTATAATAAATCGTACTATGTAATAAGCAAGCAAGCTTGCACATGTATGTGCAACAATAAATTTAAAAAAAGTGAATTCTTGCAATAGTAAGGATTTTTTTATTATTTATTCACCAGTCTTATATTTTCTCCAAACATGCATGAGTAGTAGTGGGTTTGTATCCAGCTATAACATACACTGTATATCTTTGCTGTGTTTAGTAAACTTGTGCTATCAGTATTTCACTCTGAGAAGAGTTTTAAAGACGTTCTTCGTATTTACAAAGAAACCCACATATGTACGTAAATAAGTCACCCCTCCATCACAAAAAAGGGATAAAGCACTCACCATCATGTAATATATCTCAGTGCAGTATCTTTAAAATACTGTAATTAAACATGTGATGCCATCATTTTTGTCCTTTTAACTCTTGTTATAATTGAAAATTTATATTAGAATAAACAATAATTAACAGCCATCTAACTTCTATCAACCATTTATATAAACTGCCATTTTTATAAAACCGTGGAAGATTATTAACTTTTTATTTGGTATTTGGAAAAGACATCAAAAGGTTAAAACTACCAAATCTATGGGGAAATGATTAATAGTTCTGGAGAATCTGGAGAACGAATTTGGTTAATTTATCGTGATACTTTAAAGTATCACGATAAATTAACCAAATTAAGATTTGTATTTGTTATTAAGTATATTGTAATAAGAACTATAATTTTGAAAAGTAGAATTTCAGGTAATCCGTAACAGCAGCGAACGGTAAAATTACCATACGAATGGTATAAATAGCCTGTATTTCAGTTTAATTCTTAGAATTGTGGTTTCTTTCACCAGAATTTCTTTACCTTACAAGTATACTAACTTCGCCGAATTTTTTCCTCCGTGTAGAACTAGCATTTAGTAAATATCTAGTAGTTGATGAAAGTAGTATCTAGTAGTAATATTATACATCAGTGATAGTTAAATTGCGAATCATAAAAGCGGAGGGAACTAAATCAAATAAAAATAGTTAAAAAGCAGACGTTAATATTTTATTGCCATTAGTTGACCATTAAAATAATAAGTTACCATTTGAGAAATAGAATTCTGTACCTCAATACTAATGATGAAAATATTTGTTTATAATACCGAAACGGCTGTCTTTTTATAGCTTATATGTTTTTCAAGTTATTGGAAGGCTTTGTCCAAATAAAAGTCAAGAAAGACAAAACTAAGATATTTAAACAGAATATTTAAAATAATACTTTTTTTAACGAACTATATAGTTAAATTGAATACAATGAAATTTCTGAAACAGCAACTATTAACTTGAAAAAGAAATTCCCAAACATTTATTAAATATCAAATTAGAATAGAACAGGTCCCAAGTAATCCATTCTAGAACTTTCTGAATTTATCATTTGAAATAAAAATGGAATCTTTCCTATTCCCAAGAATCCAATTAATTTCGACCCTAAAGTTAAATGCAACATATAGAAACTGCATTTTAATTCTGAAAATATTTATATTCTAACTTATTTCCATGTTTTTTTGTAAAATTATTATGGGTAAATAATAGTTCATTTATTGTGAATAATATTAATTTATTGTATGACCTATTTATTATGACCTATGTATGACCTAAAAATGACCTATTTATTCTTTTACAAATAATTTTAAGTGGTTGCTTTTTAAAAATATGAGAAGCAACTTAATTTTAACTCAAATCCACTTGCTTACTTCACGAACTATATACTTGATATTAGAGTTTTCATTACTCTATCAGATATTGTTTTATGGTTTTAAATATTGAAAAGATATCATAAAAGTTTTTGTTTAAAGTCAACATTAAATATTAAGTCTCATTCTTATGTTATACCATGTTATTAAAGCAGTTTTTCATTTTCAAAAACTATTTAATTGTCGGAATTTCGTATCTGAAGAAATAAACTATACAAAGTAACTTTTTATTAAGCTATGTTTATTTTAACAAAACTTTCTATTGTTCGTTTATGTAAATACTCTAAAATTTTATTATTATGCTTAATATACGTCGGTCCCGCAGTGGACTGATCGTTAAGACACGGTTCCCAGCAGATCACTGAAGTCAAGCATCACTGGCTACGGTCAGTGTGTGGGTGGAGGACCACTTGGATCAGCCTGCGTAGGAACAGAGGGTGTGCGGTATTGGTCCTCGTTAAACTGTTCTACTGTAATGTGCTCGACTTCGCGTGCAGGTCATCGGGCTACCGAAGCGGGGGTGCCATCCCCTCTGCAGAGGATCAAAATAGTGATGGCATGTCCTCGGATCGTCTTCAGAGATGTTTCCCAGACCGTCGCCAATAGCCCATTGTGCAGCCCTAGTGTGACGTAAATGAACAACAACAACAACAATAATATGCGTCACTCAAAAGTCAAATATACTGACACATGCAAGGCAATTGATATTTATTCTTAACTTAAAATGCATTTTGATTCTTTTCTGTTTTTTTTTAAAAGTCAAAAAAGTATTTCGGGTAAAAATTAAGATTTCTATTTTTATTTTATTAAGTTTAAATTTTTCTTTCATAAATTCCAAATGAATGATTGCTGAAAAGACTTATACTGACAGTAACAAACATTCTACATCTGAAGATCGGAAAACCGAATATTTGAAAAATATGAAATAAATAAATAAATGATTTGATAATGTTAGTCGCGAAATATATCACACAAAAACTCTGCAGGAAGGATTTTTGAGGGGAAAACTTTCTCTTTATGTCATAGGAAATATTTTACGTTTGACATCTCGACATTTCTATAAAAGGATATGTCACACTTCATTTGAAATATTTCAGAAGCATTTATTTAAAACAATTTTATCATAATGTAATTTTAAAAAGATGATAAAATCGCAATTGTTTTTAAACGAAAACAATTAAATAGAGATGAAAATAATCGATTTTATTTATTTTTAACATTTTTTTAACAAGTTTGCATTTGAATCAAATACAGTCAATTAATACTGTTTGGAATTATAAAAAAAGCCATTTAATCTGTGAAAACAGAAATGAGAGTAGTTATTTCTAAAAATAAATAAATATATTTACGACTTAATGTAAATAGTTAATAAATAAGTTAATTTTAATGTGTACATTATCTCGTAATGAGGAATGCTTATAGCACTCAGAATATTTTTAATTCTATGAATTATTGCATCATGAAGGAATTGAAGATTTTTAATTGGAATAATTATATTACTTATTTTTTATACTATTTTAATAGAGAGACATAAAATTTTTCCTTTAGGCTTCCTTTTAGGTATCAAGTATATAATTATTCAAATATACAATTATATTTAATTCATTATTTTCATTGATGTTAGCACACAATAATTGCAAAACATCAAGATACTCCTTTGACTGAAGGAGAGTGATATAACCTACTAAGTTCTAATCCTAAGTCCAAAGGAGTCGCAATTTATGCACTATGAAAAAAGATTCGTGTATCTTAACACCAAACTTGTTGGCAACTACTTTACCCCAAAGTGGTGTTCCCCTAAGTGTTCCACAACACCAAGAATGTTTTTTTACACTACTTGATGTAAAGAATTCAGCACCATTTCTTTGTATTCTGCGGAACCAAAATTTGTAATTGATTGCAGCAACATAAGGTACACATAAGAGTCAATAAAGTTATTTTTGCGATGCAATATAGAGGGATAATAATATATATTAAAATGCATGTATACAATAATTATTGATACAAAACTAGTTTGTAAATCAAACATAAGCGTAGCACATAGAAAATATCAAGGTAAATTCAAAATAGGGTTGATAGAATGGAAGCAGATTTAAATTAGGCATAGTAATTTCTTAATGCAGTTCAGAGAGACTTATGAATTGAAATATAATTCTCCTTATTACAGTGGTAATAATATACATACACATTTCAACGGCGAACTTTTGTTTTGTTTGATGTATAGCAACGTCGAACGTGACTTACGTTGAAGTACGTACTTACGCCGACTCATTCCAACGTCTCCTAGAAGAGAGAGGGTCTCATCACGGATGAATTTAGTAATCCGGTGTAATGAACATGAACTGCGAAGTGGAAATAAAATAACAACGATGTCACTGCGTTCGGGTTACTAAGCTGCCGCAGTGAGGGAAAATACGAAAGATGTCATTACGTTTGGATTGCTTAAGGATCAAATTTCTTGTTTATGGCAACCAGTGCTGAGACCTCCTCTCTTCTAGGAGGTAATGCTCATTCTCGATTGAAAACTAACTTCCTGCGATCTTCAAAGCTCGCCAACATCTGTGCTTTCGGAAGTGAAAGTAACTCTCGTTCTGTGTGAGCAAGAGTTTGGTGTAAATTCATACTTAGATTTAAACTCATCCCTTTAAATTGATTATGACAGCTTGATGTGGTATTAATTTGAAATGAAGTGTTTCTTCAGGCAGAGGTTCGTCTACAACATATTCGGAGAAATATTACACCTAAGTTTTTACAGTGTATGCCATTCATACTCTGTGTAACTTTATTTTCAAAGGATGCAATAAATTTATAATTTATAATTTTCTTGTTTGAAAATTGTATTCCTTCTTGTAGTACAATGTCACCCCCTTGTTGTTGCTTACTTCTGGAATTAAGTTATGTGCTTGCAAAATTATGTGATCTCTGTTATCGTGACGTATGTTATGTATGGAAAATAGCAGCTCAATGCCAGCATATCATTTTTAATATATTTCTCAAACAACTATAATTTTTAAGGGCACTATTACGTATATGTTAGCACAAACAGTTGCGTTATTGCTAGTATTTCAGTTAATTAACAATTTATTTTTAAAGTAAAGCATAAAGTTAGTAAAATATTTTTAGGCCACTTATTATTTTTATTTTTAGCTTTTTTTTTTAAATTTTTAAAGTCTATCGCTTTAGCCCGTACCACGAAGATGTAGTGAAAAGCATCGACGTGTCATTCATTTTTGATAATTATTGCTAAAAGTATTTAATTTTTTGTAGAATTCATGTTTAGCGTGTACTTTTAAAATAATTATCTACAATTGCCCATTTTAATGTATTAAATACGGTGTTTAAAAATAGTCAGAAATCGTAATCATCAGGTCTGTTGTGGGCAAGAATAACTTTTTTTCTTGTTAAAAAACGCCTTTTAAAATTTATGAAATCTTATTCCCTCTACGTTGAAGTACGTTTTGAAGTCTATGAAGTACGTTTTTACAATAAAAGAGTCATCTTTCTTAGTCGTATGAATATCAAATGGATATTTTAACGATAGAAAATAAAGGAATTTCTGTAAAGCCTCACTTTATCTAACCATTGGTTCTTAATTGTTCGCATGACGCATGACGCCATATGATAATTTAACATCACCAGGGATTTGATAATTTTTCTAGAGTAACAAAAATACTTCATTTGTTTTCGTCTTTCATATGTCAAGCTATTTATTTTAAGCCAGTAGAATGGTTTCTAAGATATTCTCCGAGAAAAAAGACTTTTATGTTGTCTAATACAAAGAACAGAATACTGCTTTTCGAACCTTTCGAATAAAAGAACTCCCTTCATAGGTCAAATAGATCGAGCAATGTCAAAAATATATTTCAAGTAGGGATAAAAATATTTCAAATTGTTGCCGTGGAATAAACTATAAGTTTAGGTTTTGATTCGAGTCGGCAGAGGAATTATCAGTTCCCTTATTTAAAATGCGTTTTGTTTTCTTAACACACTGCAAAAAAAAAAAATTCTAAATTTCAGTGAATTTCAATTTCATATCATAATATCTCTAAAATAAATAATAGTCACATTTGAAATCTCCAAGTATTCAACATTAAAACAGCATATACTCAATTTTGAGATGTTCAATCTCATATAATTCTTGATTCTTAATGACAAAGGTAATGGTTAGTTTTATCTTACCCTTTTCAATAGACCGCCGTGTTTTATTTGTGTAGATATAGACATTATGGAGATGGGGCTGAGGAATAAGAGACATGTTCGTTAGTTGCGGCAGGATTGGAATAAAGGATCTCCGGTTTCGAAGTAGGATGATATAGTCACCGACCCAATACAGGGAAAGTTAGGAAGCCTTATATAGTGGCCGTCGCAATGCCACATCTTCACATACTAATTTCCGATTCCAATGGCTGAAAACGTTGCAATTAGGAAAATATAGTCTCAATAGTTTAGACAGGAGATCTTTAATATTAATTTGACTTTCTTTTTCTTTCTTCGCTATATTAAAAAAAAATTGAAACAGAATGGAATATACAGTTTCCTAACTCTCCACGGACTGCGTTGTACCACGAGGGAAGTTACAGCATTGGGCCGGGATAGCCTGGTTGGTAGGGCATTGGGTCCAAGTCCAAGTGGTCGTTGGTTCGATCCCTGCCAGCCGAAGACTCCCCGTGTGGTAAATGGTGACTGATGCGTGTTAAATCTGTCGAGTCTCAAAGTCCTCCACGTTCCCATAACAAATCAATACCTCTGGGGGCACTGAATTGGAGATTGATCGTTCTCTGATTAAGGTCAAAATTACGATCTGTGGATGAATAAATGGATGTATGAATGGGCCTGCCCTTTAAACGGGCGTGACGTATGGGTGTGACAGAAGTCAAATTCTTGGCCACAAATGGCGCCACTGGAAAACAAGAACAATCGCACCCTCTCTGCCTATGTAGCATACGTCAACAACAACAGTTAAAGCATTCCATTACGAACCCGGATGTACGTAGTTAAAGCCGCTAACGCACGCCTCTTTCACACTTTTCTCCCTCCACAGGCAATTTTTCTCAAAAATTAGAATAGGTTGTTCCAGCTTTGAGTACATGGGGTTTTCAAATTCGATTATTATTTGCTTAGTAGCTATTTTGGCACTTTTTTACTGGTTGTTTTAAACTTTTTTTTCTAATTTATCTCATTTACTACCAAGCAACATGATAATAAAAACTATATTTTATTATTGCTTTGACCAAAAAGTCAATACCAAAGTTCTTCGGTAAAAATTAACTTATTTTTTGGTGTTCTCATAGATCCAGAAACACAGGAAATTGCACCATATAATGGTAGGTTTGACCATATTAATCTTTCTCGGCGTAGTTAATCTCCTCATTAGCTTAGATAATCCGTAGAATAACCTATTTCTACAGTTACATATGCACCCCTCCGGACCGGAGTCCGATTCTTTAACCACCAGGCGACCGAACTTAGAAATGTAAATCTAATTGAAGTATAAAAACATTCAACGTTCACTTTTTGAATTATCGGAGGATGGATAAAATGCCTTGTTTTTAAAAATGACAGTTTCCCTTAAGCGAAAAAATATTAGTAAAATATTTCACTATTAAAACAGTTGTCAATGATTACTTTAACATAAAAATAAATTAAATGAACATTCATTCTTAGCATTTTCATGGATTTCAAAATTGTCACTGACATTCAACTTTTTACCATTAAAAGATGACGTAAAACGTATGCAAATAAATCCTGTAAACCGGCACTCTCATAACTTTGTCCAAAATTGTTCTGACACAAGTTGTTCTTTTTATTGCAGCTCATTTTTTACATCAATTTTTTGAAAGAAAGAAAGCATCCACTTTCTTCCTTTATTATTCTTTCATATTCGAGAATTCTACTTACCTGCGAAATTTCCGTTTTTATACTGTATAACGTTTTATACTATTCAATCATTTCTATTGTTCTGAATAGCCCTAACCTGAATAATTTTTCAACAAATCATTAATAGATATGCAATCTTTAGCATAAGTTCAGACACTAAGTAAGGACAGATGCTCAGGTGTCAATAGAACATTCTAAACCCATCAATTTACTAACCGTCATAACTTAAAACGTCCCGAGCCTTCATTGAATCCCACAAAAGGCACACGTTGGGGCAAAACATTTGAAATTTTAGCAACTTTCAAGTAAAAATAACTTGAATTCTAAGCTTTGCGATAATATTAATAGAAAAAAAATCGAAATTTTTCAGTTAGGAACTTACATTAAGATAAACACATATCTTTATTATATTATTTAATATGTATGAGGAAAGTGTGAGACATTTTGAAAACTTACAGAAGGAGGAAAACATGTCAATGTGTTATTTTTTTCAGTTTCAAAAATGTAGTCTTGAAACTAGATTAATTGTTACAAATATAAGTTATACATAGCCTTATTTTAAAATTCAATACCTTTAAAAGTGTTTAAAATTAAAAAAAAGAATAGTTGTCAGAATTGTTACGATTATTGTAAAAAAATATTTAAATTAAATATAGCTTAAATAGTGCTGCATAAGTTTTTAAAGAGGCTATTTTAGAGCTCTTTGTGTAAAAAACTACGTTAATGCATCATACCTGCATAGTCAATTATGTACGCGAAAGTTTTGAAATTTAAAAAAGAATTTTTTTTATATATTTAAAATTTCAAGAAATTTTCTAAGTTTTCTAGGAAAAAGCTTGTATAGAATACCTCCTGCTTAGAATGTGGGCAGTAAGGGGTATGTTAAGATTTGTCATCATTTTTCAGCATTATTATACGTTTAATTATTTTTTTATAATGAATTTTAAACATATTACGAGCAACCCATATTAAATCCTCACTTAAAACTACAATTTCATCAACTTTTGCGAAAACAATTTACAATCAAGAAACAATTAGCTTAATCATCATTTTAGGGATTTTCTACGTTGAAAAAATGGAATTCTTGTAGAAGGGAAAAACTGTTATTGATTTCAACAAGCAAGTCTGTAAAGTATTCAGCCTGTAAAATTTTCAATATTTCTAAAAGCCATGACCAGTAGGCAGGTAGCATGTTAGGCAATAGAGAGTAAAAGTTGAGTTGCTTTTATGAAATTTTATTAAAACACAGAGCGCAAGTTTAGACATTTCAGCAGGATGAATCATCATTAATAGAACCTTCACTTAGACAAATATAACTTTATGAAAAAATAAAGAAACATCAAAACTATATAAAAAAAAATACTATATAACAAAATACTATATAACATAAAAAATACTATATAAAAAATTATATAAACTATATTACACCAAAACTATATTCATTAAAAAAAAATAAAAACTTCAACAACTGAAAAAATTAATATTTTTGCTAAATAAGACTTGATGGATGTTTTTTTAAACAATTATTCGAGTATTTTTAGCATTAAATGATTACAGTTTCTGGTTTTAATTTATGAAAAAAAAGTTTCTTAAAATTTTAAAACCCATTTATGCTGTTTCAAAACAGAGTAACTTGCTAATTTTATCTGTAAATTACTTAAAAACTGATGTTTTAAATACATCGTTTATTATATGAAAATATATTTGTTATAAGAAATAGTTAGCTTATACTCTTATTTTTTCTTCAGATGCTATTTCTTAATTATCCTCTTCACCATTTTAATATTTATTTTTATAGCATTTTTGAGATATTTAAATACATTTTTAGTGTCAGATATGAGTCAATCATCATTTTAATCAGTAACGAATAATCAATCAATCTCTTTTTAAGTGCCAAATAATTGGAAAAAACCTTAAAATAGATGATAATAAAATAGATAATTAAAGTAGATAATTAAAATAGATAATTAAAATTTATAATAGATAAAATAGATAACCTTAAGAAAAACCTTAAAATTTATAATTAAAGAGGAAGAACTCCCAAACTCAGGACATCTTGGGAGTTATCCAGGCTTCAGGTACTGGGGCAAGGCTGTCATTGGTCTCTTTTCTATTCTTTTAAATGTCACGTAAAATTCAAATACGCATATTTTTTTTTATCCTTCTTGATTTTACATGCATTTTCCGAGAATTTTCCCATTTTTAACACCCATTTTTGCATTTTCCTTTTATGAAAAAAGTACTATTATTGAACCAAAATACAAAGACCTGAAATTCAATTTGTGAGGAATATTTCTGAAAAATCTAACTCAGAAAAAAATAGGGAATCCTTATGCAGATTTCAAAGTTGCCTCAAGCCCCATACCCTTGGAATGGGATGCTCTTAACTCCAGAGGAAGAAGACTACTGATACTCAAACACCTGACCTAAGATCTAAGCTCCAGCTGATTGCTTATGAGCACGATGGCGTGTTAATATTCTGGGTAAAGCTGGTCAAAGTTAGAATGCTGATTGTAGCGAAATTAGTTAAATACAACGTCGGGTATCACGTATTCAAATTGTTAAAGTATAATTCTTCCTTTTCTACGTCTTTTATTTATACTAGATTTATTATTTATGTATTTTATTGCAAGCGTGATTCTTTTTGTTTTGTAAGTCTAGCAACTTTGTTGCATAATCAGTTTGTTTATGTTCCACATAGCTGTGTGCCAATCTTTGTGATAAATAAGAAATTGGTGAAATATTTCATCGTGAAAGAATATAGAATGTGCTACTTAAGAGAATTCATATTTAATAGTCTAGGCATTTACGAAATCTAATATAAGGAGTGGTTGCAAACATAAACAAATAGTACCACATTTTAACAACATATTAGGATCCATACACCCTATGATGCTTCTTGTGGGTACCCAATTGACGTCAGGGATCGAATTTGGTATCACTGAGTTTAACTTTTGACAGTATTTCACGTGTGTATTTTTAGAGTTTTGATCTCGTATTTTTTTAATTCTAACGTATTTTTTTAAATCTTTCATCATTTCATTTACTTTAGGACAACCTGTATATTCTTTGCTATCCAAGCATTTATATTTTCTTCAGTTTTCTTGATATTTTCTTGAGTGATTTTTTTTATTTTCCTTGATGAAAGATAAAGGATAATTTTTCTCGTTTGAAATCTGAATAAAATGAAACGGTCAACAATTCAAGAAAACGGTCATAAGAGAGCCTATTTTTTTATTAGTGCTATTTGATTAGTGCTGACATCTAGTTTAAAATAAACTAAATATCTACAATTATCTTGAAATATCCTGGTACTGCCATCTGGTGTGTGAAATGAGAAATAAAATGTTATCCTGGCAAAAGAAATGAATTGGTTTTATTCTTATTGATGCGTTACTACTGAACGCACCAACCCGGAAATATCACGGGAGCGAGAAATAGAGGGCGGAACCTCATCCTGTCATTTTCACGGGAGCGAGAAGGAAGTGGTTAATAAGAAAAATATTAAAAAAACACAGTTTAGCCCAACCTTTTTTTTAACAATTTGAAATCTTTTTTACTTTGCTTTAGGCTACATCGGGAATTAGTAAGTTTTTTTCAAAACGTTATTGAATGAAAATCAACTTAAAGTTATATAAATACATGTGAAAATTTTTGTTAATTTGCTTTGAGTGATAGATTAGGTCCATGAATAATTAGAGTCTTTGAGCGACTGTGTTGGGTTTGCAGACAAATTTAAATTTATAAAGATAGTTCTGCAGATTTGCTCAATAAATTCTGCTACCAGGTTTTTTAATAAGTTGAAGTGCTTTTCCATATACTGGATATTGCAGTTTTAAAATAAAATGAATTCTCTTTTATAAAAAAAATATAAATAATTTTGAAATTTTAATTTAAGTCACTTTATTTTTTCAATCAAAATGAAATTGAATAGTTTTATTATTTTTATTAAACAAATCGGAAAAAGACTTCGCCTATGGATAAAGAAAATAAAATCGAAAAAAAAAACACACACTCGAAATGGTATTTGAAGTCGACGCTAAAAGAAATTTATTGATTTCAATACAAAGCAAATGACTTATTTTAGATAGAACGAATCTAATTACCAATCTCCTTTTAAAAGTTAAATAATTGAAAAGAAAAATCTATTTAATACAAAAAATAAAATTTGCTGAAACAACTTCTAGATAAAAGCTTAGTTTTAATTTCTGATGGTAAGTTCACTTTAAACTCAGAAAGCTTTTAAAATAAGCATAGTGAGGGTCATAATTTTTTTTAAATTTAATGGCGTTTCAATATATTTATTCACAAATTTCTTCCTATATTGTGAAAGATTCTTAAATTAATACGGTAAGGAAATTAAATATTTTAAAACATTTTATTGAATAGTGAAAAAAAACATATAAAATTTAATGAGAAGATGAAATGTCTAAGAGGTTAAACTTCAAATATTTTAATCAGTAATCTTTTAAATTGAATGCAATAATTTTGTTTAAGAAATTTCAAACTGGCAAAAAGAAAAGAAAAGAAAAATCATTTTTATATATATTAAAGGCATTAAAAGCAATGTTTAAAAAATCAATTAAGAACACATTAAGAACTTTTTTAAAAAAAGAAATAATTATAGATATTTAGGCATGAAATTAATGCAATACGTTCATTGCCGGAAAACGTATTATCACGACATTCACGTGATATCGCGTCAATTTTTCTCCATATGTTAGTAAAACAATCAATAAGAAAGCAACATAAAAATTACCTATTTTTGCAGAAAATATAATATTTTTCTCATGACAATAAGATATTATTTATAAAAATAAACTTTTTCTAAAATTAAAAAATTCTAAAATAGTCTCTAATCCACTGACGGTTCTGCACGTAAATAGTCTGATTTTACGTAGCAAAACTGGTTTTTCCATTTCAATGCATAGGGGAATTATGATGAGCAGGAATAGTGTATAAGGGAGAAACATTCTCCCAATTTTAGCCATTTGCTAAACCGCCATTGGGCTAAAATAAGAACATTTGTTTGTGAATTTATCTTTATTGATTACCAATCTTCAATGATATATATATATATATATATATATAAATACTCTCTTGGCAATGAACGTGAGCGTGTCAAATAGAGAAAGCTAATCATCTTAGAAACAATGACTGAAACCTTATGAACTATCCGTCTTCATACGAATAAACTTTTCAGTATTTGCTTCAATTTCAAAAATATAAGAAAAGGAAAGAAAAGAAAGAAACAAAAACAGTTTAACCTCATGACCGCTAAATTCCGATTACTAAAGCTTCTTCTAATATGCTGGCCTCGTTAACTATTAAAATAGATAACTGCGGATTGCTCCTTTCGGCTACTGGTCTTATCTTTTTATTTGATTTTTCTTCCTGTTTTCAATATGTTTACGTTTTAAAAATGTTATGTTAAGTTTAAGGATTAAAAATTTTAACAACTTAATATTTTTCTCATTTATTTCAAATGTAACTTAATTATCAATTTTTGCTAAATGTATATAAATCACACTATTGCTCTTTTTATGGGAATGGTGTAAATATATCGATTTACAACCTACGACTGATAATAATAAATCAAAAATCAAGTCATTTTTATTTCTTTTTGAAGAGAGAGAAAATGTTTCTCTTGTAAAAAATAAGAATCTGTCTCCTCTGCAATTCCTCACGGCGGCTAAGACAAGAATTACACCCGCTCTTTAAAAAAAAAATTGTGAAATAGGAGAGCGAGGCTTGAATCACCGCTGGATTGAAAAATCGTAGTCGGGAAAGTCAACCCACGGTCAAGTAGTTGGGAATCTTTGGTGTGGAGGCTGGATTATTACTAACATTGTCTACCCTCCGACCGAAATTGTTTCTTAATAGTTCAAGCATACAACAGTAATGTCTTCAAATCCCGATTAAACATGATTTCCAGACCATTACTAGTAGCTTGCTGGGTAGCTCTATTGCAACGCAAACCAAACAAATGTGATTACAGGCCTCATGTTTTAATCGTTTGAAATATGAAAATAGTTTTTTTTTCTTCTTAAATTAGAACAAAGTGATAAGAGTATACTGTTCTTAAAGCTATTTCTGTTTCAGCTTTTTGGGGTAATTTTGCTCGATGTCTTGTGTAATATATTTTATTTTACTTTAAATTCTCTTACTTTTGAACATGCTTTAATTATAAAAGAAAACCAGCAAATAAAAAGAATGATCAGGATTCTCATCTGAAAAGAACTCGTCCATTTCAAAAAGCATTTCATATTCTCAATGAATACTTTGAGCCTTTTGCAGGCGTATTTTCCAAAGATTCATTTGTGCACCTTAAGTACATTTTTCTCTCCCCACAATAGGTTTCCTTTTATGGTTTGTGAGAGTTGTTTTTCTTTCTACACGATATTCTTGTATGGATCTACTTAACATCCATCATAGAGAAAAGATATTGGTCAGAAGGTGGTTCGTTCGGAATAGGTTCGATGCATTTATTCAGCTATTCTGTTTTTCTTTATGGGCACAGATAATAAAGAAACTATGCATTTATATTTACAAGATATAATCGTAAAAATTTAAATAAATAATATTTCCCTTCTTGAGTAAGGAATTATTTTATTGATCATCATTATTAAATAAGCGTATAAGAGCACAATTAATGTAGTCTATTTCTTGTTATTTTACCCATTGTAATTCATATTTTAATGAATAAACTGCGCAATTGCCCAAGAGAGCCAAAATAATACAGTTAACTCCTCGTGAGTTTTGACATTGCTGTCATACCTTATTTAATACTCTACGAAAGAGTTTCGTATTCGTATTCATCATTTCTAACTTTTAAATTCAAATAAAAACAAGTATAAAATACTTACCACGAAATTAAGATTTCTTCAGTGTTTTTTATTATTAACAAGAATGTGCATCACGTACAAAAGGACATAAACTCCTGCATATAGCAACAGTATTATAGTAGCAGAGCAACGCTATTTTATCTACATCACTTTTATTTTAAGTATAAATCAAAGTTTTTAAGTATTGTTAACAAAGAAATATTAAGCATTAATAAAAGAAAATGTTAAGCATTGGTGAAATAAATGAATAAATGCAAAGTATTTTTATAAGCAAAGAAATATTATTTGCAAAATTTTTGATTGAATTCGGCAAAGAACGTGCCTTTTAACATATAACTATTAAAATGTTGGGAAACATGTTTTTAAAGTATTACAAGTGAAAAAAAATCGAATCGAATTTTTTAATCCACCCCCTTTGTGTATTCGATCCTTCCAAGCTTAGAGTATTTTTGTCTAAATTTTAGGTTTGAATTGGTATTTCTGGTTGAATAATTGCATGCCTCATCAATCAAGTACGGATAAAAGTACATGCTCCATTGGAATTTTTACATGTAAGGGCATGGCAGCAAAATAACTTCTGAGAACTAGTAAAAAAATGTTAGTAAGCTGCGGAGGCCCATTAATCTACATTAATCCATTCTATATAGGACCCTATACTGTATACCATATCAAAAAATATCAATTTTTGATTAATTGTTTTCCATCAATAAAAGTTTTTCTGTTAAATTTGGAACATCCTGTACATATATTTTTGATACTGCTTTGCAAAGCACAAATAATATCAGAATAATTAAGAGAAATGTTATTAAATAAAGAAATACTAGATGATTAATAGTACAATAATTTATAATAGTTAAGCCTTTGAGCTGTAATCCACACGTTGTTGTTCTACATAAATTTTTAACACGTTTCATGAAAATGTTGGAAATGGTCGTAAATTACTACGTATTTGAGCACTCTTTTGTATATTTTCTATTCCTTTGGTCGGATTAAAATACTACAAAAGACAGTACCAATGCCTTTTTAATGAACTGTATATTCCCTAGCATTCTTAGCACGTTTCCCTTTGTGTTTAATGATTTGAAAACGTAATGTCAATTTACTGAATCTAACTCCAAGTGATCATAGCCGACTAATCAAATTTCATAAAGATTTCCTAGGAAAATGTTTTTCAAAACAACTGAAAATTCTTCTTTTTTCTGTTGTTTGCATTTTAAATTTAGAAAACAAATGTACTTTTAGTAATTTTTTTATCAAGGCCATATATTCAAAACGGTTAAGTAAATTTTCAAAATTTTTACTCGTAGATTAAAAATTACCTTACTGTTACATTAAAAGTTTACTTAATAAAAGTTACTGACTATGAAACGCATGAATTTAATTTGGTTTTAATATTACTATGTACTATGTAAAATGTTAATTATGTTAAGATAAATGTTATGCTAAATGTCAACTATGTTAGTCTTAATGTTACTTTGTTACTATGTTAAATAATCCAAAATATTTGGTAGCAAGGACCTGCCTGGAGTTTTTTAAACACTTTGACCTCGGTAATAAATTTTGAAATTCCTTTCGAATCGTTTCTCAATTCGAGTCTTCTTCATTTTCAAATTGAATATTAAGTATATTCACCTAGCTTTGTATTTATGATGTCTGGTTTAACCACTTTTTAATTGCAATGGGTTAGCATCGTTACTTTCTTCTTTCATTTTGTGTTTCGACCCTAAGAATGGCTGCTATTAAAAACGCAACTATAGTGCATGTCAATTTTTGTGACTTTATATGTGATTTTCTTATGCTGTTTTTCTTCATACAATTCAATTTTATTAAGCCCCAAAAAAAATTAAAATATTTTACACATATTTGTCAACAGGAGAAAGAATAATTTAATTTTCAGTTATGATTTTTGAAACATGTGATTGTGACCAATTACTTTTTTCTAGTGAATAAAAAAGCTAATTCTTCCTGGCTAGATTTAATGAAATAAATATACTTTTAAATTTTCTTCTTTGCAACTTTCGATACTTTACTTTCTAATCTACCTTTGATACTATTTTAATTTTAAGTTAAAAATACACTTTTATTGTCATTTTTTCTACTACAGAAATTTAAAATTAACCACTCGCCAATAAATAATCTTAAGTAAAAACATTTTTAACTGTGTTCTTTTATTCTGATATTTTAAAACTTTCTTATATCACGTTTTGAAGAAGTGAGTTAAATACTTTTGTGAAAAAAGAACATTTTTTTGTAGCACAACGTCTACGTTGCTTCTTCTTCTGTTCTTCCTTTTTTGGAATGAAACACTGAATTTTAGAATGTTTTTCTACACTCTTTTCCAAAGTCAAAATAGGTTTTAAGAGTTTTTGTGCATCTCAGTTAAAGAATCTCATTTACAATGCAAGACACACTAACATATAAAAGAAACGTGATGTTGGATGCCTTATTTTATTACTTTCGTATCTTCTGCGAAGAGTAATAGTATAATTTAAATTTCGCATTGATTTGTTTTAAGAAAAAGCAATAAACTACAATCCTATTACAACTTAATTACATACTATATGATAAATTCCTTTAATTTAGATAATTAAAATAACATTCATCTAAATAATTATTTATATTTACAGCTCACTGCTTGCAATTTTTTTTATTGACATTTAGGGTAAAACTTTAATTATGTCTAACAATTAAAGTGAATTTCATAATAATTATTTAACTCTAAATAAATAAACGTTATAAACGTTAAAACGCTAAAAATTTTAATAGTTGATAACGTCTTGAAATGTTAGAATTATAACTAAAAATTTCACATTCGCAAGGTGTGCGTCTAGTAATGCAGGATTCATAAAAACGCTTATCTACGCTGCCCATTTTGTTTCGCGCATTCTTCGCACTATCAGTTCGATTTGAATACAGAACATTTGAATATTTTATATTATCATTAATTGTTGGTGTTAACATCTTATATTTAACGATATAAACTAGTGAATTATTTCTGATAAGAACTAGTAGGAAATAATATTTACTGCTTCGTTAGTTATTAAAAAATAACTTTTCTCCTATTAAAATTACTCTGATTTGACGCACAAGTTTTAATGTTTTGGTTCACAGATGTCACTGTAATGACAAAAAATGAAAATGGGGCACACACTGTTTAAATTGTTTAAACTAATTAATCTAAAAATACTTGTCGGAAGGAAAAAAAATAATAATAAACATGAACGAAACTTTGAAACAAAATATTTAATAATTTCAAATTTAACTCTCAACCCCGGAGGTGATATGGAACTCAAATTCTAAATCTTAAATGAGATTTTTTTTCTTAAATGATTGAATCTTAAATGAGAAAATTTGAATTTAACATGAGAAATTACATTTATTTCATTTTTGAATTATATTTTAATTTATAACTCACAAAGAACGTTTGATCCATTTTTAGGTTTACGATAATCAATGTTNTCAACTTTCCGCTGACGCCCAGATAAGGCGCTAGTTCTAAGAAACCAGGCCTTGAGCTAACAAACCAGTATTTTGTTGGCGTCAGCGGGACGTTGACGTCACGCCGACGCCCAGATAAGGCGCTTGTCCTAAGAAACCAGACCTTAACTGAACATTTGTGTAAGAGAGCCAAAAGAATATAGTTAACTCCTTGTGAGTTTTGACATTGCCGTCATACCTTATTTAATACTCTATGAAATGGTTACTTATTCATCATTTCTAACTTTTAAATACAAATAAAAACAAGTATGAAATACTTACCGCGAGATTATTTCTTCTCTGTTTTTTTAATTACTAACAAGAATGTGCGCCACGTAAAAAAAGATGTAAACTTCTGCATATAGTAACAGTATTATAATAACAGAGCAACACTATTTTATTTACATCACTTTTATTCTAAGTATAAATCAAAGTTTTTAAGTATTGTTAACAAAGAAATACGAAATTGGACATGCTACCTTTTGTAGTATCTCATTCCTTATAGATAATTGCAAAACTATTCTAATTTAATTTTGATCTTGCATCTACATTACGCAATCACCACTGATTATTACCTCTCTTTTTTTCATTCTCTTTTTTAAGCTTATTTCCCATTAATATTGTTTCTTTAAAAGTATTACCTTATTTTTAATTTCATATATTTGAATCATATATTTACCTTGACGAAATGTTAAGCACTAGAAGTATCTACCTTGAGTTTTTAGCACTTTGATCTGGGTAATTAATTTTGAAGTTCCTTTCGAATCGCTTCTCAATTCGAACTTTCTTCAATCGCAAATCGATTATTAAGTACATCCACCTACCTTTGCATTTATGGTGTCTGGTTTAACCACTTTTAATTGCGATGGATTGGCATCATTACTTTCTTCTGTCACTTTGTGTTTCGACACTAAGAGAGGTTGTTATTAAAAACGCAACTATGGTGCATGTCAATTTTTTTATTATGTGCTTTTTTGCGTTGTTTTTCTTTAAACAATTCAGTTTTATTAAGCTCCAAAATAAATTGCAACATTTTTCACATATTTTTAAAGAGGAGAAACAATAATTTAATTTTCAGTTATGAGTTTTGAAATATGGTGCAGTGATAGTGACCAATTACTTTTTTCTAATGAGTAAAAAAGCTACTTTTTCCTGGTTTTTAATGAAGTAAATATACTTTTTAATTTTCTTCTTTGCATCTCTCGATACTTTACTTTTGATATTTTAATTTTAAGCTGAAAATACAGTATTATTGTTATTCTTTCTACTTCAAAAATTTAAAATTAACCACTCGCTAATAAAGAATCTTGAGAAAAAACATTTTCGTATTAACTGTGTTTTTTTATTCTGATATTTTAAAACTTCCTCAGATCACGTTTTAAAGAAGTGAGTTAAATACTTTTGTGAAAAGAGAAACTTTTTTTTTTGTAACACAGTGCCTACGTTGTTTCTTCTTCTCTTTTTCCTTTTTTGGAATGAAACACTGAATTTTAGAATGTCTTTCTATACTCCTTTCCAAAGTCAAAATAGGTTTTAAGAATTTCTGTGCTACTCCGATAAAAAATCTCATTTACAATGCAAGACATACTAACATTTAAAAGAAACGTGATGTTGGGTGCCTTATTTTTTTACTTTCGTATCTTCTGCGAAGAGTAATAGTATAATTTAAATTTAGCATTGATTATTTTTACAAAAAAGCAATAAACTGCAATCCTATTACAACTTAATTACATGTTACATGATATATTCCTTTAATTCAGATAATTAAAATAACATTCATTTAAATAATTATTTATATTTACAGCTCACTGCTTGCAATTTTTTTTATTGACATTTAGGGTAAAACTTTAATTATGTCTAACAATTAAAGTGAATTTCATAATAATTATTTAACTCTAAATAAATAAACGTTATAAACGTTAAAACGCTAAAAATTTTAATAGTTGATAACGTCTTGAAATGTTAGAATTATAACTAAAAATTTCACATTCGCAAGGTGTGCGTCTAGTAATGCAGGATTCATAAAAACGCTTATCTACGCTGCCCATTTTGTTTCGCGCATTCTTCGCACTATCAGTTCGATTTGAATACAGAACATTTGAATATTTTATATTATCATTAATTGTTGGTGTTAACATCTTATATTTAACGATATAAACTAGTGAATTATTTCTGATAAGAACTAGTAGGAAATAATATTTACTGCTTCGTTAGTTATTAAAAAATAACTTTTCTCCTATTAAAATTACTCTGATTTGACGCACAAGTTTAAATGTTTTGGTTCACATGTCACTGTAATGACAAAAAACGAAAATGGGGCACACACTGTTTAAATTGTTTAAACTAATTAATCAAAAAATACTTGTCGGAAGGAAAAAAAATAATAATAAACATGAACAAAACTTTAAAACAAAATATTTAATAATTTCAAATTTAACTCTCAACTCCGGAGGTGATATGGAACTCAAATTCTAAATCTTAAATGAGATTTTTTTTTCTTAAATGATTGAATCTTAAATGAGAAAATTTGAATTTAACATGAGGAATTGCATTTATTTCATTTTCGAATTATATTTTAATTTATAACTCACAAAGAACGTCTGACCCATTTTTAGGTTTACGATCATCAATGTTTAATTCCGTTGACTTACAATTTTGAGTTTAACCCGGGAGACAAAGAAACTCCTTAATCAAGCAATGGGACATAGTCTCCGTGGCAGAGTTTTGATGGAACTATCCCGCATTTGCATTACATGAAGAGAAAATCCTCGAAAACCTATGCAAGGAGGTGCTAATCCTTGATCCGTCTACAATTGAGGATATTTTACGTCGGTACAGTCGTTGCGAGCTGAAAGCGTAATTTTTATTAACTGTGATTCGAACATGGGGTATCTCATTGGGAGGTGAGCTCTCTATCCCCGGAGCCACCCCGGCTTTTATTTTCAAATTATGCATTTTATTTAAAAACCCAATGCTATTACGATATAAGCGAAAAGAATGAGAAAAGAGTACTATTGTTACTCGACAATCTGCCCACATATCCAGCATAGGTTGAGGATTAAGTTTGGCAGAATTAGATAGATTCTCTTAATTTGTAAAACATGTCTAATTTTAGTTTAATTGAGATATGACGTGTGTTCTGCGTATGATGCGTACTAAGAATTGGTATCACATTTTCTCATATGTTAATTAAAGGACCACCTGTGAAAAAAAATGAAAAATAATGAACTCCGATCGGTTTACTTTTTTCTGGAAAACAAAAATCTGCAATAAAAAAATAGGATTATTTATAATTTTGATTTTACCAATCTCAAATTTAATATAACTGAATGAATCTTTTGAACATATACTTATAATTGTAGAATTTCGTTCTTATGAATATATATTTCAAGAAATTTATTAAATTCATTGATTTTTGGATGAGTAGATTTAGAATTGCGAATATCTAGCTGGTCATGGATGCTATACTCTCTAATAAATTAGCTCAGTGATGAACAATAAAGTGAGAACCATAATAACTAAAGCATTTTCTGCAAACTTATAAGACGCAAAATTGAACCTTATTTCTTTTTAAGCCTAAGCAAAATTTCGTACTAAATCAAGTTTGAGAAGCGTTAGTTTGTACGGCAATTTAGTTCAACCATATTGAAATCGCAGCCTTACTGTGACAAAGCCCGGCTATAGATCGATGAAAGACCTTTCGCGATTGTAGGCATTCAAGTTTCAACCGTTGAGAAAAGCATTCTGTAAAGAAATGTAATACATTTCGGTAAACATTTTTAATTGAAGGTAAGAAACAGTAAAATTATTTGATGGATTTTAAAAGAAAGACGAGTAGCAAATGTAGTTGAATGACTGAATGAAGATTGGTTCCGCTTTTGAACTTTTTGATGAAATATTCACATCAGGCACCTGGTCATCATCAGGTGAAAAAGTGTCATTAAAAAGAAATTACTTACAAATCTGAAATTATTTCTTTAGCTATAAATTATGTATAATTTTCATTGCGTCTATAGAATTTTAAAAGAATTCTATAAGATTTTCAAAAGTGAAAAGCGATTTACCTCAGATATATTGAACTGAATAGCATCGCTGTCTACAAGGAAATGAAGGAAGAGGAATTCTACATAGATTAGGTGAAGTTGTTTAACCAATTAGCATGAGAGCATTTGAAGATATGGTAACTTTTGTACTATTAACGAATAAATCAAAACAATTTAAATGAGCCACGAACAATGGTACAAAAAATTATTTTGTATTTTGATACCATGAAAAATTATGCTATTTGAAAATTAATTACATTATTGTGTAAGAATAACTGCACTATTATTTGCGATTTATTCCCACCGTTTTGAATTAGTTTTGTAATAAGGTAACGCAGAAGACAACGTGAAGTAATACCATTCCTTTCTGTGCCATTCCTTTTCTCAAAATGCTGCGTGATTGTCACAAGTCACAACTTTTAGATTATTACTTATTTTTACGTTGCAATAGCTACAATAGATTCATAGAAAATCATTTCATTTGCTTGGTTGAGTCTTGGCAGATCAGACATTGCTATACGCTGTTAATGGAAACTTCAGCATTATTTATTTATAGCCGTCAACAGCAACAGTCTACTATAACCAGCAACCATTTTTTGATAAATCCCATCATTGTGCCCCCGTTTTTCCTATAAAAATTGTATTATTGGAATTTGCATATAAAATGCTACCATCTTTAAATATAAACTCACTTCAAAAAGCATGAAAAGTGTTTCATACATTTGGAAGCATGTTCCGAACCTACTTCCCTTAATTATTGCCAAAGAGTTAGGGGTGCAGCATTGACCATAATGTCTACATCAGACTCAGATTTCATGTTTCAATATATAGGAACCACATCTAATTGCATCTTCAGCCAGATCCACTTTAGTTGGGTGTCACGATACTTTTGGTCTAAAAGTGCACTTTTAATGGTGTATTCCATGTTCTTTAACACATGATAATTTCAAACTTTCCCAAAACACTGTTTGTTATATTCTCAAGAATTTCAGTTTTAACACTCTACAAGATTCCAATCTTTTCTGAACTAAAGAATTCATGGATATCAATAATTATCTGTCATATTTTCTATACTGATTCTAGAAATTCTATTTTATTATGAAATTTCCGTTATGTTTTTTATTTTAATTATGAGCTACAACATAATAGCTCATATTTCCATTCTGAATTATTAAGTTCTCTTTTCAGATGGTACAGGATTGTAATCTAATAAGAAATATACAGTTTATCTTATATTTCAATTCTGAAACTCTATTTCCATTCTGAGCTATTATATCTTACATTTCATTCCTGATGTATTTTATCTTCTATTCATTCACTACGTGATTAAAATCTATTAAGAACTATCCAAACTATCTTCTAAACTATTATATCAATTATTCTGCCTTTAAGGTCTACCAGTCTACTCTAAGCTTTCATTTCTTCTATTCCAGCTGTGCAAAATTCCAAACTATTCTAAATTATCCAAACACCCTACTTTATTCCAATTGTGAATTATTATATCTTCTATTTCCATTCAGAACTATTATATCTTTTATCTAGGTGCTAAAAGATTCCATTCTATTCTGAACTATCCAATCTATCTTCTAAACTATTATATCAATTATTCTGGCTTTAAGGTCTACCAGTCTACTTTAAGTTTTCGTTTCTTCTATTCCAGCTGTACGAAATTCCAAACTATTCTAAATTATCCAACCACACTACTTTATTCCAATTGTGAATTATTATATCTTCTATTTCCATTCAGAACTACTATATCTTTTATCTAGGTGCTAAGAGATTCCATTCTATTCTGAACTATTCAATATATCTTCTAAACTATTATATCAATTATTCTGGCTTTAAGGTCTACCAGTCTACTCTAAGCTTTCGATTCTTCTATTCCAGCTGTACGAAATTCCAAACTATTCTAAATTATCCAACCACCCTACTTTATTCCAATTGTGAATTATTATATCTTCTATTTCCATTCAGAACTATTATATCTTTTATCTAGGTGCTAAAAGATTCCATTCTATTCTGAACTATCCAATCTATCTTCTAAACTATTATATCAATTATTCTGGTTTTAAGGTCTACCAGTCTACTCTAAGCTTTCGATTCTTCTATTCCATCTGTACGAAATTCCAAACTATTCTAAATTATCCAACCACCCTACTTTATTCCAATTGTGAATTATTATATCTTCTATTTCCATTCAGAATTATTATATCTTTTATCTAGGTGCTAAAAGATTCCATTCTATTCTGAACTATTCAATATATCTTCGATTTCAATAGTGAAATATTACATATTTTTTTTTATTCTGAACTATTATGTTTTCTATTTGGGAGCTTCAAAATTCCATTCTATTATTAACTATCCAACCTGTATTGTATTTCAATTGTAAACTGTAATTATGAACTGTGTTGCATTCAATTTTTGACTCAAAGGAAAACAATATTTTCTGAACTATCCAATTTATTTATTTATTTATTTTTTTAATTGTATTGTGAACCAGTAGATCTCTTATTTTCATTATGAACTATTAAATCATTTATTTATATTATTATATTGTTACATTATACGGAATATTATATTATTTTAGCGTTACGAGGGTCAGTCTATTCTAAACTATCAAATCTATCTTCTATCTCAATTTCGAAGCATTACACCATCTATTCTTGCTTTTCAAAATTCTGAAATCAATGTTTGAACAAAATTGTGAATTTATTAACTCAAGCTTTCTTTGTAAATAATACAAAATTTTAAGGTATAAGCACATTCTATACTATTTGTTGACAATTAAACGTTATTTGATGAGGAAAAATTACAGCACGAACGAGGGATTTTAATTTTTTAAACTAAAAACTTTTTGCAGAAGTTTAAAACATTATTAAAACATTATTTGGTCATTTCTAAAACGATAACAATTTGGCAAACTCCTCTTAACCAATAAAATTTTGTAGAGCGCATTTGTAGAATATGTAATATTTTCTTGAAATAATATCATACCTTCGATTAAATGCTTATTATATCACGCATTTATTATTCAAGAATACGCCTTCTCAAGCTAGAAAAACTTACTTTTGTGTTTCATTCTGACACCTTATTTCCGCAAGAATAAATTACTGAAATATGAAAAGGAAGTATTTTATTTTTTACCGGAAATCATTTTTCTGCCTCTTTTATCAAATTGAATCGGAACGAGAAGTCTTGCGAAACCTAAAACAAAAATGAAAAATTTTCTAAGAGCCGTTGTTCACTTAATTAATGCCAATTGTCTTAATTCAGTATTATTACAATTTATTACGCTTAGTTGTAGTTAGAATTGCTTTTGTACTAAAACATTGCATTATATTGGTAACACTAGACATTTACATAAAACAATCTTTTATCGTTAAATAATCCATGCATTATAAATTACTATTTGTTCTGGCGAGTGACGTGATTTTATGCATAATCGAAAGCTATAAAAGTGTTTACAGTGGTTCGTCAAGTTGTATTTATGCATTTGTGAAGAAATGTGCAAGTCAGGGGAGCTTAGTGAGTTTGATCGTGGCAGTATAGTGTGATGCCACCTTTGAGGGAATTCAGTTCGTGAGATTGCGAACATTCTACAGAATCTTAAATCCACTGTGAGTTATGTAATTGTGAAGTGGAAACGTAGAGGCAGCAAAACTGCAGAAAAATGATCTGATAGGCCAAAAAACTTAACGAACGCGAATTCTGAAAAGAGTAATGAAGCAAAATCGCAAGTCCCCGTTGCTGTAAATCAGACGTAGTTCATCAAACGTTGGTGTTTGCAGCATGACTTGCAGTAAGATATAATAGCTCAGAATGGAAATAGGAACTATATGTTATAGCTCATAATTGAAATAAAAAATAGACCGGGAATTTCATAATAAAGTGGAATTTCTAGAACCAGTATAGAAGATATGACATATAACAATTGATATCGATGCATTTTTTAGTTCAGAAAAGATTGAAATCTTGTACAGTTATAACTGAAATTCTTGAGAATATTTGAAACATAACAAGCAGTGTTTTGAGAAAGTTTTAAATTATCATGTGTTAAAGAACATTGAATATATCATTAAAAGTACACTTTTAGACCAAAAGTATCGTAACACCCAATTAAAGGGGATCTGGTTGATGATGTAATTTGATGTGGTTCCTTTCCATTGAAACTGAGTCGTATGTGGACATTCTGGACGATGCTGCTCTCCTAACTCTATGGAAATATTTCGGGGAAAGCCCATTTCTCTTCCAGCAGGATTACTGCTCCATTCACACATCGGGGCTTGAACAGGCGTGGTTTGACAAAACGGGTGTTCAAAAACTGAACTGTCCTTCTCAGAGCCCCGATCTAAATCTCATAGACCACCATTGAGAAGAATTAGAGCACAGATTAAGTAGCCAACCATATCAACTATTCTCACAGCAAGCACTCACTTCAGCTGTGATGGAAGCCTGGAAGTTCATTCCTATGCCATCTATCAAAAACTGATGAAAAGTCTTCCCAGATTTGTGCAGGCATTCATCGATACAAAAGGGGTAATAACATCATAATAATATGTCCTCAGGAATCTAAGTCCATACCATTGGGTGCCCGGACACCTTCGGCCAGATAGTGTATAGGTCACGGCCAAAGCGCAAATTCGGTTACTTCGCGAATTGGCAGACCAGATCGCGAATTAGCCAAGAACACTGTAAATTGGCTGGCCAATGTCCGATCTTTCTTGATTTCGGGAATTGACCTGATGTAATTACATTTATTCGATGATATAATTACATTTATACGATATTTTAATACTTACTGACGATAGATTGCATTTATTCGATATTTTAATACTTACTGACTATAGATTACATTTATTTGATATCTTAAAACTTATTGACGATAGATTAGAGGATAAATACCGGGTATGTGCATGCCGGGCAGTGACACTGAATCTTAAAAAAACATCAGTGTAGGGTATACCGGGCAAATGTATATCGGGCAGTGGCACTGAACCTTAAAAAAATATCAGTGTAGGGTATACCGGGCAAATGTTTACTGGGCAGGGGCAGTTGACCTTAAAAAAACATCAGTGTAGCTCATACCGGGCAAATGTATACCGGGCAGAGACACTTGACCTTAAGAAACATGAGTGTATGATATACCGGGCAAATGTTGCCCGGACATTCTTGAATGAGCACATCGCGTTTTGGCCGGAACATAGTGGCCACTTCGCGAAATGACCGGTCAAAGAGCGAAATAATTGATCGTTTCAATTATTTCGCACTTTAGCAGAGAGGTATGGCCAATTCACGAAGTGGCCTGACTTCGGGCTTTGGCCGTGACATACATACCTAGTAAGTACAATAAAGTGATTAACCTTTCAAAATTTATATCATTTAGAGGCTATAACTAACAATTGCCAATGAAATTTGGTCAACGTAATAATTTTCAACACATTATGCTGGAGATTTTAATGCGTATGCGTAATGGCAATTTCGAGAGAAAACAGCTAGTCAGTGCCAGTTGCTTGTTTACTTTGTGTGGATGCAGAGACACTCCTTTAGAGTGCGTTGTTCATTCGTCGACCGAATACTTTATTCTAGATTGTTTTAAATTTCTTTACTTCTTTAAATTTCTTTTTTTAAAATACTTAACCTTAACAATTCCATCAGTGTAAGAGTGTACCGGGCAGTGGCACTTAACCTTAAAAAACATCTATGTAAGGTATGCCGGGCAGTGGCACTTAACCATAAACAACGTCAGTATAAGGGGTATACCGGTCATATGTGTACCTGAAAGTGGCACTTGACTTTAGGAAAAAATAACATCTGCGTAGGGTATACCGGGCAAATATGAATCGGTAAGTGACAGTTAACCTTAAAAATATTAGTGCGTGGTGAACAGATCAAAAGCCCTTACTTCTTTTAATTAATCCGATTATTAAAAATAATAAAAAGATTATTAATAATAAAACGATTATTAATAATAAAATGATTATTAATAATATCAAATTATTAATAATATCTTATATTTTCATTAATCTTTCGGAGTGATATTAATGGAGCGATTTTATGAACTCATTATCTCTTATTTATCTATATATAAGTGATAAAAAGATTAGTTGAAGCTTTTTATGTCATTTCTTTCCCTAAGTCTTTTGCTTAATTTATTATTAAAACTAAACGCTTCTTTACATTTTACTATACAAAACCTGTCTTTTTATCTATTTTTCGCTTCAAGCATGCATAAATTAATATCTTACGTTTTCCCTTAAACCGAACTGTGAGAAACGTATTATTTCCTCGACATATTTTCTGAACCAATTGCAATTACGCAGGTTTTCTTTTTTTTTCTTCCTATGATGTAACATATTAATTAACTATTTTGCAAGATTTTCCCTAATCTTTATTCGGGAGCATTCGATTTTATGTCTCTAGATGCTCGTTCTCTGATAATGATGGTAAAATAAAGTTTAATTTGTTCTTTTTAAATCCTGAACCTGTCTGTTCAACTCGCCCGACGGTCAAACTTAAAAGCCGCCAGGAAAAATAACTGTAGGACTCGGGTGCTGGATTGACAAAATGCAAGTTATTTGAAAAAAAAATGTAACAAAAGAGCGAAAGAATAGGGTTTTTCTTGATCATTAAAAAGTGATGGAGGTCCTATTTGTGATCAACTTTCTTTTATTATCGATGGTCTTACAAAATGTGCTGCTGCAAGTTTCCTTCAGCAAAAGAAAGTGCTTTTAAAGAATAAAAAAATTCTGAGGAAAAATGATTACAAGCAAATTCTATTCGCGTGTGCTCCTTACTTAAGTATAATAACTCTTGTAATTAATGAAATATTTGAAAAAATATTTAAGAAAATATGGTTTTTCGTAGTGAATGCGCAGTTAAAAACCGATCGCAATCATTAAAGCGAATATATGATTTGGTGGGATGAAAGTGTTATTAAATTTGGCTTATTGTTTTAAATATTTTGAAACAATTTTTACCAGTGTTTTATATTTATCTACAAAATAATCTTGATTTTTTTAATAGTAATTATATTGATAATTAATGATGTTATTTATTTTGATCAATGAATGATTTTATTTATTTATTTGGTTTAATAGTAATAAATTTCAAAATATTTCACGATAATAAAAGTAATTGGTGTTCAAATAACAGCAAAAATTTGTTGATTTTTATAACAAGTTACTAAATTTCTTTCCCTTGTCTTTGCTATTTCAGGTGATAGTATTTTTCGATATACATATATATAGAGCTTATTTTCATTCTTAAGCAGATTTGCTTATCTTTACAATTTGGAAATATTTTTAAAATTTATTATAATTGTTAAAAAAGAATATTTTTTTCAATACTCTTTTCTCTTAATTTTATAAATTGATTATTTTAATTAGCAGAATAAACTAAAAAAAAGGGGAATTATTGTCTATTTTATTATATTATATGTTGAAATCATTTTAAGAGATAGTTCATATGATTAATTGTTTGGGTAAAATGTTTTAATTTTGTGCTTAGGGCTAAGATAGATAAGCAAGTCAAATATTTGAATTTACTTTCTTCCAAATGTAATAATTGATAATTGAAATTTACTTTTAATGTCTGAGTATCCTTATGGAGTGGCAGAAATTTTAAACAATTCTGTATCACTTAATTTATTACGGATTGTAATAGCTTCAATATATAAGTGACAATCATTTTTCCATCTTATTAAACTGCTATGTTTTGAATGCCAAAATTTAAAATTAAAAATCAAATTGGCTAAATTGTTCCTGAGAAAAAATAGTCGAAGATAAGATGATAGAAAATTTCTATATCTCAGAAACTATTCAACCTTTTTCATGCTAAAACTGGAATCACGTAGCTTAATGTTATGTCATTAAGTTAAATAATAAAGTTGTAATAAGGAATAATTTTTAAAATTTATTTTTTCACTTAAAACCGCTTTTGCTTAAGATATTTTATAAAAGGATGCAAAGATATTTTTGATTCAGGAGTTTTTATCCTAGATACATGGAAAAATACACGAATAGTAAAAATAATATACATTCTTCTGATTATCTATTAAGAATGCATTTCTGGGTCAGTTATTCCAATTATTTTCATACCCAAGGACCTCTTAGAAGCCATATCAAATCAATGACCGATCCCATAAACTAAATAAAAGAAAACCTTCATAGTTCTACATCTATTACATACTAACTAAATAGGGTAATGATTATAGTTTTGTTTACTTACTTATAAGTTCCAGAAAATAGTGAAAGCACGTGGTATATAAACTCTGGTATTCGAGTAATTAATAGGTTTCCTGTGTATTGTATTTGGGTGTAATAACTGTGATGAAATAATTCATAAAATATATTTTCACACTTCTACCAAATAAATAAATAAGAAAATATAATCCTATTATACTGTCTGAATAACAAAACATTAAACAGACTTAATTTACGTGAAGTTCCAATATTACTTTGAAAAATAATTTAGGAATATACCAAAACTACTTTTAAAGTCATAATGTCATAATTTCATTTTTATTCGTTTATAAAGTAATTAACGTGCATTATTATTTACAAAGTACATTGAAAGCGTCATACTTATTATTGGACTCCAATTTTCACCTTAAAGACTCTTTTGTTCTTTCTCTCTTTCAAAAATGAACTAAAATTAAGTTTAAGCAAATCTAAATTTTTTCCTGTTGTTATTTTGCCTCAATACAAATATTTTGTAGACTACATGAAATAGTCCCACGAACCACAAGTAGTACACGTTGGTAGCTGCAGGTTATGAATATTTTTTTCTAAATATACCATTCAAGTTCTTATAAGTTTAAAATTACTTAAATTAGTTAATGTTTTCAAGTTCCATTTATATTCTTCAATTTAAAAAGTGAGATTTTCAGTGTTAATACTCTTTGAGCATCAAATTATACTATTTTGTTTGGCATTATCACCTACAGCAAAATTATTTTTCATGGAATAATTTATATATCTGTCAGCTACACCTGAATACAAAATTTTTTTCACAACATTTACTGTATCGGAAAGGTGAAAACGGGACAAAAACATCAATATGATAATATATACCTGTCGAAATGTAATCATATTGACTAGGGGTTTCAGACTCAAAAATGATTCCAGCATTAAGAATCAATAGTAGAATGGCAGATGATCACTTTCTTTCAAATTACCCCGAATAGTTTGTACTATTTTTTTTCTTTTTGCATTAACATGGATTTTTTCATTTTGTTTCATAGTTTCCTTCTCTCTTATGTAATTTTTAAATTAAAAGAAATGGTAGAAGAAGAGTTCCTGTTAAATAACTTTTTATAAAATTTTTCTTCATTTGTTAAAGGTAATATTTTACAATTTTTATTTTTAAGAAACTAATGTGTCAATATCCCAAAACGAACCCTATAAAACTAATACAAAACAAATGAAATAAAATAAAAATATGACCACCGAAGCCGACGTCTTCAGGGGGTACCGGCCCCGGTAGCCATTAAAAACAAAACCATTTCTATTTGAGGGAGAAGCAAAAGCTTAAAATATCTCCCTCAGTACCCCGATGGTTTTGTATAGAGGTCCAGGAAAAACAAGATACATTCAAAAGAATAAACAAATTACGAAAAGAAAATCAATAAAAATCATCAGAAAATTAAAAACTCACAGTCACAGGTCAAGAATCAACTTCAAAAGCGGAGGAAAAGAAAACACTAAAAACTGAAAAACAACGCCCCCTATAATAATGCGCAGTAAAAGTTTAAAAATGATATGAAAAGGTCAGGAGAAGGAGATACGTAGATAAATTAATAGAATGCTTAACTGGGGCTGCTCAGTTAAGACTAGAATTGCGCCCTGTTAAAAGAAAAAATATATAAAAACTTAAAAACCATCAATCATTTTTTTAATTAAAAAATTAACATTACAAAAATTAAAAGGAAAATCATTTTTACTCAAATTATTTAAAAAATTATCCACAGCTTCCCGAAAACTTTCAACATTATTACAAATTTTCTTGATCCTAACTAATTGCGAAAAAACAAGATTTTTGAATATTTTACTACACAAATTAGTTTTAAAGTTGCAGAAAAAAATAACATTAAAATTAAAGGCTTTTCTTTTATCAAACACACCAATTTTAATAAAATTGTTAACAATATCAATTTTAAAATCTAAATATTCAATATTAAAGCAATTTTCATTAGTTTTTTTCAGGACCAAATCACCAGGATAAATTGTATAAATAAAATTAAAATCGTCACAATTAAACAAAATCAAATCATCAATGTATCGGAAAGCATTAAGTACTTTATGTTCAAGAAATTTAGCCTCAAAAAAGTGCAAAAAAATGTTGGCAAAAGCCCCAGAAAAGGAATTACCTTGTGGAATTCCAATAATTTGTTTATAAAAATCTAAACCATTAAAAAGAACATTCTCAAAAAGATTAAACTTGCATAAATCTAACCAGTTAAACCTATCAATTTTTTCATCAAATAAATACTTGTCATAAATACCTTCACAAATCTCAATAATTTTTTCATGTGGTATGCTGGTATACAAATTTTCAAAATCAAAAGTGTTAATGCTGGAAATATCATTACTTTTAATAAAATCCAAAACTTCAACATTACTTTCAATAATAATATTTTTCTCTTTTTTAATTTTAAGCAAAATAATTTTTAAAAAACAAAAAAACCTTTTACTAATATCAGAATTATAACTATTAGTACCACATGCTATAAACCTAAATTTAATCGGATTTTTATGAAATTTAACTATTGGAAATAAATACTATAAAACTAAAATATTTTGCTCATTGTGACAAACAATATTTATTTATTTAAATTGTTTTTTAAATGAAATAATTTTCTAAAGCTACATGTAACATTTTGCATTATCTTTTTGTGTTTTGCAGTTACATCCCTTGAAATGGCGAAACACGCAAAAACTGATTAAATTATCTGAGACAATATTTTCATGTGAACTATTTCCTATATTTTAAGCACTAAAAATATAGCAGCTCAAAAATAAGCCTTTTTTATATCTTTTTTTCATATAATTGTCGAAACAAGCAAAAAATATTTATTTAAATTCATTTTATCTTGGAAGACTAAGAACAATTTGTTTTTTATTTCTTGATGTTATATCAGTAGATATATAATGAAACACATGAAATGAAAAAAAGGGAGAATTAACTTCGTGAAGCTTCCTGACTTCACAGTTATGTATATTAAAAGCACTAAGAATCCGAATCCACACTATGGAAGAATCACTGAGAACTTGTGGCGTAACTACCACCACAAATATTAAATACTAAATCACTAGTATATAAAGCATGTTAACTCGATTCAATCTTGAGATACCTTTTGATAGATGAAAGTTGACATAGTCGATTTATAATTCCCCTCAAAGAAAAGAAAAAAAATCCGGTGAAGTAAATCAAGTCTCCCGGTAATAAACCAAAAAATGAAGTAGAAGAAAAATATAACCGAAATGCTATAAACAAAAACTAAGAAGAAAATGAATAAAAAATATAATGAGCAAATTTAATATAAATAAATAAACTGCAATTATCAACTAGTGGTATTCGTTCATCGAATTCTATCACAGATAAAATTCTGGAAGAGGAGTAATGTGGTATATAAGACATGTTAACTCGATTCAATCTTGAGATACCTTTTGATAGATGAAGGTTGACATAGTCGATTTATAATTCCCCTCAAAGAAAAGAAGAAAAAATCTGAAGTAAATCAAGTCTCCCGGTAATAAATCAAAAAATGAAGAAGAAGAAAAATATGACCTAAGTGCTAGAAACAAAAATTAAGAAGAAAATGAATAAGAAATATAATGAGCAAATTTAATATAAATAAATAAACTGCATTAATCAACTAGTGGTATTCGTTCATCGAATTCTATCACTGATGAAATTCTGGAAGAGGAGTAATGTGGCATAACTACCACCACAAATATTAAATACTAAATCACTAGTATATAAGACATGCTAACTCGATCCGATCTTGAGATATCTTTTGATAGATGAAGGTTGACATAGTCGATAATTAAATCCCACACTAACTAACGTCGAATTAAGAATCCAAATCTTCGCGTGTTTCGATGATTCTTTAAGCTTGAAAAAATAATTTCCTTATATTTTCCGCCATAAAAAATAAAAACAAATGCAAAGTAAAAAATCTTAATGACTTAAACATTTTTGATCTTTCTAACAATTAATAAATATGTATTCGAAGTTATCTCTTCGTAAAATACTATTCAGATGACTAGGGACATTTTTTGTAATTGGATCAATAGTAATGGAGAAACGCAAAAAATGGCGAAACATGAAAATTGGTTAATGTTATTGTTGTCTGTTTTATGTTTGTAGGCTTCAAAACTGGAAAAGAAATTAATTTACCTTCTTAGATATAAATGAAATCCCACCCTTTCGTGGTAAAGATTTATTTTTATGAATGAACTCACTCTTGCAAAAATCATTTAGTAAATAACAAATTTATTTTAATTGTATGCTTTTGCTATCAAAGATTATCTGATTCCCTAAAAACTATCAAAATAATTATATCTTCTAAATTAAGAAAACAAATGAATAGAAATTAATTAAAATTAATTTTTTAATGAAATGTTCATTGTAGCTTTTAATTTCGTAAACACATTTGAAGATAGCATATATACTTTAGAATTAATTCATTCGGTGCTTCTTTTTAAAACTTAAAAATATTCTTTCTTCTATGAACTACTGAATGGAATTAAAAGTGCATAAATATTTATTTAGTAATTCAATGAGATTTCTTAAATGGTAAGATATTATTGCACTGTAAGTTTTTTTTCAAGACTAAGTATTTTCCTTTTTGAAAAAATTATTTTTCTCAAAAGCGTATATTTATTTAAGAATCTGCATTTCTATGTACTTAAGTGCATAAAAAGATAAAACTTGCTGAAGATTAGATGCATAAATTTTCATATCCTTTATAATTTTATTTATTTAATATTTTTATTTATTTTTATTTATTTATTTTCTGTGATCCTGTATTTTTTTTCTCATTTTCCTTAAGCTATTGAAACTACATTTTTATTGACACAACATTTGAGTTGAAATAGTCGTCTCGTTTTAACTCAAATTGAGGAGCATTGAGGAGCAAATTGCATTTGAGAGCCTGGACAAAGGTAGAATGAAAATATGGCAAAAACAAGGTTTACAGTAAAAGCTAAATAATGAGAATTCTTTGAAAATTTTATTTGCATGCCTTTAATTCATCTTTAAAAGGAAACAAGCTTGGCATACTAATATTTATACTAAGTTTAAAAAAGGATTAATTAGTTAACAATTCTATGGCAAACCAAATCAAAATGAAAATGCAAGTTTGCCTGCTATCTAAGTATATTCTCAGAACTTATTAAGCTGAAAGGCCTATTGAAAGCTTGCACCCTTTTAATATCAAATAAAGTTTATACGTATTTTGTTATATTGAAAACGATTACAAATATAGCTTACCGAAAATAATTTCTAATAAACATCTGTTCTTTTCCTTATTTGATAAAGAACGAAAATATTTCATTTGTGACGTATAAAATTTTTGGCATCATTTTAAGCTATATAATTAAATTAAAAATGCAAAATGTGAACGATTTAAAAAAAATCCTATTTTTATATTTTCCTTTTTTAAGAAATTTTCAGACTTATTTTAAAAAAGATTTCGTATTTTATCATTTAGATTTGCACAGTTTTAACTTACATAAAATTTTGTCTTCCTCATAATTCAAAATGGATTCAAATGGGATTCAAAATGGATTTAAAATGGATTCAAATGGATTCAATTATTGGAGACGTAATTTTTTTCCTCTGATTTGTAATAAACCACTGAAAAATTCATCTTAAACAGAGGTTCTGTATTTCCATATAAAAAGAAGAAATTCTAAATGATTTCTACAAACAATGTAAATCTCATATTTAATGTTAAAATCCTTATAATAATGAATATTGAGTACCAAACGTTTCAAATGCATTAATAATTCGATGAAACAAAAGGGAGTAGCATGCAAGTTCATAAGCTATTGAATCACATATGAATATATTCGATAAAACGGACGCGATGTTTGTTTTCGTAAATAAATGATATTTCTCTTTCATTATATGTTGCCCAGAAGCTCTCTCTCTCTCTCTCTCTCTACAAATAGAATCTATCGTTTCATAAAAGTTAAATTTCCAATATCTATTACATTTCATATGTTTTCAGTAGTTCGAAAAGATTAAATTACGAAGAGATCTAATAGCAAGGATGGAGATATTAGTAAATATCAAATATATAAGGGTGCATAGTTGAATTGTAAGCAAAATATAACTTAATCTATTGCTTAAAAGCAATAAAAAATTAATAATTTTACTCTGAGCAAACTTGTTATGAACCAATGGGAAATTTAAATTACCTTTCTACTTTTATATATCTTGAGATTGAATTTTTCAAATTTATTTGTGTTCAGCTTATGGAACAACTAGTTCATTCCTGTTTAATAATTACAATTTAATTTTTCTTATTCTTTCGGATTCTACACTCACTCTGGCTTTTATATTACCTTTTTTTATTATAGCTTTGTTAGGTCAAGAAACACAGCTTTAATGTTACCTGGAAACCGATTTGAAGGAAAGAGTTGAATTTCATCTAGACTGGCAAGTGAAACATTATTTCTGTTCTTTCACACTGAATTGAATTAGACCAGTCCCAAATCAATCGGACTAATAGTTAAGAAATTACAATGGTTTAATGCACAAAAAATACAAATTTATACTGGTACCAGCTAACTTATTCGATATTGATATCTAAGCAACTCATATTTTTTTTTATGTATTTTTATACATTAAACTGAATGAGTTTATCACAACCAATAGAATAAATAGTTTGAAAGCTGCAAGTGCTGCCATCTGTCCAGGATTTCACTTACCGTGGTTAAAAATGTAGATGGGGTGCAAAAGAGACTCTTTTGAGCAGGCTGCGTTTCAAACCGGAAACTTAGTTCGCATAAGGCGATGCTGCAATCCAGAATGAATTAGTCAGAATCATATAATAAACGTTCAAGACTCCAGCGGTCAAGACTACTAATTCCTAACTTCATTACGATTCAGGGCACTGGGATTTTTTTGTCTAAGACTAGAGCTGGGCCGTAGTATCTCAAAGGACAAAGCGCTTGAAACCCAAAGAGAAACCCCAGGTTCGAATCCCATCGATAACTGGTCAATTTGAATTCCGCACCCGGCTTACACCGACCAGATTACTAACGTAGAATGTTCTCAGTGGTAGACGGATCATGAGTTAGAGTACCCTTGCCGCCAGACTAACCGTAAAATGTTTTCGTGGTTTTTCTCTCCAAGTAACACGATTAGTTCAATCAAAAAGTTCTCAACGAAGAAAAATGTCTCCCAATACTTGATCCATGAGTTCCCTTGTCTTCAGCATTGGGTTCAAAACTACAAGGCCTCAGAGTTTAACATTGGTAGTCGTAAACTCAAAATTGCGTAGGCAGTTCAATGACAGTTAATAAAATAAAATAAGACTTGAGCTGGCTGTAAATTAATGGTCAATTTAAATTTTGGTGAAATTCGTTACATTTACGAGGAGAGTTTACTGTATAAACAAATGACTAATTATCTGACTTTGGCAGAAGTTTTTCGAGTATTCTGTACTAACTTAGGCATTACACGAAATTTATGCTTAGTATCAAATGTCATACTTTTTAGGTACTTTTAAACAAAAGAATTTTTATATATACTGCATAGAGTAAATAAACAATAGCTAATATTCTCTGTGAAAATATGATATTATAGTTTGACACACGCAATTAACATAGAAATAAGCAACACAGTACTTATATTTCTTACTTTATAATTCTTGACAAAAAAAAAGAAACTTTTTGATTAAAAAAAACTTATTTAGTAACTTTTTTATTTAATAAATTATTATTTTTGTGCCACAAAAATTATTTTTCGTCCATATATATAGTTATTAAATACATCCCATTAAGAAAAAGTTTCAGTGTAAGGAATACCGGGCAATGTCACTTTACTTAAAGAAAGGGATCAGTGTAAGAAAAAGGTGAATAGTCCGCGAATCGTTGAATTGTTATTTTCCCCAGTTAAAACTGTTATCATTAATAATACATAACAATTACTAAAATTTTATGAGTTTCTTATTTAATAAAACGAAACAAATGAAGAAACTGGCTCACCAAGAAATAATATCAATTTCATACTTTTTCAAGAACTAATCAGATTTTCTATTTTCTAAGCCGTATTTAATGTATATTGTGGTATTGACTGTAATAGAACGTGGAATCGAATTTCTATGCAATGTGTGAAAGCATAATTATTTCGCAAATGGCCGGTCGATGCCAGTTTCACAATGCCAGCCAGATTTTCAACTTTGCGTTTATTTGAAATATTCTCCTCGCTTATTTCACTACTAAATGTCCTTACATTCATTCATTTAAATACATTGTTGTAAATCTGTTTCTAAGTTTGCGTTCTGTTATTCTTTAACTAGATTAGAAGAAATGAAGAATCAAAGCTGTGATTCAGGAAAGTCAGAAGCGGTGTGTGAAGAACCAACTAGAATATTCTTTGAGACACCTGAGGATATGCTGAATCCATTAGCTATTAATCCATCTTTTGTACCTATTGTCCTCACCCACAGCATAATCTTCTTCCTAGGCATTGTTGGAAATATGGTTGTTATCGTGACTTGGGCAGGGTCCAAGCCAACCAGGTGAAAATGATTTGCATACGGAACTTAATATATTCAATTTCATTAAATATATTCAGGCAGCCTACATTACTAATATAAATGTGTATACTTTAAATTCATAATTGTGTCAAATTAATTCCTCAAATTTAACAAATTAATTCTTATTCTGTTTTCAAATATTTTTCTATTATTTCTATGAAAATTATATGGATAAAAGGTTAATTGGAAATTCGTTTAGCGGAACCTTGCGCAGATGACGCTTAATTATGTTGATTGGTTGGTTCTAATGCCACTTGCAACTCGGGCGAGCCTGTTTGGTGAAACCAAGCGAATTTAAGGCAGAGTGTGCGATTCTTGTTATTCAGTGGTGCCATCTATGGCCAAGAATTCAACTTCGCCTCACCATGTCGTCACACCTGTTTATAAGGCGGACCCATTCATACATCCATTCATTCATCCACAGATCCTAATTTTGACCTGAATCAGAGAACGATCGATCTCCAATCCAGTACCCCCAGAGGTGTTGATTTGTTATGCGAACATGGAGGACTTTGCGACTCGACAGAATTTTAACGTGCATCAGTCACCAACTACAGTCTTAGGCCATCTGGGTTCGAACCCACGAACTCTCGGACATGGGCCCAGCTCCCAACCGACCAGCCTATTCCGCTTAATTATGTAATTTCAGTAATATATTCTACTGGTATTATGGTAATTGGCGAAGTTTTAAGAGAAATTCTGCAATGGGTTTGTCGAACTTTCAGAACATATTTTTTCCAGTGGTAGCAAAGGTGTATTTATATTTCAATGAATTAGAATTAAAGGAACTTTTTTCTCCACTACTTACAAATATTGTAAACAATAAATTAAATTATTTTAAACGAATAATTACGAATAAAAAAAATAAAATTAATTTAACTTTACAAGTTGAAGAACTCAGTGGAAAAACCAGGTAAGTGACATTTGCATAGAGGCTACAATCAGGGTAAGAAAATTCGAGTAAGTTGTTTCTGAACTATTTTATCACCGATTTATTAGAAGGTGGGACTATTAATTCTTTGCCTCATTTTATTTTTCATCGCCTAATTCAAAAATTAAAATCAAGCAAGCATACTAAAAGAAATGTGGCTAAGATATGTTGATAATACAGTGAAAACAAGAACAATTCTGTTACATTAAATATACCCGTATGGAAGCAGCACCTTTGTTATTTTAACTGATTCATAAATACCCCTAAAATGTCACTTACCTGGTTCTTCCACTAAGAACTTCGATTGCGTCGGAATATGCCCTTTAGTTATGTGCATGATTCAGTTTTGTGCATGTTCACTACTGACTGATTTTTTTTATTCATCCAGTAAGAAGAAAGAGTAAACATTCAGCTAATAAAATGTAAATTTAAAAAAAAATCACATCAATTAGCATATGTCTGTTTCATTCTTTATTTATTTATTATTTCATTTCTAGATTATTAAATGATCCTTTCCTCTCAGTTTAAAAAATTGAAGTATAAATTTATATTTTTCATTTAATTTTTTCTTTATAATTTCATTGATATATTTAACAGACAACGAAATTAGTTTTACAAATATTTTTAATAGAGTCATATTTAAAATGATTAACGTTCTCAATTTTTTATTGATTGTACATTATACCATTAATGAAAGATTTTATTATTCATATATTAAGGTAAGTGCTTTGCGAATGCACATACATTGAAGCATTGTATACTAATTCATCAGTTCTAAAGGAAACTATCAATTGTTTTTATTCTGTAAAATGAATAAAATAATTTTAAAATATTTCCTTTGCTTCACTCTATTTACAACTTCTATATTTATTATTCAACGAGAAAAAAAAATTATTCCGTAATTACAATGCTTACCCTTTCTTTAAACATTTTTAAAAAACAAGTTTGACAGAATTTTTAGAATCACTAATTAATATTTAATTGCGAAAAAAAGGGATTTTTCATCTTTGTTGTTGTTGTTAATTTACGTCGCACTAGAGCTGCACAATTGGCTATTGGCGACGGTCTGGGAAACATCCCTGAGGATGATCCGAAGACATGCCATCACAATTTTGATCCTGTGCAGAGGGGATGGCACCCCTGCTTCGGTAGCCTGACGACCTGCACGCGAAGTCGAGCACTTTACAGTAGAACAGTTTAACGAGGACCAATACCGCACACCCTCGGTCCCTACGCAGACTGATCCAAGTGGTCACCCACCCGTATACTGGCCGCAACCGGTGATGCTTGACTTCGGTGATCTGCTGGGAACCGTGTCTTAACGATCAGTCCACTGCGGGACTTATCATCTTTGATTTAAGTATTAAATTTCAAGAAATAATGCTCCCTTTGCTTAAATGCTTAAAATGATAATGCTTAAAATGATTAATGATATTTTGACGATATCTTCTCGAAAAACTCAAAAGGAAAACCGTGAAAAATGGAATTTGCCATATGCCAAACCAAAAAACTACTGCACACATTGAACGCGTCATATACACGTGGAGTTTCATTACCACCGCTTTATGATACGTTTTTAAAATTTTTGCTAAGAATGAAGTAACTAAAACACACACGTAAGTCAATTAATAAATAATCCTTAGAAACTGAAGCTGCAAGGTATTACTTGAATAAAAAAAAACTCCAATAACTTCAAAAATATACAGATTGGAAATAACAGCCGACGTGTTACAAGCGTCCATTTTCAAGACCTGCCAGACCTGAATGAGAAGAAGCACAAGTGATTTGAAATATAACGTTTAGTTACTAAAGAAAAATGGAAAATATAGGTGAGAAAAAACATGAAAAACCTCCGTAACCGAGAGGGAATAAAAATAAACATCAGAAAAACTGAAGGAGAAAAATCACTGTGGCTGAAAGGGACAAATCAGGGTTCCACGAGTTATGAAGAGATGGTGAAGAACTTATATCGTTAGCAAGAAAATCATCATTATTAAGAATAAAGCAGGATTCCAGAGCATCAAGATGAGCTGATGTGACTGAGGTGGAATTAATTTTGGCGCTAACGAAATTGAGTTTATGCCCAAGATTCCAACAATGTGCAGCAATTGAGGAATTCTCGTATTCTTGATAAGACATATATTTTTTATGTCCCTTATATCTAAATTTTTAAGCACTTCAGTTTCTCGGGATTATTTAACAAATTTATTTACGTGTGTCATTACGTGTGTAGGCATTTTGCGCATTTCCATTTTACATGGTTCTTCTTTCGAGTTTTTGTCAACAAAAATCGTCATAATGTGATGAATTATTTTGAGCTATAAAAGAAGTAAAATATTCAAAGGTTATTCATTTTTTGAAAGATAATTCTTAAATAAAAGATGAAAGATAGCTTTTTTCATAATTAAATATTAATTGGCGATAAGTTTAATTATAAATATGTTTCTATCAAACTTATTTCTTAAAATACGTCAAAAGAAAGAGTAAGTATTGTAATTAGAGAATATTTTTTTCCTTGATAATGAATTTACAATGCTTCAATTTATGTGTATTTCCAAAGCAATTTATGAGTTTTTGTCAGCAAATATTGCTTAAACTTTCATTTCGTTGACGTTTATCAATGTTTATGAATCAATTTTTCCGAAAATTTTATAATTCAACAAACATAATTTTTAAAGGATCTTAACCTCGAAAAACAACTTTCTTTTTTTGTTTACTAACAAATTTTTTTTTAAAACGAGTCCATATTTAATACCAAGTTTTAATTTTTCTTCAAAAAGAAAAAAATTCAATTTGACAAAATTTGATTTTTAGGTCACCCACGTGCACGTTTTTAGTGAGCCTTGCTGTTGCCGATCTTATTTTGTTGGTTTTTTACGTCCCTCTGGAGCTGATGGGTTATTTTGTTATCACGTGGGATGCTGGAGGAACCATTTGCAAACTTAGTTCATACGTCGAGATGTTATCTGGCATGGCATCTGTATTGAATCTTACTGCTGTTAGCATTGAAAGGTGTGGGTTATTTTCTTCTTTATTTCTGTAGAATTAATATTACTCTGAGAAAAAGTCTGGTCAAATCTGCCAGAATATAGATAAATTTACCATGTTACTACCTCTATACCAAAATATTCAGTAATTTTTGATGAATTGTTTTGTTAATTATTTTGATTAACTACCAAAAATTTTATTTATTAATTATATTTTATTCATTATTAATTAATAATTTATTTGAATATATTAAAAAGTCAGGTAGAATAAAGTCTGGTTAAAACCTGCCAGTATATGGATACATTTACCATGTTTCTACCTCTATACCAAAATATTCAGTAATTTTTGCCGAATTGTTTTTTTAATGATTTTGATTAACTACCACTAATTTTATTTATTAATTATATTTTATTCATTATTAATTAATAATTTATTTGAATATATTAAAAAGTCTGGTAGAATAAAGTCCGGTTAAAACCTGCTAGCATATGGATAAATTTAATATGTTTCTAACTCTATACCAAAATATTTAGTAATTATTGCCGAATCGTTTTGTTAATGATTTTGATTAACTACCAATAATTTTATTTAGTAATTATATTTATTCATTATTAATTAGTAATCAATTTGAATATAATTTTATAACAATTTATAAACTTGTAAATGTGGTTGAATTTAGTAGTTTTATCATGTTATCTTAGAGCAAGGCGTGAAACCATTTATTTGGTTAAATTTACTTTTCAGTTTTGTATTTTTACTAAATGTGTGGTAATAAGAATTATAATTTTAAAAACCAGAATTTCCGATAAATATGAACGGAAAAATTACCGAAATAAATGGTTTAAAAACTTATGTTTTGGATTTATTTATCAAAATTACGTTGTTGTTTTTTCTTACTAGAAATTTTGTTATCATGCTGTACGGTAATTTTTCAGATTTTCTTTTCTTCTGTGTAGATAAGTTTACAATATTGCCAACATAGCCATTCATTGTTTTGCAAATTGTTATATTATTATTTATTTCAATTTTAAAATGATAATATTTTGTTGCGAAGTGGTATAAAGTATTATACTTGTAGAATTTTTTAATAGATTTCAGTGATGTGTCTAAATTTTAGTAACCTTAAATTTTTTGAATGTATATTTTTTCAATTTGTAACAAAGGGCTATACATGAAACTTTCGCAGTGAAGCAATAAAAGGATTCCTTTATCTTGTATAGTTCAGATCAATTTTATTATTACTTTTTCAAACAAGAAACGCATTGAACATAATACTGCATAAATTTGTCAGCTGTTAACGATATTGATCAATGCTCAACGATGTTTCTGAACGAAATAATTCTGCTTATACATAATGATACCGAAACAGAAACATGATTTGATTTTACCATTCAACAATTTTTTATCCTCTGATTTCTAGACACTGAAGAAGTTTCTTGTTTTTGGAACACAGACTCCATTTCTGTACAGTCGGCAAAAAAAAAAAAGATATCACCCTGAATAACTTTCGTTCTAATGATCGAATTTTCATGAACTAAGTGCGAATCTTAATGGCTAATGGGGGTAACCTCAAACTCGAAATCAGACACAAAAACGTACTTTCTCTGAATAAACATATATTTTTTTACATATTTGGAATCCTGACCCTTGAAATAGGGAGAATAGACAAAACTTCGAAAAATTTGGGTCGTAATTGGTTCGCAATAAAGATATATATATTTGGCGATAACAGCCAAGAAGGGCCTTGAAAACGGCCGAGTAAAGTCGCCACCGCAAATGAATATTTTGAAATAACCCATGGACTAATTCAAGAGAGAAATACTTAATTTTACTCGGTTGCTAAGCAATCAATTTTAAACTATAAAAAATTGAAATAATGTTCTGCGATTGCTCGGAGAGGTTTTAATAATAGTTAATAGAAAATAACTCGAAGTTTCAAGGCTATTGACAATTTTTAAACTGATTTTTGCAAAAAACGTAATTTTTTTTTTTCAATCTCCTTCCTTTAAAGAGAAAATTTGAATCGATTTATGAAGTATTTATGATTTTCTAAGCTTTTAGAATTTGACTACATGATTTGCGTTTTTTATGTTGTTTTGTTTTATTTAAATGATGATTTCATTCTAAAATCAAATTTACATAAATTATTACAACTATATGCAAAATCTTAGAGATAATCATTTTTACAGTTTTAATCGAGTCTTCTTGACAAGAAAGTTTGAAGAAACAGTTGTTCAAATGAATTAAATGATAATAAATAATTATTAAAAATTATTTTTTGCATGCAATTATCTTTGGGTAAATAGGTTTTATAAATGGGTGCATTTTTTAATTGCTTCATTAGTTTTAAAAATATGACTAAAAAAGCAAAAAGTGAAATTAACATTAAGGGGTCCGAACTTTGGATCGCTCTCCTGACCCAACTATGGGGATCATATTTCCCAGATTGCGGCTACCCCCCATATTTTGAAGGTTCAAAATCTAAATATGTAAAAATAAATATATTTTTATTCCTAGAAAGTACGTTTTTGTGTCTGATTTCGTAACTTAATTAATAATTAGCACTAAATACGTTTGCATATTTAAGGTCACCCCCAAGAATCCTTAAGATTGACACTTAGTACGTGAAAATCCGATCATTAGAACGANTCAGATTGCGGCTACCTCCTATATTTTGAAGGTTCAAAATCCAAATATGTAAAAATAAATATATTTTTATTCCTAGAAAGTACGTTTTTGTATCTGATTTCGTAACTTAATTAATAGTTAACACTAAATACATTTGCATATTTAAGGTCACCCCCAAGAATCCTTAAGATTGACACTTAGTACGTGAAAATCCGATCATTTGAACGAAAGTTATTCATTGTGATTTCTTTTTTTGCCGACTGTACCTGTATGTATGCTTTATTCACCTTGTTTTGCTTGATTCAAAGATTTATCTTTAACAGGATTCTGTTCCATCATGTAGAGCAAAGAACCGTCATGGTTGGTCACAAATTTCTTTATTTTCTTATAGCAGAAGAAAAATCACTTTACGCCCCAATAGATCACATAACTTTTATACATGTTGAAACTTACGCATAAGGATTTTTACTAAACATTTTAAAATTTTGACATCCCCAAAAAATTCTTGTGCAAGGATTAGGAAAAGAAATATGAAGATGTGAGTGCGTTTCATGGCAGAAAACATGGCAAAAGTAGTAATTTTAAAAATTTGTAAATAAGTTGTAACATTTTCCTTTTTAATTGAAAGTTTGGTTCGAATATTTTAATAAACAAATAAATTTGTGTGTCGTATTTGTTGAAAGTATTTCTTGTCACCTTGTGCACATAAATTCGTGAAGGAGAGAATAGAGTATGTGTAGGAAACAATTTGAAGGGAGAGGTGGCATGCGTTTGTCTGATTTTTTTTCTTTAATAAAATTTACAGTCCATTGAATCTTGTGTGGGGAAATTTGTTCTTGTAATTATAGCTTCAACTCCAACTGTAGTGAACAAATGTCATTCTCTTATTCAGTAGAGTTATTATTCTTTTTCTGCCTAGGTTACAATTATAATGTCATAAACAACCCGCTTTATTTGCTTTACACTTTCAAGCCTGATGAAGGAAAGTTCGTTCACCAGGAAAGTATTACCTGTTGCTGTATTTATGAATTTTACTATACGTGTAAAAAAAATATTTAAGAAAAACGTTAAATTGAATTAATCAGATCTTGGTTCATTTCGAATTCGAGAATTTTAAATTCTAAATTTTTTAATTGCTTTTGTTTAAGGTAGTTTTAGTTCGAGAATTACCACGCACTAAATAACCCTCTTTCAAATTCATTTATAATTATTTTTCATCGTTTCGATGATACACCCTTGTGCAAATTAATTGAAACAAACTCAATAAATTCAGAAAACTAAGAGAAAATGCTATTTTATTTAAATTTATACAAACTCAAAAATTTTTAGTACATAATATGATCTCCACGACACTTTATTAACATTTGGACACGATTCGGCATGGATTCCACTAATTTTTTACAGTCATTTATAATATTTGTGTCCTTGTA
>NC_092210.1:72472536-72560764 GCF_043381705.1 Parasteatoda tepidariorum | reverse complement strand
GTACAGTCCATATTTAATAGGCGATTCTTGCATATGGCCCAGAGATTCTCAATTGCGTTGATATCCGGAGAGTTCCCTGGCCATTCCAATGTCTCAATTTGATTCTCAGACATGAATTTCTTGACAATTTTGGACGTATGGCAAGGAGCTAAATCCTGTTGAAAAATCCCTGTTCCATCAGGGTATCGTTTCTTCAACTCTGGAACAACTTTTTTACCCAGAATAGTAATGTACTGCTCAGAACGCATCATACCGTCAATAGGCTGCAAAGGTCCAACCCCATTGTAACCGAAACAACCCCAAAACATCTTCTTTAAAAAACACGAAAAAAAAGTTTGTTTCAATTAATTTGCACAAGGGTGTACATTATTTGGATAAATAATTTATTGTGTGATTTTTTTTTTCAGTATTTACCTTTTATTTTGCTCATCATTAGATCCTACAAATTAAATTGCTGTTTTATTATATAAAATGAATTCGGATTTTATTTTAATAAATAAAGAGAAATTCAGATTTTTTTTTTGAAAATTAAAAATAGAAATCGGTAAAAAAATGAAATTTTGTCTATGTTTGTATTTTTAATCTGGGGGGTCTGGAGATCCGTCATTTTAAACAGTGTGCGCCCTATTTAAATTTTTTCGGGTACATCTTTCAGGCAAAGTACTTGAACCTACGGGTCATATAATATTGGTCTTTTCTGGAGAATCTGAATTTGCAATAAAATATAGGGCTTCATGTTTAAGATTTCAAAGTTTAAGATCCAGGTAGGTATCATTGGAAGTTTTTTTTTTTTAAAGAAATATTGAATGCAATGCGTCTATTTCCACTTTCTCGATCCAATGTGAAAAAAAATTTAGAGAGCTGTCATAATAAACTTATCTCCAGACACCGTGAATTATTAAACAATAACAAGCCAAATCGGTATGTCCATCTTCTAAACTAGTAAGGGAAAATTAGGAGTTTATCCGCTAGAAAACAGAATTAATTGCGACACAATCGAGTTGACTGGTCTAACCCCACTACGTGATTTTACCCCACTCACCCCTAGATAGTTCAAAATTTCGAATTAAAAATTGAAAACAAGTATTACATAAAGAAAAAATCGCCTCTATTTTTATATTGTTGCAAACAGTATCCACTGTAAAAATATTTTTAAAGTCTTTTGTTTAAATGTAGGAAACTCGAAATATAAATACTGAGTAATTTTGAGAAACCCATATTTGTATAACTTAAATGTATAATAATTTGAAATCTGACTATATATTTTTCCCCAATTTCTCTAGGTTTTTAGTTATAGCCTATCCAATAATGGCAAGAAGGTTTTGTACAGTCAGCACATGCCGCAGAGGTCTCTGCATCGTATGGGGTTTAGCTATAACTTTAGCTCTTCCAGTTTGCCTCACGAAAGTACGTAGAAACTTTATATATTCCTCATTCCAAATATAGATGCTAAGAAATTCAATAAAGCGATTAAATATTTATCTGTAAAGTAGGGCACATCATAAGGATTCAGAATACCATAGCATCGCATGGCTTGAAATACCATTTACTAAAAATCCCTTGAACCTTCAAAAAATCCGCAAGTTCCACTCTCCCATTAAAGAAAGAATTTACCAACTATGTCACTCAAAAACGTTGCAAATCGGTCTTCTATTTGAGACCCTTTATCGTCTTTGGCGTCATAAAGATTCGGCGAGTAATGACCTAAATGACCTAATCAAATAAAATAAAATTAATAGTCAACGTTTTTAAAGCAGCACTATTTTGGTTTAAATAATGATGTTTAATAATGTTGTTTCAGTGACTTATTCAAGGGCATAAAATAAGACTTATCTATCAAAAAACAATAAAGCTTGCAGCTAAAATATTTTTAAAGTTTTTTTTGTAAATTTATGCATGAACTAAGGTAGGTTTATTTTTTAATCAAGTTCATTATAATTTTTATAAGGAAATATTTCTAAAATATTTACGTACATTAATTTTTCCGTTTGCTTTACTGTAAGCATGAAAATTCCAATTTTGTAAACGTTTTTTGTTTTAATGTGTTCAGTTTTTTTAAAAAAAAGTATTAGCAGGTATACACTTCAAAAAATACTTGTTTCTAAGCATATGTTTGAAATAAAATATTTTGCATAAATGTATGTTTGAAACAAAAATGTTTTTGGACATTATATTTTAACACATTTTTGCAACTTTTTTTAGTGTTTGTTTTTTTTTTTTTTCTAATTTTATGCTCCTGATAATTTTTTTGATAAAGAATACATGTTCTCAAACCTACTGCAACGCATTTTAACTAGTATTATTATTATTTTTTTTGATAAGTGCTAATCTTCATTTTGGATTAAACTAAAAACATTATGTATAAAATAGAACTATTTTTATATTGCAAAATTATATACTTACTATGTTAATAAGTCTATTACGCTTATTTTATGGTTTACTATGTTTATTTTATTGCTTATTATGTTTATTTTATTGTTTATTATGTTTATTTTATGGTTTATTATGTTTATTTTATTGTTTTTTATGTTTATATAATTATTTATTATAAGTAATTTACCACTTACAGTGCTTACCACACATCAATTTTACTGTCTTTTTTCCTCAGTTGCATGCATAAATATAATAACTCGTATTCCAATTTAAGAGTATTAATAAGTTCACATACTCAATTCTCCCTGAATTACCAAAAATATCCATCTTTATTACTCCTCAAAGATTTATTTACCTTTCAAAGAAACAAAAATCTTCAAAGCTGGCTAATAAGATTCTTGGTTGATCATTGTCAAGAAGAAAATGTCTGCCAAGTTTATTAATTCGTGATAAAACTAATTAAAGTGCTTGTATCTATGAGGCAGCAGTTTGAAGAATGTTCTTTTATCTAAGTACCATAATTTCAGTAATCACATCGTACGTCTTACATAATATCTTTTCCACTCTTTTTCTAAGAAGTAATTAAATTTGCGATTTCTGTCTTGAAGAATAATTACAATAACCCAGCAATTTGATAATTCAACAGAGGTTTTCTAACGAGTTTTTTTCCCCTCTAAAAATATTTTGAAGTATATTCGTGTTTGGAAATTAATCACAAACCCTTTTATTATTTCACTTTATTTCTAAATAAATCCAAATGATTTTTTAAGTCTCTATACCTGATGCAGGAAAGTGTAATATATGTGTCAGCAGAGAAAGAAGATTAAGAAGAAGGTTTCTCAAAAAGAAAAAAATACTAAACGATGATAATGAACGTATAAGAAGCATAGAAAAATTGGCCACATTATCAATTAAGAGAAAGAGAGAAATTTAAAGTTCTATCATCTTCATGTTAATTTTACTTATCGGATTTTTATGTATTATGCTAATTAATTTGGGCAAGCGAATTGGGGTGTTTGGGGTGTTTGTCAAGCTCTATTGCTCAAAAGATATGAGCAATTCATATAAAATATTAAATAAGAATTACTATTTTAGTTCATATTTTCTTATTTTGAAAAGCTGTAGACCACCTATTATACGAGCAATTCACCACAAATGCTTACGTAACTGGGAAGGGGCTTCACATACCAAGCCCCATGATTTTTTTCTTATTCATTTTCATGATCAATGTTTTTTTCTTTACTAGTCGATATTATCCCCAAAAATCTAGAATATTTTGCTAAATAAATATTAACGTAGAAACAATTTTTATTTGTCTTAAAGTTTTATGTTTCCAAAAATTCAATATAAATTTTAAGATTTATTTAGCGATATTTAAACACTGACTTTTTTGGTTACTTTTGACATGAACTCAAGCACGAGATTATAAAATAAAGATCTCGAAAGCGATAGATAAACTTTTCTACAAAAATGTATAAACAGTCATTAATTAAACAATAAAAAGGAGCAAAGATTTGCTAAAAAGACATTAGATAGAGCAATAACTTTTAAATAAATTTGAATTCCAAATGTTATTTCAATGTTATTTCAAATAATAAGAAAAACACTTCAACATGTTAAGCTTTAACATTGCAGTTGCACATTTGCTGGCTACAGAGTGGCTCTCAGGCTACTTTTTACCAAAAATTTAACAGTTAACATTATTCGCAAACTAATAATCGAATGTTTTTTATCGTTCTCTCTGTATATTTGTCTACACACTATTGTCATTTCAAACTTCTAAATTTTACAGTTTTTTGCGCAGAAAAATAAAATGTAACTTACAGTTGAAACTCCTAAGACAGCGGCAGCAGCGTCGCTTACGAATTTAAATATAGATTTAGTTTCAATAATAAAGATTTAGATTTTAATAATAAAGATTTAGGTTAGATAGAAGATTTTTTTAAATAAAGATTTAGTTTTGTTTTAATATACATTTTAAATAATGGTCTAAAAAAACTGAAATTTAATGACTCTCTTTTTGCCAAATTTATAAAAGAATAAAGAACAAAAATATATACTGCGTTTTTGAAAAGCTTTATGCTTATTTTAATAAATTCTAAAGCAGTCATCAAAGATATGTTTTCTATAACTTAGCGTTTGTTGTATGAATGTATGCTTAATCTACATGACAATGGGGAATAATTTTAAAAACTTCAACTTGTATTTTCAAATTTGTGTATTCTTTTGATTAGTTTTATGCATAAAAATTAAAAACTGAAAACAATCATTCCTGTAAGCTAAAATTTAAAATAAAAGAACACGCATAAAAAAAATTAACGCAACATCACAAAATATTTAATACATGAAATATTTTTGTTAAATTTCTCATATTCAGCTTCAAAAAAAGTTGTTTAACGGAACAATAAATTAATTATTCAAGACAGATACTAGAACTTATATAAATAAATTAATATATATCAATAATTTAATTTATATTAATAACTTAATTTATAAAAAATATTCAGCTGAAAAATATTGTGAAATTAATTCCGATAAAAATGAAAATGACAGTTGTCAAACTTTAACAATAATGCTTCTATTGAAGAAAGGAATTCTCTCTTCCAACTGAAAATTTTTTTTTAATTTCAATGCTAAATAACTGAGAAATTACCGGAATTTTCAAACAGTTGAAATCTGAAAAAAAAGCAATATTCTTTACCGAAAAAACATTTTTATGGAAAACATTCCGTCCAAAAAAGACTTATTTGCATTAGAAAAAGAAAGACTGTCAAATAATCGAACATTTGAAAGCATTTATTTTTATTTCTACCAAGGGCAAGTGATGAAGAGGAATATTGAAAGACATTTCAATTTTTTCGGAACAATGTATATTGACTTTTTCAAATAAAACATTTTTTTTTTCAAAAAAGGCATTTTAATGCAAAATTACTTAAAATTGATTACTTCACAGAATAGTACAGCTTGTTTCGGCAACTTCCCAGATTTTTTTTATTTATTTTATCGAGGCACTGTTTGTTTATGTACGAATGGATATTAGCTGCAGTGATTTTAGTCAATTTTTTCGAAGTAGCATATATTACCTTTGCCTAATTAAATCTTACTTTCAAGACTCTTTAATTAAAAAAGAACGTCGCAGCAAGATGGTAAATTTTGAAATGAAAATAGTTATCAGACAATTTTGAATATTTTTTTCTATTCATATTTTACGAACACTTACTGAATTTAGAAAAAAAATGTTTTTTCAAAAAAAAAATTCGTCCAAATCTTCGTATTTTTTTAAAACAATTGCAAAACAAATTATATGTTCAAATTTTTATCTAATGTAAGTTATTATGTGAAAAAGTATGCATGGTTTTAATACTAGTTTAGTACAAATATTTTTTTAATTGAGTATTCTCAAAGCACTTTTTGTCGATTGTGATTTTTCGGTTTCGTTTCATTGTCAGAATCACCTAGAGCAACACTAACTAACTATTAGGGACGATCTGAGTATAATTTTTTAAGGAAGATCAAGGACTGGCGAAGGCGCATATTACAGTATCGCAATTTACACCGAAGAGCCATTACATTATGACTACCCTGCTAATAACATGTAGGACCACCTTTATCCCTCAAAACTGCCAGCACCCGCCGTGGCATTGATCCCACAAGGTGCTGATAGGTAGTCTGAGGTATCTGGTACCAAGCGCTCACCAACTGGTCCTGCAATTCCCTCACATTGCGAGGGGGTAGCGTGGCAGCACGAATTTGGTTTTCCAAGTAGGACAACAAATGGTCTATTGGATTAAGGTCAGGTGAATTTGGGGGCCAAGGCATGACTTGAAAGTCACTACCCTTATGACATGGTGCATTATCCTGTTGGTAAGCACCATCCCACGCAGGAAAACCTGGTCTGCAACTATGTTCAAGTAGCTTACAGACGTCAGGGATTGTTCTATGAGGATTATGGGTTCTAATGTATCCCATGAAAACATTGTTCATGGGCTAGAAAATTATGAAAACCTGGGCGAGCCTATTGTTATAGATGGAGGGTGGTCATAATGTAATGGCTCTTCGGTGTATATAAGAGGGCAGATAAGAGGAAACAATTACCCGGCCTCCGCGTTAAGCACCATGACCACTTAACCATCTGTAGACATTTCCGGGTCTAAATGATAAATTAAAGTAGATTTCGAACCACTAAGTCGTGATCGAAAAAATTGCATTTCAATCAGGCAGACAGCATTTGTCTCGAAGAACTGAACCCAGGTTTAGTCATTGGTAGGCGAAGATCCACCACACCGAATGGGCAGGCCCAGTCAATTTTGGATCACCCTTCATGTCTTTTACAAAATACTTTTCCGAAAATTTTTTATTTCGAATTAAAACATCTGCCATGTAAAAGATGGTTCTTAATTACTAATTTTCAATTCAAATAAATGCACTCTTCAATATTTGTACCGAGAATGACAGATATTAATAAACCATAACCCTGCCTCCGCGTTATGCACCATGATCTCCTAACTAGGTCGTTCTTCACGTTTTAATTCATATTTCAAAACTATTCTACTAAATTAAAAATGCATAGTATTCATGATCTTACTTCTTCAATGGCTCAACTGCCAGTGGTGGGTAATGAACTTCTTCCTGTAGTTTTCTCAACACTTTTCTACTTTTATCAACTGATTTCGATTTTTTTCAAGTTGTCAATATCTTTGGCATAATTCAATATTTTCTTATTACAGTATTTTATTAAATTTATTATACACATGAAAATGTTGGTGTTGAAGTATAAGGTATAGGTATTGTTGAAGGATGAGGTATAGGAATAAAGGTATGGGTATTGTTGAAGTGTAAGGTATAGGAATAAAGGTATAGATATTGTTGAAGTATGAGGTATAGGAATAAAAGTATAGGTGTTGTTGAAATATGAGGTATAGGAATAAAGGTATAGGTATTGTTGAAGTATGGGGTAAAGGTATAACGTTATCATTGTTAATTTCATAAGTACAGGAAGTTAATAAAATGAACTGAAATCCTTGTTCAGTCTTATAAAACAATGTTTTTTAAGAAATTCAAATAAATAAGAGTTTTTGTGTTACATTTAAATCCTTTTATGTTACCTGAGAGTGCATAATAACTGCATTATATTGTAATGAAGCAGAACATTACGTATGAAAGTTCAAAAAAGCAAATTGAACATTTATACGTCATGTTTTGGTTTATTGTACCACAGTACAAATATATTTTATTCCTTTTGAGTATTACATTTTAAATATTTTGCAAACTTTCGATAACTTAAGTTTTGTGTATAAAATTAAATGACTGAAAACTTATACTTGCAAGATTTTACTGATTCATGATTATACTTTGTCTTGCTTAAAATAAGGAACAGATTGCTTTATTTTAAAGTTTGAATAGATATTTTAATATTCCATGAATAAAGATATTTTCATATTGTACAGTTTCCAAATTAGTGATTTTAATAATCTTAAAATACTTCGAAAGAAACATTTTTATCTTTTCCAGTATCACGAATTTTAATTAAAGAAAATATTCGTTTGAACATTCTTGAAAAAAACACTACATAATTATCTCTCAAACTAATTACACCGAAGAATAATTATCCTGTATAAACTGTAAATAGAAGTCATCTCGTACGCTTGAAACAAAATGTTTATCTTGCTTTAAGTATATTTGAACAATGAATAGAAATTCAACCGTTGTCTGTTGCACGTCTGTTGGAAAAATTATTTCAACATCACGAGAAGAATATTTTGAAAATATTCGAATTAACTTCATCTAGTACGCATAAAAAGACAATTTTAACTTCAATAGAAAAAGGTATTTCAACTTTTAACAAAACTCACCCTCCCTCTAGAAGTTTCTACTTGCTTTGGAAATAGAAATAATAATTTTCTTTCCCTTCCAAAGTGGTGATTTACAAAACCTATTCAATATACCCTTTCAGTTAAGTTATATTTCCTTCAGCATCAATAAAGTGATAAGAAAATATTGATCAATATGGTATTTTGATTCGAATAATGTTTCCTTCAACATTAAAAGCAATGATAAACAAAAATTACTTACTGTAGTAGGTGGTCAAATACAATACAGTTTTCTTGTATTAATCTTGTATTATTCTTGTATTATTTCTTGCATTAATTTTGTTTTCTTATCTTGTATTAACTCAAAAAGACCTACATCAAGTAAATTAGAATAATAGTTCAAAAGTTATAAGGAACAAAAAAAAAAATTTTTGTATAAAAAAAAGCAACTTTTTATGATTATGCATTTACTTGCTTGCTTTTGGTATCATGACAGAGATATTGTGGTATAAACATTTTTTTTACTTTTCATTAAACTGAAACAAAGTCAAAACCTAAGAAGCTTTGCGTATTAAAATAATATTTGATTAATACCTTTCCACGCCGAAACATTCTACAATATTGAAAGTGGTTTGTTATTCAACGTAAGCTTACTTTTAGTTATATGAACCGGAAAATATTACTAAAGAAACAATACCTAACTAGCCTAGATATAGCAACAACAGACGTGAAAATAGGTAGGGGAGAGGGGGCACTTGTGAACAGGGGGAACTTGTGAACAGGGGGCAGCACATGTGAACATGGTATGTTTTACCAATATGATTTTAAATAAAAAAATCTTGAAAAATTGTCAATGGATAACAGTTCCAGTCCTACCTCTCTGCCAAACTTTCAGAACAATGAACCATTTTGTTGTTCTATTCTGACAATTTCTTTGAATCAGCAGGTGTTGTATATACTTTTATCACTCGCTTCTTCAAGTGAAAACATAGTATAAATCAACTAATAAGATAAAATTAACTATTGCAGACCATTATATGAACATTCAGGTAAGTTTATGACAAGTATTATTTATTTTTATTTGATTAAAAATTCTTTATTTTTCAAGCTAGGTTTAAGAAAGATGATGGGGCACTTGTGAACAAAACATCTGGGGCAGATGCGAACAGTTTACATGTGCCCCTACATAGTATTGAAATTATTATCCTCATGATATTAAAAAATATGTAGACATTTAAAATTATTAGTATTTAATTTTCCATAAATAATTAATTAATTTTCAATTTTTTCTTTTAAAAATTTATGATTACTAATGATCATTAGTAAATTAAAAATTTATTAATGGTCAGGCAGAAAATGTTGACAATGATCTTAACAGTGGTGCCATCAATACTTGTCTTATACCAGAATCAATCCCACCATTTCCAAGAGCCCAAGTAAGTAACTTAAAAAAACGAAAACGCGAAAAGGAAAAATCACGCATATTGACTGATACACCTGATAAAGATAGAATTGCTGAAGCTAAAAATGAAAAGATAGAAAAAATGAAAAAAAAAAGCTTGAAAGAGTATCAGAGAAGAAAGAAATAGACCTATTACAACTCCTGAGGAACATGAAGTTGCGAAAAACCCAATTGACGAAATTAACCCAATAAATTCACATAAACAAATAAACCCAATAAATTCACGTAGTAAGCTACAACCCTTTTAGTATAATGTGTTTCTATATCTGTTATAATAAATATTTTTTCTTTTAAATATGATGATTGTTTTGTGTTTTTAATCTTGTTCATATGTGCCCCAGGCATGTTCACATGTGCCCCCCCCCCCCTACAGGGGCACATGTGAACAATTGAAGTAATTTTTCTAAAATATCATAAAGTGAAGAAATATTTTATTAAAAAATCTAAAAAAATTCTATTAGAGAAGGAAAAAACTATTCAAACACATGGACTTCTTTACTGTGAGAAATTTATGATATTTTTTGAAAAATGAAGAAATAAAAAAATTTGTTCACATGTGCCCCCCTCTCCCCTACTCATCAAAGACTATAATTTTTATATAACTTCTAAACTGTTAATACTATCATCTTGGTTTTATTTCATTTGAATGAGAACAAAAATACACGCAGAAAACATTACCTCAGTTATCTAGTAGGTTGGTCAATTATCTATCCAACTATTATCCAACAAATATAGGCGAATAAATTAAATATTATATTATTTTTATGCATAAAAGCCCCTATAATTTTAAAACTATTATTCCGAATGATTTTAATTTGGTTATATTTGATTCACTGGAAACTTTTACATCAAAAAATATACCTCACTTGTCTAGATAACAATATTTAAATTTCACCTCGCGTTGATCCTCTTAATTCATTCAACATTTAAGTTTTCTAGGTGCAAGGTACAGACTTAAGGTTTTCAAACCGGGCAAAACCACAGATTTTAAATCGTGTGGCAATAATTCTTTGGTTTTGGTTTCGGAGTGTGTTTTGTTTTTAAACTCTTGAAAATAATTTTTACTGCAATATACTTTAACTGAAAAGTGAGATATACACCGAAGGGCCATTACATTATGACCACCCTGCTAATAACATGTAGGACCCCCTTTAACCCTCAAAACTGCTAGCACCCGAGGGGCACTGATTCCTCAAGGTGCTGATAGGTAGTCTGAGGTATCTGGCACCAAGAGCTCATCAACTGGTCCTGCAATTCCCTCACATTGCTAGGGGGTAGCGTGGCCGCACGAATTTGGTTTTCCAAGTGGGACCACAAATGCTCTCTTGGATTAAGGTCAGGTGAATTTGGGGCCAAGACATGACTTGAAAGTCACTGGAATGTTCCTCGACACATCCATGACGATTCGAAACTTATGACATGGTGCACTATCCTGTTGGTAAACACCATCCCCCGCAAGAAAACCTGTTGCCATGAATGGGTGAACCTGGTCTGCAACTATGTTCAAGTAGCTTACAAACGTCAGGGATTGTTCTAAGGAGGATTATGGGTCCTAATGTGCCCCATGCAAACATTGTTCCTGGGCGAGAAACCATGAAAACCTGGGCGAGCCCATTGTTATAGATGGAGGGTGGTCATAATGTAATGGCTCTTCGGTGTATAAGCTTCGCACAAATGTTTAGAATAAATAAAACTTGATAGCACTTGAGTTAAATTCATTTTCTTCTTAAAAATTTAAGACAATAGAATTATACGGCTAAGGATTTTGGTATGGTAGTTTTTGTTTCCTTACCTATGTGCGTTTCTAGAATATATTTTTAAAGAATGATGAACACACAAAAGCAGGATTTAGATGCTGCTAAATATTGGTTGAACTTTTCAGCAGACATATTTATAATTGCTAGTTAGACATATAGACTAGTTAAAATTGCTAGTTTTAAAATATTAACTATTTCGGAAATCTGGAACAACTCCCGCAATATCTCTACTATTTTGATGAAGAGATAACTTTGTATTTTATATGTTTGTTAGATACTGTAGAATGGAATTAATATCCATCATCCATTTATTCATGAAAATTAAGTAAAATTTATCAAGCATATAGTGAACATCTTTCCCCGTCCGTCAACTTTCCCCGTCCGTCCCCGACCGAAGACTCCCCGTGTAGTAAATGGTGACTGATGCACGTTAAATCTGTCGAGTCTCAAAGTCCTCCATGTTCCCACAACAAATCAATACCTCTGGGGGTACTGATCCAGGAGTTTCCTTGTCTTCTGGATTGGTTCAAAATTACAAGGCTACGGAGTTGAACGTAAGTAGTCGTAAACCCATGAAATTGGGTCGGCTGTTCAACGACGGTTATAAAATAAAATAAAAAAATCTTGAAAAATGTTTATTATTTCACTCTGTCTAACTTTTACTAATAGAAATACATCATAACAAGTCATCACTTGGCAAGTTCTGTAACGTGGTGCCAGCAGATTGCATACCGAATCGTTAGTTGTAGTTCGAAAACTGTTGCCGTATTTTAAAAACCGTAATAGTTTAGTCAGTTTCCTTCATAAAAGAGATTCATTTCTACTCCTTTTTTTAAACGAAAAAAATAAATGTTTTAATAACAAAACAAAATTTCTTAATATTTTCTAACGTTGTGCCAATAGTAACTGTTCATTGAAATGAAAACTCATATTAAGCATTGTCAAATTATGAATCTGTTTGGTGTACGCGCATTCTGGGCTAAACCAGGCATGTACTAGAGTTTTATCCATTAAGAAATGTTGCCAAAAAATTTTAAATCATAAATTATATTGTTCAGAATATTATTATTGTTAAAATTTTCTTGATTTAGATGTCCTTTGCAGTAATTTTAAATTATTTGAAACATTGATGAAATAAATATTATTAAACGAAATACTACCATGTCACGTAGAAACTATGAACTAGATTGTTCGTAAAATTCACAGTTAAATTATAGTTTACATTTTAAAAGTTGAAGCAAATGTCTGATGCTGACGTTAAAGAAAGTTTGTTGATTATCCAATAAGCTTGCTTTACTGACTCATCCTGTCAGAAAAATCGCGCACTCTTCTTATTGTAAAATATACTGTTTTGCTAAAAATATACTTGAGGGTGCCCCTTAGCGAAATTGGTGACTTAGGTTTGGCTCAATTCCTGTTTGCGCGGAACACCGTGTTAACAGGAATGGAGGCCAAAACATAATGATATTTCATTAAAACATTGCAAAATTTCAACAAAATATCGACCAAAACTTTATAAAATTGCAATGAACCCAATATAAGCATAATTAATAAGCCCAATAAAATGCATTTTGAATTGAAACAAAAATTAATGGAGTAAGCTTAGCTTCATTAAGCTTGAATATCCCCTGATTTAGGTGCACAGAATTCTCTAATTGCAGTTAGATACTGTCTAAATTTGTCATGAATAGAATCTGTGTACTTCCATCGCCACATAAATTCGGCGAAATACGAATCGAAAATATGCGTCTGTGGTACCGGACTGTCTGTGGCATTTTTTTCTACAGTCCCTTTTTATGACTGCCCACATACCTTCGATCTTACTTAACTAGAAGCAAAAGTAACCTTACAAGCCGGTATCCAACGTGGAACTAATGGACCTCTAACATTATATATATTGTTGAACATTTAAAAATAACGCTAAAATCTAAACTTATCAGAATCACGATAGGATTTAAACATCGCCCAGCTTGGCGAGAATCAAGGGGCACCCTCAAATATAGTCTACCTATTATTTTCTGTCTATAAATATTTAAATGGCAACATGTGATTTTATTTCAATTTTTCAGAGAATCTATCCAATAACATACTTTAACAATCAAACCAGTATCACTGCGTATTACTGTTTCGATTCTACTGACAGCATGGCATTTATGGTTGCTATCTATCAGTTAGTGGCTATGTTTATTGTTCCAGCTTTCTTCATGATGCTCTGTTATATATGTGTCATCAGAGAACTATGGAGCAGTACAAGAACAGTGGCTGCCATGACACGTCCTACAGAGTAACTATACCTTTTGATGCTTTTTTTTATTTTTAAAATATATTTACTTCATGTTTTATTAATTTAATTGTGCATTTCATTGAATTAATATTTTTTTCTTTTATTTTTGGGAAAGTATATTATTGATTATTTATTTTATCTTATTTGTGTCAAATTAACTTTTTCATATGTTTTCGAGTATTATGTCCTAATTACTCTCCCATAGAGCTGAACTGTCATAAATTATCCTATAAACTAAATAAAAACATATTAAAAACAATATTAATTCAAAAGGTAAAGTATTTCCTCAACAGCCTGCTATCAGCCTGTTCCATAATTTGGAGACTAACAGCCTTTTGCATCAACTGTTATGATTCTAAATATAATTCTATGATATGTGTAAAAAAACAACAACTCTCGATGGAAAAAGTTTTTAAATTCTTGTAAATAAAAAGTAGTGGTTGTTAGAATATGCAGTTCTAATGATTTTTACTCTTAAAAATCATTTTGTAAAGTAAAATAGTTGAATATTTCTTTCTAACAAACTTTTAAAGAATCTGGTTGTCTCATATTGTATGCGACAAGCATGATGAGAGAAGGAGATCAGCATTGACCACCGGCTATCTTAATTTTTCAGATTAGCTGCCAACAATCGATTAACACGATAGGGTGAGATTTCAGGCTTCCGTCGAGAGTGCAAACTCGATCCTTCATAGCCATAGCTCGTTGCCTTAGCAACAGTGCCATCGTGTAATTTTAATGTATATTTATTACACTGAATCAAATTTTTGTTGTTGGAGAAAGTTACTATTGTTGGGTCATTCATTTTCGGCAATTGAATTTTACGTCAAATGTAGCACCTTTCTAATTTTGTTTATGTTAATGAAATTTTTAACTTCCATACTACACATACCTAGGTATGAATTTTATAATTATAAATTGTTAATTAAATAATGGGAAAATAAGAATGAGTACTGTCGGTTCAATGATTGAATGAAAATAAACTGGTAGCCTTCATTAATCAGGTCATTATTTAATTTCCTGACAAAGTTTTAAGTTCTTACAAGTCAGTAAAATGTTTAAAAAAAATAAAATAAACAAAAAAACATGAGCCTGATTGACTTTGGGCGAGAGCATGATTATATAATTGTTTCGATGATTTTCATTGCTTTGAGATTTTTGATTAGCGCAGATTGTGTAGTTTGTTTGATGAGGTTACGCGTATTGATACATTGATCTAGAAGGAATAAACTTGATTATCTAATTTAGATAATAATTTAAATTAAATAATAATATAAATTAGATAATAACTCCTGACATTCTCGTTTTGTAAATCAGATTCAGCACCATTTCTTACTGTGCAACTCGTAAATTTAGTATGAATAATGTTTTTATATTTGGGTGACCTGCTCATTCATAGTAATTGGGGCGAGCTACTAGAAATCAGTATGTAATACGCTCTTAAATTTTGTAACAAAGTTAGCAATCAGTTTTAATAGGGCTAAATAAAACTGAATAAGTTCAGCCTTAAATATTATCAGTAACATTTAAAACATTAACGTTTTAATATTCACAATTTATTTTCCTTTGAAGATTTAGAACTAACTAACTGACTAACTCCCTGGCATTACAGTCCATGTTGGACCATGGCCTCACTAACAATTTTCCTCCAAAGTCGCCTGTCTCTAGCTCTTTGTTTCCAGTTTCGGACTTTTAGAAAGGTCTTTTTCAAAGTCGTCAAACCATCTTTTGACCTGTATTCCTCTTTTCCTTTGGCCCTGGCACTGCCCCTTGAATATCTTCTTAGTGCCTCTGTTTTCCTCCATTCTCGGCCAGGTGTCCTAGCCATTGAATTCTCTTTGCTTTTACATGGTTGATTATATCTTTTTCTTTAAATAGAAGATATAGTACAAAATTTGCACAAGAACCTCTTTTGAAAGGGCACCAACTCACGGTCAATATAGCGATTTTCTAACTTTATAAGGTATTCTAATCAGTAAAGGGAGAGTGTCTGTAAGCAACAAACGCTGAAAAGAAGAAACAAAATTAGAGTTGGCCGAACGGATAAACTAGCCTTATGATAGTAAACTTCCCTTAAATGAAACTTTTTAATCGATTAGAGTTAGAAGGTATTAATTTAAGAAATAACCGTATTTTATCCTAATTAATTTTAATTTTAAACGAACATATCTTAAAGTTGCAAAATAACGTCCCTAATGTAAAAAATATCTACACTGTTAGAATTTTTTCTGAAAAGATGGTTAAATAACAATTTATTTAATTATTATTTCACCATATTTAAACAAAATAGTTAAATAACCATAAATAAGAAGATAGCAAACCGTTAACTGTGAGAAAAACCGTTTGTTATTTGCTTTCACCTAATATGGTTAAACAACCAGAAATTTATCGCACCAACTAGGTCTAGATAATGAAGGCACATATTACCTTGCAGCTGGGTACACATTATTGCCGAAAGGGCTAATCTGTCAATCGAATGACAGACAGAACAGGAGATCGTGTCCCAGCGTAGACACTTCAATATTTCCTCCATTCCTTCAACACATGAAGAGTAGTCAGTGTTCTGCACTCCCCAAATTGTGACCCTTCATTATAAGAATACGATATTCTCATTTTGGTACAGATGGCAGCATCATAAAGCTGCTTAACAGAAAAAAGTCAAGTATTTCCCATCTCTTACGACAGGTGAAACAACCAGATAAACAAATTAAACTACATTACAGTGTTTATTTGATAATGCTCAACTCAGCCACAACCTAACTTCAGTGCAATCCGGTAAAAGAAATGCTTAGCTCCAATGTGACGTTAAATTTCTTTTCTTCGATTTTTAATTGTAAATGGATAAAAACCCATATGATATTATATTCAGGGTTTTTTAGAATACCAGTTATAAATAGATACACAAGTGGGCGACCTTTGTGCTAAAATACAAACTAAGACAAACAACGTTAAAGAGCACAAAAATATTTATAAAATACAGACAGCTGTTTCGGATGCCCAAAGGGCAACCTTCATCAGTGAGTCCTGTTGCACTGATGAAGGTTACCCTTTGAGCATCCGAAACAGCTGTCTGTATTTTATAAATATTTTTGTACTCTTTAACGTTGTTTGCCATATTTTGTAGTTATAAATGGTTCCACAACAACAAAGGAGAAAAAAAATGTTCTTTACCGAACACTTTTCTGTTAATTGGATTAACAGACTGTTGTTGGTTATTTTAGAGTAATTTTTGAATAAAAACTCCCATTGTGTATAAAAATTATCTCCAACTCACCCGCCATTACAACTTTTTTAACCACACCAACATTCAGATTTTCCACCGAAGAACCATCATTTGTTATGCCAGTAAGTTTCGCTAATCTATAGTCTGAAAAATATCAAAAAAATATCTAGCTGTTCCAAGCATGAATTTGAATAAAATATCTAATGAGATAAAAAAAAAAAAGAATAAGACAAGTTTTGAAATTTGATGATTAGTTTGGAAAGTTGAGAATAGTTTTTTTATTTGTATTTAAGGTTTAGACTAACCCCTTACGTGTATTTCAATTTACAACTTTGTTGGTGTGTGATTGTTGTGTCAAATAAATGTGTTTTTACAAATAAAAAAAAACTGTTTCCTCAATATAGCTTGATTTGTGAAAATACTTACACGTTCCGGGTGTCTAGTTAAAAGGTATTTAATTCTTCACTTTATTTTATTCTAACAATTTTCGAGTGAATGTTCTGTTACCATAAAACCTCATATTTACATTTTTAATAACTCTACATTCCTTTAATCGTTAGAAATCACTGATTATTATATTGTCACGATGCTTGAGTTCTTTTTCTCATCCATAATTAAAATAATTATCAAATATCTGCAATAAATGTGTTTCCATAATGCACCATTGGATAATTATTGCATTGCAAAAGTAGTGAAATCTAAATAAGTACGATAAATATTAATTTATTAATACGATAAATATTATGATATTAGATCAAGAAATATTACTGTATTCAAGTACTTCTATGATTTCCCATCAAAATCAGTTCAAGGGAACTTTTTTTTCAAAAAAAATTGTCTTGCAACTTATGAATGAATAATTAGGGAATAGTTAAAATTTTGAAAGAAAAGCAAATAATGGTTAAACCTAGGTAAGAAAAAATCAATTATAGTTAAACATATGAAGTAAAACATAAATAATAGGTAAACTAATTTACCTGTTAGGAGTTTGTAACAATTATTCATGACTGGTTAATATTTATCTTTTTTTAGCTGATACTCTCTATGGGTAGTGCTTTCTAATTAAATTATAACTACCAAAAACGATACAGTTTTGTAAAAATGAAAATCGTCAGCATTTATTTTTTTATACTTTTGAAAAGTTTCTACGACTCTGAATATTTTAAAATAATAAAAGATATAAATTATTCACTAATTTGAATGATTTTTATTTTGAAGGGAAAATCTCACCAAATTGGAGGTTTTTAAAATGATATAATATTTTTCTTCAAAATACTCTCTATAAATAAAAAATCGACGCACCAAGAAGGAGTTGTCCGATTGAAACGAAAAGTGGTGGAGTTAACATGTCTTATATACTAGTGAATTGGTATTTAATATTTATAGTGGTAGTTACACCACAGACCAAAGAATCGTCGCTGGAACCAAAGTAAATATATAGTTGACGCCAAGTAAATATGGCAAAATTCCTGTTTAACGGGTTTTAGGTCAGTTCCCTTTCACAACAATACCTCATTTTAAGAAAGCTCTTAAATTATTTTCTTAAAGTTATGGTTTTTGGACAATATAGGTGTTTGAAGTTTGCTTTTATTCCCGAGATAAACTGTAGCCGCGACCTTGAATTTACTGAAAGAATAAAAAAAGAGAGAGATTTAAATTTCACTTACTATTCAAGTAAGATATTACTTGTTTCAAATATATATTTTTCTCATACGCTGAATCACCAAGCTGACCATAGCCAAACTCGTTGGTTTCGAAACATATTTATTGCAATAATAATAATAAGTCAAAATTCGATTGACTTGAAATTTCAAAGTTTCCAGCAGCAATTGCTTTGAGGTAAAAAGTGAGCGAAATAGTATAAAATATTAATTTCAAAACACTTCTATTAGCCTCTTCGTTGAAGTACATTACTCTAAGTGCATATGGAATTAAATATTCAATAGTTTAGACGATGAAACTTACTCACTATCCTTAAATAAATGTTCGCCAGTATCGACTGTAAGGAACTGGGTGGTTTCATAGGGACGTTCACCACGCACTTATTGTTATAACATAATCAGACATCCGCTCTTGTGTTAAGCATCTAATGATGGGAAAAATATGAATTCGTTATCCTTATTACATGCTTTAGCTTTTAGCTTTCGAAGATCGTGTGCTCGATTCTCATTGGCTGTGCCCATAGTCCAGTTACTATAACAACAAAAAAGGGTGATTCTTCGTAAAAATTAATACCCAAGATATTTTTTGACAAAAAGCTTTGTTATGTTATTATAAATTCCCCTTGCTCCTTTTTGAGGGAAATCGGGGCTTGCTTGGAGGTTTGCAATATCTCTCTATTTCAAGACCAGTAATAGTAGCTTGAGTATTATTTTTACGAAAAGGATGTTTTTTCTCAAAATAATACCCAAGATATTTTTTGACAAAAAGCTTTGTTATGTTATTATAAATTCCCCTTGCTCCTTTTTGAGGGAAATCGGGGCTTGCTTGGAGGTTTGCAATATCTCTCTATTTCAAGACCAGTAATAGTAGCTTGAGTATTATTTTTACGAAAAGGATGTTTTTTCTCAAAATAATACCCAAGATATTTTTTGACAAAAAGCTTTGTTATGTTATTATAAATTCCCCTTGCTCCTTTTTGAGGGAAATCGGGGCTTGCTTGGAGGTTTGCAATATCTCTCTATTTCAAGACCAGTAATAGTAGCTTGAGTATTATTTTTACGAAAAGGATGTTTTTTCTCAAAATAATACCCAAGATATTTTTTGACAAAAAGCTTTGTTATGTTATTATAAATTCCCCTTGCTCCTTTTTGAGGGAAATCGGGGCTTGCTTGGAGGTTTGCAATATCTCTCTATTTCAAGACCAGTAATAGTAGCTTGAGTATTATTTTTACGAAAAGGATGTTTTTTCTCAAAATAATACCCAAGATATTTTTTGACAAAAAGCTTTGTTATGTTATTATAAATTCCCCTTGCTCCTTTTTGAGGGAAATCGGGGCTTGCTTGGAGGTTTGCAATATCTCTCTATTTCAAGACCAGTAATAGTAGCTTGAGTATTATTTTTACGAAAAGGATGTTTTTTCTCAAAATTAATACCCAAGATATTTTTGACAAAAAGCTTTGCTATGTTATCATAAATGATACTTAAAAATTCCTCTCCTCCCCTCTGTACGCATGCTCCTTTTTTGAGGGAAATGGGGGTTATCTGATGAGAGGGGGCATTAAATATCCTTCATGCAGACAAGCGAGGCATTGCTTCCGATGTATTCTTTGTAAACTGAATTGAACGAGACCATTCACGAAACGATTGGACTAATAGTGTAGAAAAAGAAGTACAATAAGCGTCTTCAAGAAATACAAATTTGTACTCAAATCTATATACGTATCTGAAATTACTGTCTAAGCAAATGAAACATTATTTCCTATATTTTTTTTTTACTACGAATCAAATTAGACTCTAAGTTAGCCTATGGAGCAAATAGTCCAAAATTTGCAAATGTTTTTATGTCGATACTATACTATATCAAACAATGGTATGCTATGGGATAAACATGGCTTTATTTGAAAATGTTAAACTAAACTGGCTACGGAATATGTTATTTAAATGTGTAGGTAATATTAACGCATAGATATTTAAAAAATGCAGTTGCTTGAGGTACAGTAAATGCAAGAGAAAATGTAGTGTCGAAAAAAAAAACTCATTTTAATCATCTCGTAACTGTGCTTGGCGATAAGAGCTCCCTTGAGTTGTCACTTAAAACTGAATAATAATAGGAGATTTTAGCTCAGAACATTCTTATTTTACAAAAATTTCGGTCATAAATATTTTGCCAATATTTTTGTTTGCTCGTTCACTTTTGTTAAAGAAGCTGATAAACAATTCCTAAGAGTCAAGAAAAGTTCATGGAAAGTAATTNTACAGTTTTCGTGAAGGCTTCGACATCCTGAAATCTTGTTTCCTTCAGTGAATTTTTCTGCTTAAGAAACAGGAAAAAGTGTGTGCTAGGTCTGGCGAGTATGGTGGATGCTAGGACTCAACGACACCATGCTGAGCTAAGAATCGCCTCACAGGCAAACGCAATGTGTGGACGCTAACTTTTTCAATTGTTTCCGGTTTGCGTACGAACTGTGTGCGGATCATCTTCCACGCTTTCGCTTTCAAAAGCGTTTAAACCATTCAAAAGTTCTTGAGTGAGATAATGCTTCCTTGCCGTAAACTTGTTTTAACAATTTGTAGGTTTCTGCAGCTGTCTTGCCCAATTTGTAGCAAAATTTAATGTTAATTCTTTGCTCCATTTCACTTCGACAACAGGAATTTAAGAGCTCCGTTTTAATGCGCCTTTCCACGCGAACCACTCACTTCAGAATGGCGCCGATTGCACTGCACATGCACAAGAAAACACTCTTCAATATGCAATCATTAGCACCATCTTCCGGCTTTTCTTTCTCCTGCAGTTACGTCAGTCCTGGAAATTAATAGCCGGACCTTGTATTTATCTTTCTTTAGCTAATACTCTCTAAAGGTAGTGCTTGCTAATTAAATTATAACTACCAAAAAAGATGCAGTTTTGTAAAAATGAAAATCGTCGGGGTTTATTTTTTTTAATACTTTTGGAAAGTTTCTACAACTTTGAATATTTTAAAATAATCAAAGATGTAAATTATTCACTAATTTGAATGATTTATATCTTGATTTATATTCATAAGGTGATGATTTTATTCATAAGGTGTTCACCACACACTTATTGTTATAACATTATTGGATATCCGCTCTTGTGTTATGCATACAATGATGGGGAAAATATGAATTCGTTATCCTTATCACATGCCTTAGCTTCCAGCTTTAGAAGACCGTGTGCTCGATTCTTATTGGCTTTGCCAATAAAAGGGTGATTCTTCGTAAAAATTGATACCTAAGATATTTTTTGACAAAAAGCTTTGTTATGTTAGGATAAATTATACCTAGAAATTCCCCTTGCTCCTTTTTGAGGGAAATTGGGGCTTGCTTAGAGGTTTTCAATATGCTGACTATTTCAATGGACTACAGTTAGACCAGTAATAATAGCTTGGGTATTATTTTTACGAAAAGGATATTTTTTCGCAAAAATAATACCTAATCATAAGATGTTACCCCTCTAGCTGTGATCTCTAAATTTAACTTTAGTAACGGTTACCCAGGTTATACAGTAGACAAATATCTAATGAATTACAGGAAACTCTTAACATTTAAAACGCATTTTTATTGCAACTCTAAATCTTCAAAAAACATAATTCCACACATTTCCAAATGCTTACATGGGAATAAACACTTCCCTTTATACATTAATTAAAACAACATGCAACCTTAAAACACTCAAGCATAACCTTCAATTCATACAGTTCAAAAAAGACATTTAAGAAATAAAAACTGCATTTAACATCACTAAAAGCACTTAAGACTTGGTTTATGATGTCTATTAATCACACTTAAATACTCATTGTTCTCCTATACAAGAAAGAAAAACACAACATAAACAGTTCAGAATTTACGGTAAATGATTCCTCTAAAATGTTAACGAAATAACATTTAAAGTTTTATAAGTACCCAAAAGAATTTACTGTTCGCCCTTTGGAAACGCCCACCGGAATGGTAGATGAGCTCGTGGGCAAACTCCTCGGCTAGGATCTCAAAATTTCTCCAGCTATTCTAACTTCATTAGGCTTTGGCATGTAGAAGGGGAACACCGGACTTCCAGCATAGATACGTTCGGACTTGGCCCACCGTCTCGAAGATATCGGCCTTCGGCTAATCACGGTCGTTCTTCCCGCTAGAGACTTCAACTTAGCTTTCCTTAACTTCACGATCCACCATCTCCGAGGTGCTGTCACGGACCACCCTTCCTGCAGACAAACTCCGTATCCTCCGGGTTACTGCCTTTAGCCACACTTTTCACTCTCTTTTATCCTCCCTTCAGCAAGGCGAAAGAATCTAGATTGACCTGTTTACCAAATCCAGAGTCATCCCGCATCCGGCGGACGTCAGAACAAAAAAAAAGATTTCTGAGAAAAAACAGTCATAAACCCACTAATACCCTATAGAAGTTATAATACCATCCTCAATAAATATTAATAAATTTAGTTACCCAGATTTCACCACAAAAATCCCATTTTAAACGACTAATTCACAATTTCCAAAAAAAAATATCAATATTATGATTGAATTTAAACTTTACCATAGTGGTGCCATCTACAGAAAAATAATCTATCTTTAAAAGTATTAAAAAAACTATAATAAATTTCTATTTATTACAATCATAAGATAAGTAATAATAAGATATTTTTTGACAAAAAGCTTTGTTATGTTATTATAAATGATACCTAAAAATTCCTCTACTCTCCTCTGCACGCTTTCTTCCTTTTCGGGGGAAGTGGGGGTTATTTGATGAGTGGGAGAATTAAATAACCTTCATACAGAAAAGCAAGGCATTGCTTCCGATGTATTATTTGTAAACTGAATTTAACGAGACCATTAACGAAACGATTCGACTAACAATGTAAAAAAAAAAGTAGAAGTGTCTACAAGAAATACAAATGTGTACTTCAACCTATTTACGTATCTGGAATTACTGTCTAAGCAAATGAAACATTATTTCCTAAATTTTTTTTACTTCGAATCAAATTAGACTCTAATTTATCCTATGGCGCAAAAAGTTCAAAATTTGCGAATGTTTTCATGTCGATACTATACTATTTCAAACAATGGTATGCAACGTGATAAACATGGCATTATTTGGAAATGTTAAACGAAACTGGCGGCAGTATGTGTTGTTTTTATGTTTAGGTAATATTAACGCATAGATATTTAAAAAATGCAGTTGCTTGAAGTACTAGCAAGAGAAGATGTAGTGTCAACAAAAAAAAACTCATTTTAATCATCTCGTTACTGTGCTTGGCGATTAGAGCTCCCTTGAGTTGTCACTTAAAACTAAATAATAATATTCTTATTTTACAGAAATTTCGGTCATAAATATTTTGCCAATATTCTTGTTTGCTCGTTCACTTTTGTTAAAGAAGCTGATAAACAATTCCTAAGAGTCAAGAAAAGTTCATGGAAAGTTTTTTTTTTTCCAAGACCCAACTAATCCATCACTGTCAATGAGATAACGAAGAACAGTACATAACTCTCAATGGCATTGTTGTCTGTCAACACATTAAGACGAAAAAAATACACATTATAATCTGAACTCTGTATTGAGTATCAGATGTATACAAATAATATACATTTCAGGGAGAATTTGTTTTATGAAAAATTAAAAAGGCAAGCCATTGTAACATCTTATGAGGTGATAAAATTATTCGATCATACCATGTTGAGGTATACAATAATCAGAAAATGGTAAATTTAAATAAATAACATGCATTTTTCATGTGTATATTAGTCTTTAGTTCTTGGATTTTTTAAGTATGAGAAGTTTTAGATCACCACAATGCTTAACAAGATAAAAAAAATAATAAAGTTTTTTTTCTTTGCTCACCAATACTTAAAAGCATAATTGAACCAAATAATTTATAGCAATATATATGTATTTAATGCCATAGTCACCTGAGTTATTTAAAATTCGATTTCATTAACCAAAAGAGAAACCTGAAAACATAAATTAAGCTACATCTTAAATATTCCATAAAAATATCTTGCTGAAATCGGTAGAAGTTGGCAACTGTTAAATGAGCTTTATGTAGCTCCTTATGAAAAATTAACAATGGAAACAAAGAAAAGATAATAATTAGAGCAACAACAATAGCAGACAGTTAGAAATTTCCCGAAACAAACAGTTAAATGACAATTTATTTAATTGTTATTTTACCATATCCGTACAAAATAGTCAAATAATCATAAATAGCAGTACTCAAACTATTAAATGTGAGAAATTTTTTTTTATTAATTGCTTTCATCTAATGCGGTTAGAAAGCGGTCAGAATTTTATAGCACCAACTAGACCAACCTAATGAAGCCACTTAAATCCTTTCAACTTAGCACATGTTATGGCACAGCGGACTAATCTGTCAGTCTCATGATCGAGTCCCAGGGTTGACACCACAATATTTCCTCGATTCCCTTCAACACATGAAGAGTTTCCATCATACTGCACTCCCCCATTTGCGACCCTGGACTATTAAAATGCGATACTTTCACTCACGGATATATGGGAGCTTCACAAAGCTACTTAACACAAAAATATCTATTATTTCAAATCTCTTAAGATAAGTGGAACAACCAGATAAGCTAAGTAAACTACATTCTCCAATGTCAAGTGATTTTTTTACCGTTTTGAAACAATGCTGGTTATAAATTGTTGAGAAATCGTGTAGTTTTGCATTCATGTTTTTTTTTTCCATACTAATTGTAAACGGTATCAAAATTGTAAAGGTAAAAAATGTTCTTTACCGTAGACTTTATGGTTAATAAGAAGAACAGACTGCTGCCAGTTATTTTACCATGATTTTAGAATAACAATTCTAACAGTGAATTGAAACCTAAGAGCCCTACACGAAATACTTATTCGTTTTTTCTCCCTTTCAGTTCCCTGAATATTTCTCTTCAATAATAATTTTTTTTCCATATTTTTGTGCTCTGTTGAAAACGCTTATGGTTCCCATATGAAAGCATGTTTTACAGGTTTAAAATAGCTAATTCGTGTGCTTTTGACACTTTAGTATAAAAATAATTATATTTTTTGGTGTACAAAAGAACACTAAAATTATTTATTGAAGATTATTAAGAGTAACCAAAAGAAACAAATTATTTCAGTAGAAAAATCTATCATTATCAATGTCAAAAATCAAATTTTCTATAAACTTTGTTTTCATTTATTTAAAGTATTTATCAAATTAAGCTATAAATCTCTCATAAATTTCCTATCTGAATAGGGTCGTTGAAAATTTAAATTTTGAAAGCAAAATGCAGGAGTAACATTTAAACCATCATTCTCTCGTTTAAATCAGTAACTGCCTCATCAAAAGAGACCTGTATGCAGGTATAATATGAAGCTGTTATTGAATTATAGTTTGTAATCGGTGAAATCAACCAGACATAAAATATAGGTTCATGAGGAACAAAATAGGATATTCAGAGATTTCCACTAATTGCCAAACAAGTTAACTCCGCTCGTCATCATTTCCATTTGCAATAACAGGAATTTCTCTTACAATTACATCGATTTACGACGAGAGAGTACAATTCAACTTACAGGAAGTTAAATTAAACTATTGAATAGCATTCCCATTACAATGATAGCTATCCAGTGTAATGAACTGAAATAATTAATATTTGTGTCACAAATATAATTATATACTTCATGCATGCAAAGTTGGATAATTTGTTAATTTATTTAATTCGTGTGACGTTACGTGTGCAGTTTTTTTTAGGTACTGCAGTTGATAATATATATTTTATTAACGTTAGTAAAAGGTTTTATTAACTGCGTTTGAGTTGCAAGTACTTAGAACCCATATAATAAGATACAAATGCAAAGAAAACAAAGAAAAAAATAAAAAGGGAAAATATTTTTTAAGGAACAATAAGAAAAAAACTATAAGAAAAAAACTATAAGAAATAACAAATTTAATTTAATTTTTTGAAAAATTTTATTTTAAATGTCAGAAAACAAAATAACAAAAAGATATAATGTCGCTGTCAGCTCTCACAATTAAATCCGCAAAATAGAGTGTTGTCTAATATCGTATCAATGTAAGCAAGACAAAATGTATCTATACAATAGTAAAAGGAGCGCCAAAAAAATCACAAATTTACATCTTAGTTATAAACAGATTTTCTTACAAGGACACTTACGAAGAAAAAATTTCTTTTTATTTGTCTATTTTTCACGAGTGAACATCTGAACAGAATGCCAAACCTCCACCAGTCTATTTTTTGATACCAATAAACGTTAATATTATGCAACATAAGTACTTTGAATTAAATAAAAATGCAATATTCTTCAAGTTATTTTATTTTTTATTACGAACACGACAGTGACAGGTTTTGTCATTAAAAAATACACAGACACACAATTTAAACCAAATTTTCCTTTATTAAGCAGCGATCAATTTTTTAAAAATGCAGGAGTAATAACAGCAACTGTGTAGAACAGCTTCTGCATGTTCAGAATAGTAAACTATAATATAGTGAAAGAATATATCTAAAGAATTTGAAAATTTTGGAAGATCTGAAGTCATGACATTTATCTAATATTTAATAAAGAATTATTTCTTCAAAATATGTGATAAATATATTTATATTGAAGGGATTAATAGTTCGGATAAAAAAACAGTCCCCATATCATTTTAAAAATATTCTAAAATGGAACGCACATTGGAAACAATACCTGTAAGTAGCATATTGTTCACCTGTAAATGTTGAGTTTATGACTGTTGGAAATACATGTAACAAATTAGTTACTTTCACAAAAATCACTGGGTTCAGAGGTCAATGAGAACAAGTAGTCATAATAATGCTCGTTAAAATACACAGCAGCTAAAAAAACGTAGAAAAAAGCAGTAAAATTTTGCATACAATAATGTTTATAATTAAACGGAAAATAGGTAGGAAATTCTTAGAATCTATAGCTTAAAACAATTTTTACCTATATACAATTCCATAATAATTTATCCAACATGCATGTTCAACTTCAGTAATGTCAAATATCATTAAAATATCATTTAAATTGAATCCAAAAAGTTCTGGATTTTCAAGAGAAATTGGAATTGAGTATTTACTACTTCTTTACTAAAAAAAGTTTTAAATTTCAAAGTTGTTGTAACTGTAATTCATTTACGTCACTTCGGTAGCCCGACGACCTGCACGTGAAGTCGAGAACTTTACAGTAGAACAGTTTAACGAGGACCAATACTGCACATCCTCGGTCCCTATGCAGACTGATCCAAGTGGTCACCCACCCGCACACTGACCGCAACCAGTGATGCTTGACTTCGGTGATCAACTGGGAACTGTGTCTTAACGATCAGTCCGCTGCGGGACTAAATTTTAAAGAGGGAGGAAAAGCTAGCTGTATTCTTCAAAGANCTACTTATTTATTAATATTTAATTACATATTTATTTATTTATAATTAATTATATGTTTATTTATTTATTGTTATGCACACATGAGCTGCTCTGTGTGCTCTTTACGAAGCTCGGCTAATGTGCCTTTGTCAAATCGGTTTATAAGTAGCACAAGATAGATAAAGGTAGCACACACATACAGCCAGGGACGCAGTGGGATTCAAACTAGCGATCTCCACGTTGCAATAGACACATCTTTGTAATGTGTTTCTCTAATTAAAGCAATATTTTCTTAGACTTTCACATGGCTTTTAAAGGGAGTTTTGTAATGAACACATAAGTCTTCATATGGAAACATAACAATAAAAAACAATTTGCTTTACTTGTATACTGAGGATCATGTATACAAAAATTTTCATCTAATCTCTTTTAAAAGTGAATAACAGAGATTTTCAATCACAATAAAAAATAGCGATGAAATACGTCTATTTTAATTCAGTTTACTGTAAGGTCAAGAGTAGAAATAATGCTAGCATATGAATAAAATATCATCGCTAAGCAGATTAAAATGAATTGAAAATTGTATGACAATCCAAACTTTTTTCTAGTAATTAATGTAAGTATTTTCGGGTAGGGAACCTAATAGCATCTCTGAAATTAATAGTACAATTTAAATCACACATTTAATTTAAATCACACAATTAGCAAAATAAAAGACTTATGTCTATTGTCATTGCTCGGCCATCGTTTCTCCATCTCATCTTTTGGATTGCATTGGTGCCTCTGTGATGAGTGATGGAGAGACTGTCTATGACTTGCTGATGCGACATGATCTTCTGGACTTGGTCTAGGGCTCTAGACCAAGGGGATAAGTAACAACAACCATAAATATCCAAATAATTTGAAAATTTTTGAAAATCTGAAGTCCTGAAATTTATCTAATGTTTAATAAAGAATTATTTCTTCAAAATATATGATAAATATATTTATATTGAACAGATTAATAGTTCGGGTAAAAGAGCTGTCTCCATATCATTTAAAAAAATTCTAAAATGAAACGCACATTAGACACAATATCTGTAAATAGCATATTGTTCACCTGTAAATGTTGAATTCATGACTGTTGGAAATACATGTCACAATTTAGTTATTTTCACTAAAATCACTGGGTTCAGAAGTCAACGAGAGCAAGTGCTCATAATAATGCTCGTTAAAATATACAGCAACCAACCAGCAATAATACGTTTAAGATTTTTATCAACAAATTCGAAATATTTCCCTTCTTCACAGTGACATTCATAATCGGATATATTACTTTTGACTAAATATTTGCTAATATCATTATAATTACAAATAGTTCTACTAATAGTTTTGTTATATTTATAGCTCTTAATTACGTTAAAATCATTCAATGGAATATCTTTAATTTGTTAAATATATTATGAAATTTAAACATATCAAAAATAGTATTTTGAAAATCAGTAACAAAATATAAATTATCTATATGTATATATATTTTTTTTTAATTTGCTGAAATTTTACTGATTTTAACTTTCACCAGATAGAAACAACTAATTTTAATGTGTAAATTAGAAAAGGAAAAATTTTTAAGATTCTTAATCTTATAGATATCGTTAACTCTAAGGGAGGAAACAAAATCTTTGATTGATATTAATATTGTAATGTTTATAAAAATCTTTTTTTTCTTATTATAATTAAAATTTACATTTAAATTGTCACTATTTTGAGTGTTTTTATCGCATCCAGAAGTCATTTTACCTCGATTTGTAAGCTTTTCTTTCATCGGAAAACGTGATAAAGTAGGGGAACAGTTAAGTATATACAGTGTATGTACAGTATACAAAGAACAAGGCACAATGTTGATCGCTGAAAAATGAAAAGCTATTATAACTAATATAAAAGTGAGAAAAAAAACTTTTTCGAGCTCTAAATAGTCACACAATCTAGCATACTCACACAGTATTCCGTAAAAGAAGCTCTTAATGTACATTTTTAAAATTTGTTTAAAGGAGTGAAATTAAAATGCTATGTACAGTGCTCCAAAAAGAACTAACCATCCTGAATAACTTTTGATTCAGTGATCGGACGTTTACGTTCTATTACTAAGTCTTAATGGTTTGAGAGACTGATCTCAAATGTGCTAATTAATTAGTGCAGATGATGTTTTAAGTTACGAAATCAGACACAAAAACGTACTTTCTCAGAACAAACATAGCTTTTTTTCTACGGATTTGGATTTCTGACTTTCAAAAATATAGAGGAGGCTAAAATCTGGGAAATATGGTCCCCATAGTTTAACCAGAAGAGCGATCCAAAGTTTGAACCCCTTAATGTTAATTTTACTTTTTGCGTATTTCGCCATATCTCTAAAACTTTTCAAGAAATTTGAAAAAATTTGCTCATATTATGAAATTAATTTATTCAAAGATAATTCCATACAAAAAAATAAATTTCAGGAAATATTTTTTTTAATTTTTTGTTTGATTTAAAAATAGTCGAAAAAATTTTTAATTGTAAGTTATAAAATTTTTTTACTTCATTTTGATGTTGGTAATTTTACATGGAAAAATTCGAAGTTTGAGAAAAAATTGGTTAAATAGCTCCTGAAAAATCGAATTTTAAATCTGCGTCTTCTTAAAAATTCGATTTCTTTGAACTATTCAACCATATTTGCTCGAATTTTGTATTTTTCTTTGCAAAATTACATACTTTAAAATGTTGTGAAAAATTATATACCATACAGTTCAAAATTTTTTTCGGATATTATTTTATAAAATACAAAAAAAAATAATAAATATTTATCTTTGGATAACTGAATTTTATAACTGTGTGCAAAAAATTTGCAATTCGTTTAAACAATTCTCGAGATATGAGGAAATGCACATGAAGTAAAATTAAAATTAATGGTTCCAAACTTTGGATCGTTCTCTTGACCAAACTATAGGGGCTATATTTCCCAGAGTGCAGCTACCCTCTATATTTTTGTGGTCAGAAATTCGAATTCGCATAAAAAAGGGTATGTTTATTCAGAGAAAATACGCTGTTGCGTCTTATTTCGTAATTCAAAATATCGTTTGCATTAATTAATTAACTTATTTGAGGCCACCCCTCTAACCATTAAAAATGAGTTATGAACGTGAGTATCAAAAATTAGTCAAAATATTTTTTTTTTTTTTTTTTTGCGCTCTGTACATTAAGAGTAACAAACCTATATTTAATCACGAAAAAGAAACAAACAAAAATATTTCCGAAGCATAACAAACCATTATTGTGGTCAGAAAAAACAAATGTTTGATTAAACGATTTAAAAGCCAGTTTACTTGCCTAATGAGTCTGAAATCTAAACTTTTGGTGTCAAAAACTAAAATAGGAAATTATTCTGATTAATTAATTAAATTAGACTCTAATGACAAAAGACAACTTCTTTCTTACAATGGTAATCCTCCTCTTAAATGTTAGAATAAAGTTGCGTTCATTTGAAACACAACTCTACCATTCAAAAAGGTTCAATAATTTATGTTAAACATGGAAAAAAAATTGTTTATTGTTGTTTGTTTGTTGTCTGCAGAGATGCGAATGAAGTTATGTCTGTTTCTCTTTGTTATATGTAGATGTGATTCGGACAGAGAGGAGTTGCATAATTCGAGACATTGCTTATTACGATTTAATTGGGGCCGCCGACAACAGAGGGCGACACCAGAGAGAATGCTGAGTATACACAGACAAGGCTTAGAAATACAGCATGCACGAAAGCAGGTCAGAATTCTGAATTCAGCTGTTTCACAGTAAAATAATCGCTGATGGAGGTTGGTCGTTCTTAGAGGTTACCTCCATTAACTTCAAAATTGTTATACATGATTTTTCGCATACGATTTTATTTTTAGTCAGTGTCATTTTCTTGGAGCGGAAATGCCACTTGTGTTAGCGCCACAAAAACTTGAATAAACTTTAGTGTCAATAAAAATGATCCCTAAATATAATAATGCGCAAAAACAAATTTATCAATTAGAAAAGATCGAACTATTTCAAATAAATAATTACGTTTTAATTCTTTGTTTCAGTTTGCATTTAATTTCATATCATAAAAATTTTTCAGCATTAAAGTTTATTTGAAATGCTTAGTTTTTCTAAAATAGCTTTTATTTCCTGATTTAACTTTCAACTCTAAAAATAAAACAATGATGGCATCATCTGTAGTGCGCTCTGACTACAACATGTGGTTGTAGATCTCTTACAGAGATCATCAAATAGAGCTCTCTGAATCAAAGCCTCACAAAATTATTTTGATTTGAATACATTTTAATCTATGTATTTGTTTTGTTAACATTTTTTTGTTTTGATATTTTTTCGTGCTTCCTTAATTAACCTTTTCCGCATTATTTGGTGAGAAGAATTGCTCTATATCTGGGAGAGGTTTTGATGGTTTACCCTAAAAATTTTCCTAACGACAAAGTCTATGGATAAAAATCCGTGTCTCCTAAGAGTGGTTGTATTTAGAGGAGATCATAACATAGATGTGGTCTTACCTGGAGGTTTCACTCTAATTTTATTTATTTCGTTATTATAATTCTCTAACTTTTTTCGTCGTGTTTACTTTAGCTCAACAATACATTTGAAATGATATGTCGCACCTATATTAAATTTAAATACTTTTTTTGCGCTGTTTTAGAAACAAATTACATTTAAGTTCATTTTATGTATCACTCTTTTTAAACAATAGTATTTAAGACATTTTGAATTTCACACCTGAATATTATTAATATAAATTCTAAATAGTTAGAGTAATCGACCTTAATTATACAAATCAATTGGTTTACATAATTCGTTACCTATTTTAAACGTATACCTTAAATTACAAAATCAATTACTAAAATGTACTTTCTTTAAATAATTACACTTTATTTCTTACGGGTTTGAATTCTTTATCTTCAAAGTATGGGAGGTGCTAGAAATCTGAAAAATATTGTCCTACTACTAACATTAGGAGAGTGACCAAAAGTTTGAACTTCTTCATGTTATTTCATTTTTATCGTATTTCTCACATATCTCTGACAAAATTAAGAAAAATCAAAAAAAAATTTGCAATTTTTCAAAACATTTTCAAATTTTTTTATAACTGACTTATTTACAGATTAATAATTTTTATGAATGTTTAATAATTTTATTCGTTCATTTAAATTGTTATTGATAAATTTGTGATACTTTTTTGCTAAGTAGTTTTAATTGACAAAATTTAAAGCTTAAACTGAATCGGCCAAACAGATCTGGACAAATATTTCTTATTTATCTATTTATTTTTTATTTCATTACTTAAAAAGTGTCTGACTAATTTTACTAATTTTTTTTTCATTTCGTCGTTTTAAAATAAAATAATGAATAATCTATTATATTTACACTTTGATTTATCTTTGAATAAGCGATTTATCCAACTTTGTATTTTTAATAACATAGTTTCCTGTTTTAAGGGTCATTTATAATGTAATGGTTATTATGGAAGAACATTTAGTATTTGTTTTTAAATTTTAACATTTCATGTTTGTGATAAATTGGAAACTGTAAATAAACTTACTCATAGTATTTTTTAGTGCCTCGTCCACAAAGAAAACAATCTTCTTAGGTAACCACTAAAGGAGTAAAACGCCTTCCTGCAGTTACCTGAAATAAAACATCAAATTGAGAATAGCTTCAAAACATTATGCATCCGCCTATTGTTATACTCTCTAAATGATTACAAATTGCCTTTAATATTCTGCAAATTTTAAAAAGGCAGTAGTTTTTAAAATGTATTGTTTACCTATTTTAAATGTATGGCGATTGAAACTCTTAAAGAAAAGGAATTCATATCAAACCATATGTCTAATGCTCTTAAAAAGCCAAATTTCTCTAATTGTTCTACACTATTATTACTCAATCCTGTCTTACAGCTGAAAAAGAAGGTAATCGAAATATCTCTAACAAATTGATACACAAATCGCAATAAGTTATACATTTTTTTAATACAGTTAGTATTTCTTGATACGAAAGAAAAAGTACAAAACATTGTCTACTTCGCTTTGGTTGCAGAGATATAAACTATTGAAAACATTTGCTTAAGCAGAAAAAAAGTTAAAGAATTGCTGAAATTTCGTCAAATGTGCGATAATAGTACAATATGAAATGCACGTTTTGTTTTAGAAAAGATGAAATTTCTAACGAATTTTCGTTACAGTTCTAACTCTGAGAGTACGCAAAATTGCAGGATATGTCAGAGCGTGATTCCGTTTCAGATAAAGCCATTACCTCTTTACTCTGAAAAAGTCACTGGATGGTGTGAAATAAAGTCAGCGTTTATCACCGGTCGGTTTGTCTTCGAGGAGAGCACACCTGCGGGTCCTGTTCCCTGCACTCTTACTGCCAAACGGCATGATGAAGCATTTTTGACTAACCATGTCCTTCCAGCAGCGTCAGTGTGTGGATCGCGCAACATTGATGCAAAATGGCGCTCTTCCCTCATTGCTACTACTGTAAAGGAACTGCAGAGTGCTCATTTCAGAGATGATAGGATCTTAATCAGCCATTTTCCAACAATTTTGCCACTATGTTCCCTCGACTTTAACCTGTGTGATTTATAAATTTGGGGTACCTGAAGAATTTTGTTTACTGCCGGTGGATTGAGAATCTTGCCGACTTGAAGGCAAGCATAACACACCACATCCTTCGCATCAGTGCAGATATCTTCCGATTTGTTGTGGAGCATGCCGTTTTACGCTTCCAATTAGAAGCGGAATGGTTGGAGGGCACATCGAACAACTTATGCCTCAATCATCAGTAAGATGTTTGTTCCATTAAGCTCATTTTCTTAGCATTATCACTGTTGTCGCTTTTAGCACGTATTTTCGCTAATAAATTTTTAGTAAATCCTGAACTATATTGTTTCCTTTTGGCTAACAACATTTCTGTACGTAACGATTCCATTTTTGGTCTTTCCCTTGAGATTACCCTTACTATGACAGCGCCATCTATCGGCAAATTCGTACCCTAAACAAAATTCCATTGCCTCATGATTTTTCTGCTAAAATATCGGGTCAATCTGGCGAGTACTTTTAAAATTATCGATTTTTGAAATCGTTACTTTAATTATAATTAACCTGTATAATAAATAAAATATTTTTCAGGTCATCAAAATGCTTATTCTAGTTATTATTCTCTTTCTCGTGTGCTGGGGTCCACGCCTTATCATGCACGTCATCATCAAGCACGGTCTTAACTCCTTCACCGATCACATATACAATCTTCGAGTGGCCGCTTATCTGCTCTCTTTCGCACATTCCGCCATAAACCCAATCATATACGGCTTCATGTCCACCAATTTCAGAAAGATGATGCTTCAGTGCTGCAAAGACAGCATCTGCAATCTGACAACTTGCACAGTTTGCCGACACTCGAGCAGCTACGTGATTGAAGAGCTGCCTGAAAGGCGCAATCTATCTGATTCGTATGAGTTTAGTACCCTTACAACAAGCACGAGACGATCCCGACAAGCAAATTCCATCAATGTTGAAGATCAAAGATTTCGAAGGAGTGAAGAACTATGGACAGCTGTTTAAAGTAAACAATTGAACATTGTTTCATATTGAGTATTACTCTTTTTAAAATGACTTTTTACCAACAGTAGAAATAATTTTCTTCTTCTTCATATTCCTTTTAGAAGATGCTGAAACTATTTTTTTAAATTATCATTTTCTTCATTTTTTTTTTCAACTTTAATCGAAAAATCTCAAAAAATCTTGAAAATAAGAGCGTGAAATTTTGAATGTATTATAGTAATTTTATATTTTAGTTTGTCTTCAAAAAGCTGCTTAAAAAATTTTTTTCCTAAATGTTTTTTACAACTTTTATTAAACTTTTACATTTTGAAATTTTGAAATTTTTTTAAACACTATTAGTAAAAATTCCGACAAATTAGAATATAAACAGTGTTCTATTTAATAAAAAATTACACAAAAATTTTTTTGTTTCGATGCATCAAATTTTCAGTTTTAATATACATTCAAAACATTATTTTTTATTTGTAAACTAATTTAAAATTTGATAAAAACCTGATCTAATCATATACCAGAAAAAAATAATGAACATTTTTTTGTATGTCTTTTGTATGGAACACGTCTTTTTGTATGGAGCAGCCGTATAAAAAAATAAAATAATAAGGCTTTTCTTTCAGAAAAAAAATCCTTCAAGAATTTATCTCTGACTCCAAAATTTTTTTTTCCCATCTAATTTGATTTTACCAAATTAAAACATCTAAGGAAAAATTCTTCTTGCGTTAAATTTTCTCATTAGCATTTTGAAACAATTTTGCTCTTTATATTTTCATGCAATTCTTACTTATGGTTAGATTTTGAACTATTTCGGTCATGTAATTCCAATTATACGAATTCCAGACATTATTGATAATATTCCAATTAAAATTTTAAATAGATATTCTTTGAATACATGGTATCATAAGTTTGACTTCAATAATTTCAGCAACATTTTTTTTTTGTTGCTTTTATTGCTTTAGTCATAGTTTATACCACAGATAATGTTTTTACTTGTAACTAGTCGGTGGTTAGCTTTTATCCACCTTAATGTGATTGACGGGACTGGTTTACAGATTTGATGTACTTTTTTTAATGGTGTATTATAATGCACTTTTTTTTAATTTTCAAAGTGAATATTGAATAAATATCATTTATTGAATTTTTGCTAACCCTCAACATATTTAAAGTCGATTTGGTAACGCAAAAACTTCATTAGTTTCAAAACTTATTATGTTGACATGTTTGGTATGCTCGAAAACAGGCACTCATTCTCAAGATTCATTGCTCATAATGGAGAACAGGTTTGAAGATTTATAAACCGTCTATTTCTACACTTTGTTGGAATCTTAGGCATACATTTAACTTTAATAACGCCAAAATGTGTCCCACCAGTTACAGCAACTCATCTTTGATGCTCTGGAATCTTTTTTCATTCATATGAATGCCGATTTCACAATTAAACGACATGAGTTGCTTACCGCCTCTCATAACACCTAATTTGCTACTTTCGGCTACCACGTTTTCTCTTTTTTTTTTTTATTATTTTCATTTTCCATTTTTTCATTAACAACTTTGCGTTTTCTTTTTCAAATTTGCTTTATTTTTCTCATTCACGTCTGTGTTGAACCTTTAAGAATGGGGGCCTATTTTCGGGAGTATAAAAATTACTACGAACCTAATGAAGTTTCTAATTTATGAAATGTATCTTTTTGCTTCAGAGTTTCTTAGAATTATACACTCCATATGCAGATTGCATTAAAGAAAATTTTAAAGGTGGTAAGGCACATAAGGATTAAGAATTGCGTAGCAGCCCATGGCTGAAAACTTGAGGGGAAAGTGCCTGAATATCTGTAAGGGCGTGGTTAATTGGAAACGCTTATAAGATAAGACAACCTGTGTACAAATGATGAACTGGATCAATGCAGCTTATAATTTTAAAACAGATGGCGAAGTTTGCAACATTAGATGCAAAGCATGTCCGACACCAAAGAAGCATTGATTGCTTGACTTGAGTCGGAAGTTTTTGGAGATAGTTTAATTAATTATTAATTATATTCAATTATTTATTAATTAATAGCTTCTAAGTGCTCAGTAGTATTACAATAATGTGAATCTCTGCTCTAGTAATTGCCTGTAGTAGCCACTGGCTTAAAGAGTCATGAAAAGTGATAGCCGCTTATGTATTTTGCGTAGTTTTACTATCCACTTTCTAAATATGTTAGCACAGCATTAGGGTGGTTGATTAAATTTATTATTTTAGGAAAAATTGATTTATTTGATGCCACTCAGTATTTTTCATTTAAATCATATTTCATATTTTAAGGATTTTCTTTAAAATATATAAAATTTATGTTTTAAAACATACTAATATTTAATTTATAATTCTTTTTTATCACACATCAAGTTTAGAAATTACTAAAAAACGGCATTCGATATTCTCGTGTCATATTATCGCATTAAAAATACCAGAATTTAAAAAAGAAATACGAGACGATTCGTAAGAAAAATTTCCGATAAAACTATTTTGATAGAACTCAAATTTGCGATGGTTTTTTCAAATCCCGTGTATTTTATTCCTTTATATTATACCTGTAACATGGTTACCTCTGTTGGCTACTAGGAATTGGTATTTTTATTGCCATTTTACATGTAATAGTCACCTGTTGGATATTGGGACCGCTAATCTGGAGCTCCACAGTAATGAGGGGCGTTTCGGCACGCATATAATTACTTATCCGGCCAAGGGGTTCTTTGCAATTCTCATACTGTATGGTGTGCCTTACTTTCCTAAAAAGGTTGTCGCTGCATTTTTGAAGTACCCTGTATATTTAATAACAATAATGATAATGAATTGAGAGAAATATCTCATGTTTAGACACATAATTGAGAAGACCTGCAGCGTTGAAAAATTAACTACTAATACATTGTTATTCGAATATCATTGGTGTTCCAATTTTGTAACTTTCTTTTTAAATGTTGTGATATGACATAGTATTTTGTAAATATCGTTAAACTGAGTTTTCAGTCGGAACTGTTGTCGTTTTGTGGATATCATGATGTCTCTTAACAATTGCTGTCCTCAAGCCATGAACAAAATACCATTGTGATTGTCATTGAAGTTAAATAATTCTTTATGGTGCTACGCATTCTGTATGTTTCCTGAAAAAAAGGAAAAAATAATAAATTTTTCGATCGCTTCCAGTGTTCAGTTGTAATGAATGTCTAAGAAATGAATCTAAGGAATAATCAAATCAAAAGAGTCTAAAAAAGAATTTTGTTGAAATATGGATTTCTTTTATTGGGAACTAGCAGTGAACGGGAAAAAAATTTCTTTTAAACGTACGAGGTTAAAAAACTGAAGGATCAATTAATCAGTACTGAGCAAAACTGCAAAATCATGCACAGAACTGAAAGATATATGGCAACGCAACAAATATTTCCTTTTGTTCATTTACTATTATTCTTTACCCTTACCAATGATTTTAAGTTATAAGATTAAGCAAAACATGCTTTTAATATACATAGTTCATCTTTTCAAAACATAGATGAGCTTCTTTTAGTATCTTCTAGCATGATGCTATTACTCAAGACCAACTGATGATAGTCAAAATTTAACACAATCATGCGTTTTTCTCTGGTACTTATCCTTTTCGAAGGCCCATAAAGAATCTTTTTCCACAATATATATATATTACGTAGTTTGCACTTTTAATCATGGAGGTATAAATAAAGTTTATCTCTGGTTTTAATAGGTATCAAATATATTAATTGTGATTATATTAGTGGTACTTTTCCATAATGCCGGCGCATATCTCACCAAGCAGACTTCATGGCGAGTTTGAGTCGGCACACAGTCGCCGAAACAAATCACACGAAGCAGATTTTATTGACCACAGCACACAGCATACACATAAAGAAACAGTTTATAAATGGTTCAAATTTTTTTTTTTACTTCGGAGGCATAAAAATTTTAATATCGCTTAGAACTTTTTCAAATAGGTCCTCCGTTTGCCTTCTCCACATGAGTTCTGCAAGATAAGTTTCAAGATGAGGGCGTGCCGTTCCTCTTTGATTCTTATTTTGCCATTTAGCTCTGCCCCACAGTCTCTCCATTTTTTGAGTGTGCGTTCCAGTTTCCGGATCCACAAAGTTGTACTTATGGTTCACTTTGAAATGTTCGAAACTTTCATCTTCCAGCTAACTAGTACTGTATGATTTCCATGAATCGGAATATATTATAGTTTCTTTTTCGATATTGTCCTTAATTGCCTTCAATAAAGTGTTAATGAATCAATTTGGCACCTCCACGAGGAAACATTCGTTCGTTTCCCGGCAAACTCCACCGAAGATCCATTGTTGTGGAAGGATCCGTCCCGCATTGTTTTTTCTCTTCGTAAACAAACTTTCGTCCACTTCGACGATCATGCCATATTCTCCTATTTTCCGTTGTTCATGTTTAAGCTAAGAATTCACACAAACCTCACGCATGAAGTTATTCCAGTTTACAACTGTTCCATGACTGATTTCCAATTGCTTTTCACACCATTTGACTTCGCTCCAACAATGAATAAACCTCCCACACTTCAAAAACCTCAATTTCGATGATTGAAACCATGTGCCCTTACGGACACTTCTTTTACAGCGACAAGATGAAAAGTTACAGAGCCATTGAATTTCATCTCCGATATGCAACTTCATTTCATGATTCTTATCACAAGTTACGATTTCAGGCAAAACCCCTTTCTCTGGAAAGAATCTGACCGCTTCTTCCTCTAGGGTAAATTCCAAATTTTCATAGCTTTTTACTTTAATTTTTCGTATTAAGAAAAAGACAAGACTGATGGGGTAAAAATGGCAGCGATTTGTTTTGAAAATATGGAGGCAAAAGGTTACCGGAAGCGATATTCCGTTTGGCGTTCGTTGCGTCATTTATGGCGATTTTATCGCCTGCGTCGGTATAATGGAAAAGTGCCTTATTAGTATATTTGGCACCAATTAGAATTACGCATAGTGCATAATACCAAAATTAAGCAAACATCATTGGCTTCAATAATAACAAAGAAATTGTTTTTACCTAAACAATTTATATTTTCTTATTAATTTTACTTTTTATTGCATAGTTTACTTTTGAACTTTAATTAGTAACTATTACCAAAACTAATTAAGCCTCATAGGCATCAATGATAGTACGGAAATTTACTATGCTTTTCCCAAATAAATCAGTATCATTTCTCAATTAATTTTGCTATTTAGTACGTAGCTTATTATTCTTATTTAAATTTTACCTTTAATCAAGCATTATTGGCGTTAATAAGAGAGTGGATGATTTTTTACCTTTCTCCTAAATGATTTAGTACTTATTTTCCATTAATTTCGATCATCTGTATAAAAAATTGTATTCCAATTATCATTGATTTTAAATTATTTAAATTTATAAAAATAAAATTTCAAATGCAAAATTATAAAAAAACAAGCACCAGATTTCAGATTACTTAAGGTATACTAATTTGATGACGTAGTCCACCAAAGCTACCATGCTGCCGCTTATCATTGAATTTATCTGGCATAATGAATAAAAGTAATCAAATATTAGAGAACGTGCATTAAACCCCTTTTTCCATTAATGAGAGCTATGATAAGCAAGCAAACATAACTGATGCTATCTTCAAAATATTTAAAAATAAAAGTATCATCGTCAATTTAATTTATATCAATGTCGAGTTCTAAGCCAATGAAAAAATTGCAACGTCTTTCAAGAACAATCTAACAGAAATTTGTAACTGATTTCAAGGATCGGGAGCTGAAATTATCCATTTGATTCACAGTCCTAATTTCAAGACACTAGCATTTATGGTTCAGGAGTTATAAAAGAGACACAGAGAAACTATCCACTTTATTATAGATTCTCTGAGATCTATCCCTCTGAGATCTTTTTAAATTTTATTTTAAAGCGAAATGAGCTTGAGTACTTAAACTATTTCCTCAAAGTATAATAAAATACATATTTCAGAAAAGTTCAAAAAACACGCTTGAGAATTTTAGAGTATGTTGAATTGTATTACTAATCACATTGAACCTTAATATGGGACCAAATTGATTCATATTATCATTTTTCTTAAAATTTATTGCATTTATTTTAAATATTATAGATATTATTAAAGTTATTACACCATTTAGAAATAATACATTGCAAATCAGGCAAGTTTGCTGACCCTGATAATTTAAGCTTTCAAAAGATTGTTTTCAAAACTCTTTTTATGAGAATCGTTGCGAAACTCTTAGTCATCAGTAATTTACAATAATTCTTAACTAAGAGTTTTAAAATATTCATTATTTTTTCATTTCAATTGTTGATTACAAGAATTTATTATTAATATTGTAAATATAGTCCTATATTTGTTAATGTTAATGCTATATTGTTTAATTGATATTTTAATTAGTGCAAGCCTGCACTGCATTTTAGCCCACACAGTCAATAATAACATGTACATCTGACGGCTAGCTAAATTCCATATTCTCATCAAAGTAATATTTACTATAAAATTTAGTACTTCATTTTTTCTACATTTCAAAAACCATTGTTGCATATTAACACTGTCTTTAAACATTGTGTAAATGTGTTGTCTTGTGAAATTTGTGTAATAATGTTTGTGAATTACAAGTCATAAAATATTTCCTTAGTGGTTTTAATAAATGTTACATTTGCCCACATTACACATATAATTGACTTTTGCCTTTATATTAAGTGTAATGAACTTAAAAAGATAATTAAAAATGAATTAATGAACAGTATTCAAACTGTTTCCTTCATATTCGAACCCGAAACTTTTAAATACTGACGTATTGCGCAAAATATTTATTAATAAAATAAAAACGTAGTCACAAAACAAATTAAGTTACTGACACCTACAAATTGTTATGTTTTGGGGCAATTTATTGAAAAGCCACATTTTAAAATTTTTTAGATTATTTTTATGCCATGTAACTGTGTATGCTCTAAGATCTTTCTGCGTTATATGTTGTTATTTAGTGTCATTTCTGGAAACTTGACTGATAGGAATCTGGAAAGAATACTAAAAATTATATTTTGCAAAGTATCACCTTTAAGAAAAAATAAGTAGTTTATCTCTACATTTTGATAAACTTAAAATTTTTTTTAGACTTACTTGCTTATTATTTTGAAATTACCATTTGAGTTTTGCTAAAATGCATTGATTATTTCTTAATTCTTTTAAAAAAGTTAAAAATTTGCATTTTTATTTAATTTCTTTTTTTTCAATATTGTAAAGGAAACGATAAAATTTTTGTTATTGTCTTATTTTATTATTTGTATAATTTCTTCTAAATAACTCTTGTATGATATATACACTATATCCTCATGATTTCTAGCGCTCAATATTTTAGACAACATTTAATGCAATTTTATCACTATAAAAATATTAATTTTGTTTTATTTTCTTGCCTTCACGAAGTTATTGTTCATTAAAAATAGAATTGGACCTACCCTCGATGGTCGAAATTTTTAATTACAATGAAAAATTGTTAGATAGGTAAAACATTCAATTCGAGTTACCATTTACTTTAGTTTACCGTTAGTTTTATGGCACATAAATAACTTAATAGAGTCCAGTAGATTTTGTTCCACGACCCCCTGAAGAAATGGACTATAAAAACATTCTAAAATATACAAAAAATGCGAAAAGTTTGAGTTTATGTCATTGTTAAAAATAATTAACAAAAAAGTATAAATAAGTTTTATTACTTAAATTTTAAAAAATGTATACATACTGTCGCAATTAGAGTCTACTTATTTCTGAATAAAATTCGCACGGGCCATTATTCAAAACTCAGGTCTCAGAAAGATATATAACGTAAATTTATAACAATCAGTTTATATGATGAACATTTTTCTAGAACATTAGTTTCGTACCATAATAATTTTCTGTTTGAATATAGAAATAACCTAATAGTTATTTGTTTGGGATGATAATAAAATTTGAATTAACTTCTGAAAAGTATTGAGATGATATCCGCCATATCTGAATTTTGAGAAGACAAACTGAAAATAACTAGTTGTTAAATGAGAACTAAGTCTTGCCGCCATCATCAATTTTGTATTTTATACGCTGAGACAACACCTCCAGCCAGAGGGGTGAAGTGACTCAGAAAGTCCACTTTACATGCCCTGGAATACAATGTCATTGAGCAAAATATATATATTATTCGGAAAGTCCTTTTTTTAACGATTTCATAATCTGGGTTGTAATAGATTAGATTATCTTATTGGAAATTTAATATAATTTTTTGCATAAAAGAATTATTTTATTTTTCATATTAAATGCAGGAAATCCACTGAATTTTTATTGTCGTTAGGTTTATTTCATTTCATCTCACTGGGAAATGAATTCATTTTGATGAAAAATTAAGAATTAATTCATTAAGATTATTTTATTTAATTTAGAGATAATTTTATCCTACAGAATTCGGAAATGAAGGTCTGAATTTCCATTTATAAGCATGAGGAGTTTTAATTAATAGAGTTTACAACAAAAGAAGAAAGCCGGGATAGCCAGGTTGGTAGAGAATATGGGCCCAGGTTGGGCCCATATTCATGAGTTCGATCTCCGTCGGCTGAAGACTTCCCGTGAAGTAAATGATAACTGGTTCACGTTAAATTTCAAAGTCCTGCATGATTCCATAACAGATCAATACCTCTGGGAGTACTAAACTAGAGATTGATCGTTCTGTGGTTCAGGTCAAAGTTGCAATTTGTGGATGAATGAATGGATGCATGAATGGGTTCACTCTACTAAAAGGCTGTGACGTTTGCGTGGCTGAAGTCGCATTTTTACTTTTTAGGCCATGTAATTCATGTTTGATGCATTATTAACCAGAAAATATCATCTCCTCACCAAGGAAAAGTATTCTTCGAATTAAGTTCATTGCTTCTTGGAATCAACGTCAAGTTGCAAAATTAAAAGATTATAAGTACTTATAATACCAATAGAGGTGAATGGATAGTTCTTAGAGAATTTAAACATGTTTCCAGCTGTTAGCATTAATTTTTCTCTGGATTCTATAAATAAGTTCAGCTTGTCACCCTCAGCAGCGTTTGTCATCGATGTCCTCAAAGAATAAACTTTTCTCTTAACTATTTTTCTCAGTGACTCATCTTCTTTGCCAATTTTCGCTGCTTTGAAACCTACGGAAAAGAAACCTAATAATGAAAATCCCGCAAAAACTACCATTTGCATGTGAATCTGCTGATCGTAAAATGCTTCTGACCAAAATCCCAAAGTATAGACAAACAACTGAGACAGCTCAATGAAATGAGAACAGCAGAGGAAAAGCGAAATCATTGAAAGGGCCGCTTCAGATGAAATGACTAAATCGTGAACAAATTCATACTTGATAATAAAATCATTTACTGGTCTGCCCGCTAAGTACGAAAAGCATTCTCTTAAGAGATTGTACAAAAGCTCACACCACGCGATGTAAAATATCGTGATAAAACTAATCATCATTGGTATAGGCAATTTGAGAAATAAATAGAAAGTAATAGTGAGGAATTTTTTTTGCTGGGGTGACAATGGAGCATATCGAAGGAAAATCATTTCTTTAAATAAGACATCAGTAACAAATTCTTGAAAAGTCACTGCGTATATGATTGACAAAGCTAACGACAAATAAAAAAACACAGCAATAAACGTCATAATATTTGTCATTCTGTTAAGCCTTTTCTTGTGTGTTATATTCAAAGAATGATATTTACTGAACATTCCTAAGAGATCATGCTTTTTGATGTGGAAGGAGATCCAACTTCCCCAAATAGAAATTCGCCATAGAATTCGAGAAAAAATAGCTTTCTTGCATTGAAAATCTGTGCAAAACCAAATTAAGTATTCGCTAAATTCAATTAGAGCGTAAAATAATCCTACATTAAACAGTATTACGCATAACTTGTTGAACAATTTAAGCAATCTTGATGATGACTTGGGCTTAAAATTTTGAACTCCAAATAAATAAAGTAGGACAAACAGCGCATTAAAATTGCCAAATTCTTTCCAAATATAAATTTTGATATTTGAAGTAAAACCAAAAAAATTTTGAAAATTGATTAACATTTTGCCCCTTTAATACAGCATTGAAAAAAAAATTTCGTTTCAATTTTTTGACCTTCTCATCAGCTAGAAAAACCATCTCTAAAAACATTTCAATTGCACCTTGGTTACAAAAATAAAATTGGTGATAGATTTTATTTTCAAAATTAATCTTCTTTGGAGTATCCAAGCATGTTTTGATCAGTCAATTTATTATAAATCAACATTTCAAACATTTCATTATAATTCAAATCAATAAAACAATAATCGATTGGTCATACTTCAGCTTTGAGAAGAAAATTTTAATTTAGCAAAGTAATATAACGGTGCTATTTAAATGTGCTTCTCTCTTGGATATATTTATTTATGTAACCATTAATGCAATTTTGAATGCGTAGAAGAACAATTTATTAATTATATTTTAGATAGCTACTATTAAATTTAAAAATATTTAACTAGCCCATTTCAGGAATTTTATTAAAACAAACTTGTGGATGGGAAACATTACTTTCGGTGGTGTTAAAATGATTTATTGTTAAAATGATGCACCCTACGCTTTTAGTTTTAAGTAAGACAAAAATACATTTATTTTCTCCTGCAAACAGAAAAACGCATATTTTAAAAATTCAACTATTTAAACGTTTTTTTTTTTTAGTTTTAGTTACTTGTCTGTTGATTAGTTTGATTTTTTACAACTGTCGTTAAACACTCGACCAACTTTTGAGTTTTTGACTACTAATGTTCAACTCGTAGCCTGTTGAGTTTTGAACCTAATCTAGAAGACAAGAGATTTTCTAGATCTAGTATTGGGCAGAAATTAGTCTTCGTGGTGGATTTTTTGATGGAACTAACCATGAATGGGACAACCTTTCACGGTTAGCACGGACTCTAAACCATGATTCAGTCTACCACTGAAGATATTTCAAATCAGCACTGTGGTCGGTGCTAGCCGGGTGCGGAATTCGTCAACAACTAGTCTTCGCTGGAATTCGAACCCCAGTTACCTTATTAGGAGACAAACTTTCGAATCTCTGAGTCACAATATCCCCTGCTAGTTTGATTAGATCAAATAGATTCACGTTTTTAATAACGATAAATTTTGCTTGCAACAATACTTTGCTTGCAAGGTAACAGTAGTAAAAAGTATTTACATCAGGGTCAAAGCTGTGGTTGAAAGTTTAGCTCTCATACAAGTTGAAAAGGTCCAAACTTTAATTTTAGATAAATTCTCGAAAGTATGAGAAATTGACAATTAAATCTGGCTGTAATATGAAAATTTATTCCCTTATTGCAGTCAGGTAAAGTATTTATATTTCTGCTTCATCATCAGGCTTGCTGTGCAAAGTGTTCAAATATTCCACCCTCAAAAACAATCCATTTATTATACAACCGATATTCCATTGTAATTGTCTGATACGATTTATTAGATAGTGCGCTTTCAATAGTCAAAACAGTTTGGATGTTCATGTAGGGAAATAATTTGGTTAATAAAATAGTTTAAATAAATTAAGTGGAAATTAAATGATGCATACATAACTGTACTTTACTGTATTCTGTAAGGTTCGCTACCCTTCAAATCGATTCAGAAGCTAATCAGGTTCCACGCATGCTGTCTCTTACAGGCATCCAATTAAATCTGATTTAAATCATGTGATTAGACAAGAGTACTTTATTGTTGAGTTGCTATTGGCCACTTCATCTAGTTTTTAGTAAAAAGCTATATTATGCGTCAGAAAGCGCTTCGCAGTGTTATGAGCACTTAATTGTTGCATAATTTAAGAGTAACGAAAGAACAGTCTTCAGTATTTAAAGTGAGATCAAAATAAATCTTAAAAAAGAAAAAAATATATGAGTGGTATATCTCGAATGTTATTCGAAGTTAAGCTTTTTATTACTTATGCTTTTATAATCTGCAAACACTGAGGCTTATCTAACTTCTTTGATTTACATATCATAAAACACACTTAATTAAACATTGGAGTTAACTCCCTTCCTCGCATCTAAAAGTACGGTTACAGATATGTGCAAGTCTGTAAAACGATTAAGTTTTTATCTCTTCCCTCAGTGATAAAATAGTACGTGCTTTCCATAAACGTAATACGCTTAAGAATGAGTGATACAAGTGAGAATGTTGAATTGCATTTTTTTTTAATTTTAAGGAACACAGTTAATTCAAGACAAATTTAATCCTTCAAAATTGGTTAACTTTTTAACACGCTTTTTAATTTCGATTTAAAAAGATTTGACAGGCTATCAGTTTTTTGATGTGTGCTTTTATAGCAAATAAAGTTAATAAATAACGAATCAGAAGCTATTTCATATAATTTATTCAATGAAATTCCTGAAGTATTTTCCACAAGGCATTTGTTCTATTATCACACTAGTCACTCTATGTCATTTTCGTAAATTAGCCATTGACTTCAGGAAAAAGCGACACTTTCACACCTTGAATATTTCATACGTTTAAAACATGCCTCCTCAGAGCTTTATTGAGCAAATACAAAATGTAGCAGTTACAAGGAGACAGATCTGAACTATAGGCTAAGTAGCACAGAATTTCCCATTTTAATTTCTGTAGAAACTCCTTCATTGCCTCATCTGATTGTTGTCTTTCTTTCTCGTGCAGCGAGATGACGCAGAAAGATCTTTCACTAAACGTTTGTTTTTGATTGCCTTCTAAATCTTATCAACATTTCCCAATATTTCTTGACATTGGCTTAAGCTCCACAGTTTTCAGATATCGACAAAAAACGGCTTTGGTAATCATCATTTTTATTGCACGCATCTTTCAGAAATGAAGTCATTGGACTGGACACTACTCGATTATTATCAATGCTTATATAACTGCCATCTAGCGAGAGAAAAATGCTCAAATCTTTCTTATTATAGCAACTGCAGTTCAAGCACATTTGTAATTTTATCATCATCATAGCTTTATCTTAACCTCGTAATTTACTGATTATATATAATAAAAAAACATGGGGGGGGGGTTGATGTAACAATCAACCTCTCAACCGGAATCCCGTTTTAGTGGAAGTATCCGATTTTTATGGAAATCCAATGTGAATTATTAACAGGAAATAAATAATCTATAGAAGCGGCACGAAATTTGCGTGTAAATAATTTGAGTGGTGTCTAATTAGCGATAGTAACTTTTTTGAACATAGCAGAAAACATATTATAAGCAGGGATTGGACAAAATTATGGAAACTTTTCTATACCAAGCTAATTTATTTTTTCTAGATTTCTCAAACAATAAAATAATAGCAGTAAATAATAAAAATAGCATTTTAAAATTGGAAAAAAGTCGTTAAAAAATGCACAAAATATGGGATTTAAAATTAATCAAGCCAATTTATTTTTTCTAGAGCCAATTTATTTTTTCTGGATCTCTCAAGCAATAAAATAATAACAGCAAATAATAAAAATAACATTTTGAAATTAGTAAAAAAGTCGTTAAAAAATGCACAAAATATGAGATTTAAAATTAATCAAGCCAATTTATTTTTTCTAGATTTCTCAAACAAATAAAATAATAACAGCGAATAATAAAAATAACATTTTAAAATTGGAAAAAAATTCGTTAATAATGCACAAAATATGGGAATTAAAATTAATCAAGCCAATTTATTTTTGCTAGTTTTTCAAACAATAAAATAATAACAGCAAATAATAAAAATAACATTTTAAAATTGGAAAAAAGTCGTTAAAAAATGCACAAAATATGGGATTTAAAATTAATAAGGCCAATTTATTTTTTCTAGATTTCTCAAACAATAAAATAATAACAGGGAATAATAAAATAACATTTTAAAATTGGAAAAAAGTCGTTAAAAATGAACAAAATATGGGATTTAGAATTAATCAAGCAATTTATTTTTTCTAGAGCCAATTTATTTTTTCAAGATTTCTCAAACAATAAAATAATAACAGCAAATAATAAAAATAACGTTTTAAAACTGGAAAAAAGTCGCTAAAAATGCTCAAAATATGAGATTTAAAATTAATCAAGCCAATTTATTTTTTCTGGATTTCTCAAACAATAAAATAATAACAGCGAATAATAAAAATAACATTTTAAAATTGGAAAAAAGTCGTTAAAAATGCACAAAATATGGGATTTAAAATTAATCAAGCAATTTATTTTTTCTAGAGCCAATTTATTTTTTCAAGATTTCTCAAACAATAAAATAATAACAGTAAATAATAAAAATAACATTTTAAAAATGGAAAAAAATTCGTTAAAAAATGCACAAAATATGGGATTTAAAATGAATTTTTTACAGTACTTATGAGCGGAAAACATTAAAAAAAGTTTCATAATTTTGTTTTAACCATTGATAACTTGTGAAAAAAGCCAGATTAAAATATATTGACAATGTAAAAAGTTTCCAAAAATTTTCTAATTACCTTTTTTTAAATTTGAAGCTTTAAGTGATATAGGATTTTCCGCAAATTTCATTATGTATCATTACGTGGTCAGTACAACAAAATGTGACGATATTAGGAATGAAAATATATGAAATAAATCATATTTTAATAGGGGATGGTGCTATGTAGTGCGGAGGTCGTTTTTAATAAATCTTGTTTAGCAGTACAAAGCAAAAATTGCATACTTATCATGAAAGAAGGAATTTAAAAGCACATATCTTGAGCAATTCAAATTGATTTTTTTTTTCAAATTTTGAAGCGATATTTTTGTTATTAATCAAACATTACACTAAAAAATTTGTTTAATTTTATTGAATATCTTTGCAGTTATATTGAGAAAATGTAAGACAAAAAAAAAGTTCTTTTTATCAAAATATTCAGATTTCATGAATATTTATGATAGGTTAGTGAAATTTTACACAGTTATTGCTTAACTCTAGTAATCTTTGCAAGTTACAAACTAATTACCTATTTTCTCAGCAGGGAGTGGGAAGGCGGGAGTGAGTTAACCGAAAGGAAAGAGATTCTTCCATTCATTCACTGTCCGCGCTTCATGTGATAGCTGTGCGCACTTTTCAGTTCATGAACAAAGTTAACATTTAATGAGTTTCAACTGGTATGGGATATATAAAAAGATGATTATACTTTTTATGTGAGAGATTTCTTCGTTTGCTTTTTTTTTTCATAAACAACAGACTTTATAGATTGTTCCGTTCTTCATCGCTCATTTGAGTAAGTGTTTACATCATGTTAATTTCCTTAAACTAACATAAATTGTAAATCGTTTTACGATTATCATTTCATTTTACCGTTTCATAACATTATCATATCATAGCAAAATTTTTATTATACAAATACTTTACACTTTTAGCATTGTCTTTGTTATTTTTGATTCGTGTAATGTTATTTTGTTTTGTTTGTTTATTTCATTATTAATGAGATTATTACAATTTATATCTCAATGCATTATTTGTCAAGCTTTTGCGTTAAGATTATGCTAAAAAGTACGAGGGTTGCTATTTATATTTCTGGCCTTGGCAACAGTAAGTGTTGCTAGGCGATCGCAGACGATTTTAATCGAAAGTCTGATATTTTTAAAATTCAGCAGACGATTTACCATTATAGCTTCATTTGTGTTGTTGACAGTAAATTGAAAAGTTCTTCTCTTTCAAAAAATGGAATTGAATCGTGAACATTTTCGTGCCATTATTTTTCATAACTTTCGACGTGGATTGTCAAGACAAGAGTGCTTCGATGAACTTAATTCTTTATTCAGCGATAAAGCGCCATCCTACAGCACTGTAAAAAATTGGTATAACGAATTTAATCGTGGTCGATGTTCGATCCAGGACGAATCCCGTGCAGGTCGTCCAAAATCCGTTGTTGTGCCAGAAAAGATCGATGCTGTGCGTGAACTGATAAAGCAAGATCGTCATGTGACATACCGTGAGATAGAGGCGTCTTTGGACATTAGTATGACTAGCATCAATAAAATATTGCATGAACATTTGAGCGTAAAAAAAATTTGTTCGCGTTGGATCCCGCATAATCTGACAAACGCTCAAAAAAAGGCTCGTGTCGATTGGTGCAAGGAAATGTTGGAAAAATACGTTCAAGGTACATCAAAGGCTGTGTATAACATCTACACAGGTGACGAATCATGGATCTATGCATATGAGCCGGAAACAAAACAGCAATCAACTGTATGGGTCTTCCAAGACGAGGCAAAACCAACAAAAGTTGTTCGAGGAAGAAGCACATCGAAACAAATGATTGCCTGTTTCTTCGGCATTAACGGTCATGTGGCAACAGTGGCGTTAGAGCAACGCAGGACGGTCAATTCTGAATGGTACACGACCATTTGTTTGCCAGAAGTCATCGGAGAAATTCGAAAAAAGCAGAAGAACAGGCGAATCATTCTTCATCATGACAATGCGAGCTCTCACACATCGACTCAAACAAAGGCATTTCTGACGGAGCGAAAGATCGAACTGATGGGTCATCCGCCGTACAGCCCTGATTTGGCACCCAATGACTTCTTCTTATTCCCACACATCAAAAATAAATTACGTGGACAACGATTTTCGACCCCCGAAGAAGCGGTCGATGCATTCAAAACGCATGTTTTGGAGTTACCTCAATCGGACTGGAAAAAAAAGCTTTGAAAATTGGTTTAAACGCATGCGAAAGGGTATTGATCATCATGGAGAATATTTTGAAAAACAATAAAACCAATTTCGATCCTACATATTTATTTTTTCATTATTAGGCCAGAAATATAAATAGCAACCCTCGTATTACATTACTTTATACTTTCATTTTCACTTGTTTGTTCACATTTTTTTGTAACATGGAATTTAGTTGAACATTCAAATAAGGTGATAAAAAAAAATTATTCATACGAAATATTTTGTTTCGTTTAAATTTTAGTTCATTTTCTAAGAATATATACTTTTTTAAATTTTATAATACTTAATAAAATTATTAATAAATCTGAAAGTTTTTTGATGAAAGAGTCCGACATATTACATTTTATTATCATTCTCGCATTATAGATCATTACAATATTTACTTTAGTAGGACGCTCTACCTTTCTTTTTGTTGCTCACGGACTCTTCTTGAAATAGAAATTTCATTAGTAAAAAAATTATTCCATTTTATATAATTTATTACAATCACATTTTTTATGCCTCCCATTTATTGTGATTTAAAGTTGAACTAAAAAAAGTTGAAAGAGTTATATTTTCCAAGTAGTATTAACAAGCCTCATAGTTACTTTATACATCAATGAAGCCAACAAAAACTTCTTACTTACTTAACTTTATAAAAAAGATTACGAAACTCTAATCTGTAATACAGTTATCATAGATGATAGTGTTTGCTAGCTTTGTGTTTTATGCGAGAAAACTTACTGAATGTACTTGTCGTAATTTTTAAAACTATATAAAAATCTACAAAATCAACATTTTTTTCAAAAGCAAATATTACTCCAGTTATTTTATATTATAACTATCAATGAACAATAGGAATATGGGTCACTTTGAGGGAATAACGTTCATCTTCATTTTCGATACATTTTAAACATAACGCAACTTCAAATACAATACACCAGTTGAACTATATGATAAACTCGCTTTAACTAGAGGTTCATTTTTTTATTTGGTATTTTTAATGAAAAAAACTTATTCACATTTGCATTACATGAATGTAAAATGCAAGAAAACCGCAGGACACTCAGGTATATGTTGACAAAATTATTCTATCCTTTAAATTCACAGCGGATTTCTGTCGTAATATAACATGAAATGCTGATTAATACTTTGCAATTCATAATATATTTGCTATAAATACAACACTTAAAGTTTCTTCATCCATTTTTTTCCTATAATTTCAGCCAAAATTTCAATGAAACTTTCTGTTAGAATATCAAGTAGTACGTTCATTGTAGTGGGTACAAATATATTGATGGCATTAATTAACAAACTCTGTTTATATTTTTGCATGTAAGACATTTTGTATCTGCAAGTTAATCTTGTATTAGACTAAAAAGACAAGCATGAAAACAAATTCATATTTAGTGAAATCTCCTTAGAAACTGCATTACACGGAGTGAAAAACAATGAAAATTTTACAGATTTCTTTTAAGAGCACGTTACTCTAATTTTTGATTCCACAGTCACTGAGGATATCTTTCGTCAACAGTGTCTCTTCATGCAAATTTAATTTCAATCTCGCCAAGCAAATATTTTATTACATATTATCTCGTGCATAATTTCAAAAAGATAAGACTTTTCATGTAATTACAAGGCTAAGCTGAGAATCCCAATTCTCAAAGATATAGATTATTAATCCCTTAACATATTAAATTTTTTGATGTAGAAATGATCTCTGATGGCACTGCAAACAATTCGCAACGATAAACAACTCGCAAGAGATGCGAACTGCTCCGAACACGTCTGAGACACGTCAATTATTGTTTCGACATAAGAAACAAATGACGTCTCTCAGACGCCTTGTATGTCAAGGGGCTAAATATAGAGAATGTGATTGATTCGTAATAATTTGAATCGAAAATATAATTATCTGAAATCGATGTGCTGAATTACTCAATCTAATATAAGTATAGTTGACTCATATTTAGTTAACTAGATTTTAATGGAATTTAACCTAGCTATTGGGTTTAAAATTCAAAAAGTCAATTATCTAAACATCAATACTAATTATAATATTAAATTTGCGTTTCAATTTGCATATGTCTTCATTTTACAATTAAGACTTTCCCTTTCAAAAACGAACTGAGAAGAGCATTTCAAATAGTTATATTTTATGGTAATACTGCAGTTAGCCTGTGAGCTGTTAACAGCAGTATAAAGTACCCAGCAGCAGTACAAATCAACTTTAAACACCCTTTAAAAAAAGCTACATCGAATATATCCTACATTTTCACTAACAATTTTGTCTATTTTAACCGATAATTTCATATTTTATTTTAGGAGGAGTGACTCTTAACATTTTCTTTGTCACCATGCAAGTGTAGAGAATACTTAAGATAAATTAAGAAATGTTTTTCCATATTTATTGAAGGCTTGTGTTACTGATTAAATTAATATTCTTCATTTCAATACAATATGATGTTTTTTAAAAAGTTCAATGTGTCAAAGATCAATGTATTTTGAAATAAATATTTTTCCAACATTTTTAAACAGTTACATAGTTTTTTCAGCATTTTTTCATGAATTTCTCCTGGCTTGAATCATTGTTCTCAAGTAATTCACCTTAAAAACTCATGGAAATTTAGAAATAGTTTTTTGAATAAAGTCATATGCCCTCGCAATAATCTAAATCAGTAATTCCCAAAGTGGTCTATATCAATCTCCAGGGGTTGACGGGGTCCATGTCAAGTGAGAAAAAAAATTTGGGGTCCATGAAATGAAAATGGGGTCAACGATAGTGGATCTCATATAAGCGGGTCATGAATTTTAATTTTCGCATTTCATGAATGAAATAATCAACATACACTGATAGTACCTATTTACTTACATTCTACCTTATAATATAAAGACATATATCTATCTACATTCTACATAATTACATCTACATATCTGCATTACATAATTCAACATAGAAGTAGCTATGCAGTAAAAAATTTATTAAAATTTAAGTTATTAGGATTATTTTTTGATATACAAACTGAATTATTATAGACTAGCAGTTGCCTGCAGCTCCGCGCCCGCGTATGTTTTTATTTTCTCTACGTGTAAGGTTTTGTTTTGTAACAAAAAAGTATTTTTCCGAGGTAAATTGTAGCCTAGCAAGTGTGTCAACTCTTTAGCTAGCTAGACCTTCAATTTTATCCGCGCACAAGATACGGGAGATTTGTTGCTCATTTTTTACGTGAAAACGTAATTGTTTTGATCGTTTTGAATTTAATTCATAAATGTATAAAATTATCATATGTTTTTTTCTTAAGTTTTCACACTACACATCACTACAATTAGAAATTTAAATCTTTCACAGACCAGCTATCATACAAATCTTTCACTACACCAGTTGTCAGAAATACATTTAAAGTTGATGAATTTACAAAAATCTATATCAGGTAAGAAGGGGGTCTACTCAAAACCGAAAAGCATGGCAAGGGGTCTACGAGACAAAAGAGTTCAGAAACCACTAATCTAAATCAGCAATCATTAATTTCATAAAGAAATATTTTTGAATATGTATATATTTATAAAAAAAAAGTTTTCTATAGATCATCATAAGCGAACTGTTCTAAAAGATAGTTTATTTTATTAAGCAATATTCATAAAATTTTTATACTTATTTCAATTTATAAAAGAAAATTATTATGTCCATAAGCAAAATTTGTATTTGCATTTTAATGATTATATATTAATTTTAAAAAACAAATTTCAAATAATGCATGCATTGAAAAATGAATTGGGTAAAACCAACTAATATAATTTTTGATGTAATGTTTCCAGGTAGGATTTTAATTGGTTTAGATATCTTTTGCCATAGGAAGAGATAAGAATAGCTTAAACCATAAAACATAGATGATCCTGTTGAATTTTTCTTCGTTTTTTCTTCCAAAGATAAGCTTTGCCTAATAATATAACACAATGTGTTGTAAAAATCTGATAAATATCATTACAAGCTCCATTTCAGTCTGAGGAAGGCGTTTAATAAAGTGTTAAATCTAAAAATAAATGATAAGTCGAGTATTTAATAAAAGTGTTCTTTCGGAATATTTAAGTTCTATCATAGGAAATATTATGGCAGCAAAAATAATTAATTGCCTATTGTTTAACTTTCTTAAAAAGACTGTTTAGTCTTAGTAGCAGAGTGCTATAGCTTTATTATTCTTCAAAAAAAGGTAAAGTTATGAATTGTTTTAATAATGAAAAAACTTTGTGATATTTTTTGCTTAATTTACATGCCTCAATCTTAATAACTACCCTAAAATCAAAAGAAATCTGGCAGATTAAATAAAAGTGTTCACCCGGTAAATATTAGGCAGTAAAAAAATAGGAAACGTTTATTGAAGAAAATATATTTCTATTATTGTGACTTCCAAATAAACATTATCCACATCAACATCATTTTTAGAGTCATGAATTATGGTCCAATTGTTGATAAACACATAAAAAAATGGCGTTACCTTTATATACACCGAAGAGCCATTACGTTATGACCACCCTGCTAATAACATTTAGGACCACCTTTAGCCCTCAAAACTGCTAGCACCCGCCGTGGTTTTGATCCCACAAGGGGCTGATAGGTAGTCTGAGGTATCTGGTACCAAGCGCTCACCAACTGGTCCTGCAATTTCTCCACCACATTGCGAGGGGGTAGCGTGGCAGCACGAATTTGGTGTTCCAAGTAGCACGAATTGAATCTTCCAAGTAGGATCACAAATGCTCTATTGGATTAAGGTCAGGTGAGTTTGGGGACCAAGACATGACTTGAAAGTCACTGGAATGTTCCTCGAACCAATCAATGACGATTCCATCCTTATGACATGGTGCATTATCCTGTTGGTAAACACCATCCACCGCTGGAGAAACTGTTGCCATGAATAGGTGAACCTGGTCTGCAACTATGTTCAAGTAGCTTACAGGCGACAGGGATTGTTCTATGAGGATTATGGGTCCTAATGTGTCCCATGAAAACATTGTTCCTGGGCGAGAAACCATGAAAACCGGGGAGAGCCCATTGTTATAGATGGAGGGTAGTCATAACATAATGGCTCTTAGGTATATATATATATATAGAACGTACCTGACTACGAAATCAATGGCTGCGGGTTCGAATCCCGCTCAGGGCATGAATGTTTCTCTCTCTGTGTTGTCCTTCGCTGTTTGTGACGTGTGAATGTTGTCCCCCCCCCCTATGAACGGATATCTGTGGCAGTGTGGCGTAGATAATGTTGCTCGCCTCCATGATTTTGGACACAACGTGCTCACAGGTGGCAACGCAAAATGAGTGACACTTCCGGTACTTTCCATGGCGATGAACGATAAGTTATATTTATAAAATTATTATCAAAAATGTCTACCTGCTGCGTGGTGTATGCGAAGTAATTCGTGACATCTATAAATTATTCACTAGAACACTTGTAACAAATATCCTGTTCAAAATGAATAAGTAATTTTGAAGAGCATTTTGAAAATTTCCTTGGTTATTCCAATTATATTCTAATTTCTTCAAATCATATCTAATTATTATGTCTCTCTATATTTCTGATGAAAGCTGGTTAATCACAAGTAAAAAATAACTTCAAAGATAAATTATTTTTTCGTGTATTCTGGCATTGAGTGGAATAGTTTGATTTCTTTATAGATTAGACGCATCATTAACTTTACTTTAAAAAAGAATTACCCACATATTTTTAACCGGCGGTCGGAAAATAAATAAATGCTGCCTGTAACAGACAGAAAAAGTTCGCTCTGACTCATATGCCCTAGTGACTCAACCGGAAAATTCATTAACTGGTAATTGGTAGTAAATTTGCCGAATTATTAATTTAATGATAGATGATTCATCATAATTTTTATGACTGTTATAATTCAATTATTTAAAAATATTTAGTTAAATTTAATTTAAAAAAAATTTACAAAAAGTTCAAACGTGATTAATTTTTCTTATAAACATATCCTGGTGTGTGTGCCTTAAAAAATACACCTAGTATTTATTGACTCATTATATAATTTACATTACATATTCATATCTTGAAAAAATGAGTTATTCAAAATAAATATTTATACAATAGTTTTAGATTAAATAATTTTGGAAAATAACTTTCTTACAGGATCTATCTTCCTATATAGCAATAAATTCTGAAAATAATACATCTTCTCTTCCTGTTTTCTTTGCTTTGTTTGGTAATTGTACAACATATAATGCAATTAACTTCATGTCTGTCTTTTGTACTACCCCTTGTCTAATTTAAACAGATAGAAGTCAAATCGTAATGACCACTCCTTCAATTGATGTAACACAAGTTATTTCTTGACAAAAGTGGGTTATCTAATGCTGCTGACGTGAGTGCCGTCAGCAACAGATTTGGAAGAGTGTTCTTGCTTAAGTAATCGTGATGGCAGTTTATTCTGCTTTTTAAATAGGTTATTATTTGGTGAAATTATTTCTTCTTCGTAATTGAAAATTGAATTTCAACAATGTCTCACTAATTTGGATAAAAGTATCAGATGCGTTAATAGGTACAAATACAAATTACCATTTTTTGTACATAAATCATATATAGTTTCTAAACTCTTATTCCGATCATCTCGAGATTAGTTTCATTTAATGAAATATAAAAAAAATGTACCGGAAATAATACCTCTTCTGCTTGTCTGTCAAAAATGTAATTTTTCCTTTCTTCATGATTTATTAGATTTTCTCTCATTAAATACATTTCTTGCTGAAAAGCTGTCTGATTTATTTATTTATGGAAATGATTTTTTCCGAAGAATTCGGGAGGAACTCATATTTCTCCCAAACTAAATATTGGATCTAAGGAAACTATATATTTTATTTCATAACCATCGTTGAACAACTTGCCCATGTTTGGGTTTACAACTACTAAAGTTCAACTCCATATCCTTGCAATTTTGAATTCAATCCAGAAGACAAGGGAACTCATGGATCAAGTATTGGGAGAAATTTGCCTTCGCGGAGGACTTTTTTCATGAAACTAATCAGCATTTGCGTTACATGTAGAGGAAAACCTCCCACGGTTAGGCTGACAGCAAGGGGACTCTAACCCCTGATCCGTCTACCTCTGAGGATGTTTTACGCCAGCACTGTGGTCAATGCTCAAATCGACCAGTCATCACTGGGAGTCGCCTTATTGGAAGGCGGACGTTCCACCTCTTGAGCTACCACGTCAAGGAAACTATATAATATGGAGCGAAATTCAATTTTTTTTATAAAATTGACTACAAAAAACAAGTTTTAAGGTAGTTATTCCAGTAAAAAATCTGACTAGTATCTTCAAAAAATAAAAAATTGGTGATGAAATTTCTATACGAATATTTGAAAACAAACTACTTTATCGTTCCAAATTAATATTCTTGGAACAGAGATCTGTCGCAGGTATTCCCTAACAGTAATAATTTTTTAAATGATAATTGAGGGATTTTTTGAATGTTTATTTAGAAATCTTGTACCAGTATTTTAATTTTTTGAGGATACTGGTCACTTTATCTAGTAAGTATAGATAATAATGATAATAATAATTATATATATTGTGTTGTGCGTGTGGTGGTATTTTTGGTAGATGGGTGATAAAGTTATTTACATACATAAGCTTCTTTTCTTAACATAAATAATGGCTTGTAAACTCTTGCCAAATTGAAGAATAATTGAACAAACCAGGCACGTTCATAATTCACAGGGTTTAGGGGAAGGACAATAACACTCTGCCATGCAAGTTCCAACAATGTTTAAAATTTGGTTGATTTTATCGTTTTGGACCACAGTTAATTATTGTTTTAAAATATCAGAGGCATACATCAGGGGCGTATCAGTCTAATACTAGTTAATTTTATTCGATTTTGTGATTTTTATACATATTTTTAATCTACTATTTCTTTTACAACTAACAAAATTTTCTTTGCAGGATAATCTTATCATAAAATTATACGAAGTAACGTTTCAAACAAACAATTTATGAATAAAAAGCAATGGATTTTGAAGGTGATTAATATTTCAATTATTTGTTTGATTAATGTAATATGAATTTTAAATCAAAAGACTTTATACAAGGCATGTTTTTAAGTCTGAAAAAGTATACTGGTCTAAATATTCTACAAATTAAAAAAAAAAACTTAATATTCAGGATCATACACCAAGTTCTTCCACATCGTATGGAATAACTGTCACTGTTTTCTCTACTATCTGTAGAAAAGCCATAAAAATATTTAAATTATTTAAACACAACTTCCCATTATGATTTTTACATTGTTACTTTTTTCATAATATACTCTTAGTATCTGGGTAGAATATTTATTTAATTACTTAATAAAATGTTTTAAATAATTTTAAAACACAATTTTTTTTTTCATTAAACTCTCATTAATAGAAATTTAGTATAAATGCTTAAGCAACTGTAAAATTATTTAAATAGAATTTCAAATTTTGAATAACAATAATGGTATATATTACACTAAACATAGAAAGATATACGAATAGATTGTTCATATAAGAGCCTAATAACATACTTTAAAAATAAATTTTTTATTCAGTGATAAATTATCGAATTTAAGATTAAAAAATCGAAATTTTAATATTTCAAGCAGCATTAAAACAAATTTGCGAAACGATTCAAAGATTCTTATATAGCTTTTAAGTGCAAGTTGTGAGGTAAAAGAAAATTAATGAATTGATTTTTTTGGAGAGGGGCTGAAATTGGAAAATAAGGAATAAAGTTTAAAAAAATTAAATATTGGAAATAGAAACCATTTTTGTGTTTAAGTTATTATATAAACAATGACAATGCTGCATTAAACTTATCCAATGAAAGAAAGATTCCTGAAGAGTTTTATTCCTCGCTCATTGTGGCAAAGAAATAGGAAAAAAAATCTGAAATTTAATGCAAGTACTTAGCTTATTTTTTATGTGAAATAAATAAATAATAAATTTTTTCGTTCATGTTATCGTAACTTTCTGTTCTTTTAATTTATTTATTATTATTTTTTTTTTAATTTCACTTTTTCCGAAGTTCTTTTTCCCTGTTGTGCTTAGTTCCTTTAGAATTGTTAACATAGTTTAAAAAAGGTAAGTTTTATTGACTTAGAATAACATGAATAACATTTGGCTTAAAATGCACTTTTTGTGGGGGAGGGGAGGAAGAGTAAACTAATTATTCAATTCTAAAATCTCTCACAAAATCTACTTTATTGAAATGTTCGGAGCATATTCGTGAAAAAAAAATAATCTGAACAACTAATTATTTTAACATTCTTGCACTCAAACTTTTAATAAAATATTCTTTTTTTGGAAAACAATGATAGCTATTAATACCTTTTTCTTTTCTTTTTTTTGAACCAGTTTTTTTTTTTTTAAAGCTGCAATGGTACATACAGTCGACGGCAAAGCTATGAGTGACCATGAATGAAACTCTCTTTTAAATCATTACAGAAATCACCAACCCAACAGATTAATATAAGACAAAAAATAATAATATAAGATATAAGATAGTAATATAAATTAAAAAAGTAAGACATAATAAAATAATAAAAAATAAAATATTTATCTCAAATAATATTTAAAATAGTTTTTAAGTCAGTTTTTAAAATGTTTTACTAATTTAAAAATTAAACTAAGTTTATAAATAGTACCACATCAACTATATTTTGTGAAATCTTGACACAATTTTTATTCCAAGAAAAAGCTGAATGCCGAAAATAATCAAAGAAACTTTCGATTTTATTTAATTTTACTACATTTTATTATTTTCTCATTATTTTGTCAATAACAAAATCTAAAAACATCATGATGTTCACAAAAAATACATAAAAATCAACATTGTTAATGAAAATAAAAATAGAAACTTGATAATTATAAGATAATTATTTTTAATGTTTGACGTTGTTTCATTTTAATGGGGATTATTAAAATAATAAATTATTCTGGCCAGGTTGCATATTTATGTAAAACTAAACTAACTATTTTCTGGTCGAAATCAGATTTCCATTCTCATAAAATAAGCAAAAGAGTAATTTATGTCAGCATTACATTATACTGAAATACTATGCATTTGTTGAATATTTCGCAATTTTATATTTTAAGAATATTCGAATCTTTTTCTTTAGAATAAAAGAATATTAGACGACAAAAAAATAACTAAAAGGAAGAAAGAATAAAACGAAACGTGAATAAAATGTTTATAAATCTTTTAAAATCGTGAATATAATCAAGGTTCTAAGGCGGCAAAAGCTGCTTGTGACATTTGTGCTGTGTAGGGAGATGGATTCACAGCTGAAAAAACCGCTCTTGTTTGGATTGCCAAATTTAAAATTGGAAATTTTTATTTCAAGGACGTACCTCGATACGTCCGTTCAGTTGAGTTTGACGGAGAGCGATTAAACCAAACTTTTGCAATAAAATTCAAGCCAAACAACAAGGTAAATGGATCGCTCCAACACTCTCAACTTTTAAAAAATAATAAAAGTGTCAAAAGCTTACCCAAACACTTCATAACGAAATTCAATTAATCCTTTAAAACATATTACAATATATTAAAGAGAAGAAGGAAAAAAAACTTGAATAAAGCACGGCTAAAAGTACAGAAATGGTCATACTACAGTTTCGGTTCTGTTAAAAAGAACCTTCCTAAGTGTCTAGACACCAATAACATTCTCTTTTTTATTTTTTGTGTATGTGTGCTTAGACATTGAGGAGGATTCTTGTCTATAGAACCGAAACTATAGTATGACAATTTCTGTACTGTATTATTGCTTTTGTCTACATATCACCCAGTATATCCCTACCTTTTTGAATATTACAATATACAGGGGTTGGACAAAATAATCCATAATCTCCATAAATATTTAAACTAGGTTTACGAAGTTTTGTGCAATTATTGCTAACGATAACTAAAATAATAGTTGCAAGTTACGAATATATTTACAATAAATAAAGTTTTCCGTTTGTAATTATTGAGAGTTCCTCTAACTTCAAAAAGCTTTATATTTCATTAATATACATTAGAAATCGCACGATCTAAACTAACAAACTGATTCTCTAAAGTAAGTTTAAAGAAATATCAACAAAAAAATGTGTAATGTGGCGCTTTTAGGCCTTATCATATAGTTATTATAATTAAATTAAATGAAGGAAATTTACTCGTCTTAAATTTAAACAAATAATATTTTATTTAAAATCAAACCATTTTAGCATTAGCAATTACAAAATAAAGCTACTTGGCATTGTAACATTAGTGCTTAAATTGTTTTAGAATAGGTGTAGAGACTTACTAAGTTTATACATGGTTTACTTTCGATATCTGCCTAGAGTAGACTCACTTTGATTGCTCTCCTAACCCTTTCCTTCGGTTGCTTTTATATCATAATTTTTTGCGTGATAGAAAGTTACAAATTTGCGGAAAGGTCAAGTTTTAGTTATTGAGTACAAAAGTTATTGGTGTTTTAGAGTTAGTCCCATGATGGGATTAATACGATGAGGGAAATGACATTGTGAGATTTTAACCTAGTTGTTTATTTGAATTACTCTATCCGTATTTAAGTTACTATTTGCCAATGGAGATTTCCCACGGTAGTTTTATTTAATCGAAGACTTTGAGATGTTCTAGAAATCTCATTTTAGCCTTTTCTAGTGATTTTAATTTTGAGTGACGATAAGCGTCACAGTATCGAAGTGTTTCCATTACTTTGCTCAACCCCTGTATAGTGGTGTTTTAGAGTTAGTCCCATNAAATTGAAGAATTGAATAAACCAGGTACGTTCATGATACACGGGATTTGGTGGAAGGACAATAACACTCGGGCATGCAGGCCCCAGTTATTTATTGTTTTAAAATATCAGAGGCATACATCAGGGGCATATATACACATAGTATCAGTCTACTACTAGTTAAGTTTATTAGATTTTGTGATTTTTATGCATGTTTTTACGCTACTATTTCTTTTATAACTAACAAAATTTTCTTTGCAGGATAATCTTATCATATGATTATGCGAAATAAGGTTTCGAACAAATGATTTATGAAAGAAAAGCGATGGATTTTGAAGGTGATTATTATTTCAATTATTTGTTTGATTCAAATTCAATTATTTGTTTGATAATACGAATTTTAAATCAAAAGATTTAAAACAAGGTAGGCTTTTAAGTCTGAAAAATGTACACTGGTCTCAATGTTCTTTAAATTAAACAAACAAGCTCAATATTCAGGATCATACACCAAGTTCTTCCACATCGTATGGAACAACTGTCACTGTTTTTTCTACTAGCTGTAGAAAAGCCATTAAAATATTTAAATTACTTAAACACAACTTCCTATTATGATTTTTACGTTGTTACTTTTTCATTATATACAGGTAGTATCTCGATAGAATATTTATTTAATTACCTAATAAAATGCCTTGAATAATTTTCAAACACAATTTCTTTTTGTCACTAAACTCTCATAAATAGAAATTTAGTATAAATGCTTAAGCAATTGTAAAATTATTAAAATAAAATTTCAAATTTCGACTAACAATAATGGTATATATTACACTAAACGTAAAAAGATACATGAATAGATTGTTCATTTAAGAGCCTAATAACATGTTTAAAAATAAATTTTTTATTCAGAGATAAATTAAAGATTAAAAAATCGAAGTTTTCAAAAGTTCATCAAAAATGATTAGAAAACTCTAACAGCAATCACAAGTACTACTTATATTATCAAAATCGCATACTGTTTAAGCAGATCACTTAACCAATAATGTTACTTCTTTCCCCCCCCCTTATCTAAACAACTCTATATTTAGTAGCTTTTACTCACTAAAAACATCTATATCATCCTTATAAACCTTTTTTCCGACAGTTAATTTGCTTTGTTCCCACATTATCTGAAAATTAAAAATAATGCTTGAAATTTCAAATTCTGATGTTAGAAATATTATTTGTTGTTCGACAATGAGAAATAGTATGTCCATTTTTGTACCATTGCTTGTTCTTTATTCATTTTGTTCAGCTTTATTTATTCATAGTTCGACAAAGAAGTATATTCCTGTTTATAGAACTAAAACTATAATATATCCATTTTCGTGTTTTATTCGCGTTGGTTAGCTTTATTCATACTTAGCACTAAGTGTACCCTATCGCCATTTGAATAATATAAATTTTTTTTTTTTCGTTTAACACATTTTTACTTATAATAACGATATACGCATGAGGTTTACATTGAAAAAATATTTTAAAAAAATACGATTTTGTATATTCAGTATGCAATTAACTACTTTCCATTTTCAGACTGGAATTTGAGCGTTTTCGAGAATTTCAGTGATTACATGGAATATGACAGAGACGAGTCCTACGGCATGTACTTTTTAGATGAGCTTATCCCCGTAGCTCTTGTGTATGGAATAACGCTGATAGTTGGGTTAATCGGGAATATTTTAATTATATACACAGTTGTCAGTTTCCGAAGAATGAGGACCATCAGCAATGTCTTCCTTGCATCTCTTGCAACAGCAGATCTCTTGGTCGTCGTAATATGTGTCCCAGTTAAGGTATTATTATTATTTTTTTTTTTTTTGTTCTTTTCTACAAAAGTGACATTTTGGTATGTAAATCACCTTTCAATATCTTTTTTAAAATTCCTACATTAAATTAAACAAAGTATTTAAAATTTATTTTTTCAGGCGTAAATATAATTGAGTTCAAAAACCAGTCATCTCCACTTTTTAATTAAAATTTGATTCTTGCATTTTTAAATTTAGTTGACGGAAATGCACAGTCATGATATAAAAAAATCCATGTCCTTCTAATTGGTATGGTATATTTTGTGACTCGAAAACATGCCATATCCTGGAGATGAATGGTTGTTGAAAAAAACTTGGAAATATACCGATAGATTCTAGCCGTTGTTGCTTGTGAAATCGTTCGCATAACCTAAGAATTAATTATTTAGTTTAGACTTGTTATTTTGTTAATGCTTTTTATCACAGAATGAGTGATTCAGAGATCAGTTCTTTCGATGGTACATGCAAGAAAATAAAGAGGAAGTAACTATGAACCATAAAGGAGGTGACTCCAAATAATATGGTACTTGATTTCAAAAGCTGGTGATGAAGTATTAGAAGAAAAATATGTATTCAAAATGCTCATTAATATCAAAGAGAAAAAAAATTAATTCTCGTAATGTTTCGCGTTTTATTTTAGAACTTATCGTAAAAAATGTCTGTGTTACTAAACAAACAATTTAAAATATTTATTTTCGAAAGTGTATATATTTTCGTTTTTCTATATCAATAATGTTTCGTTTTGTTAATGGTATTGTGTTGTGTTTTTTAGCGGCCATCACAAACATCTTGGTGTTCGACGAATTAGTGAAGCTTCAAGTCAAAATGTCTATGATGGCCGTTAATAACGCATCTCTATTAACGAAACGAAACACTATGTTTATAGAACGACGATAACCTATACACTTTCAAAAATTCTTTTTTTAAAAATATTTATTTATTTAGATATATTTTTTTACAAAGTTGCTCGAAAATGGAATTCGAAATTTTACGGTCACATGGTCTTGGTGACATTAAAAGCTATTTTTAATCAAAGAAAAAAAAAGTTACATTATTTTTGTTTCAAAATAGGGAAATAAACAAAAAGAAAATAATAATAATAACTTTTCAGAGTCTGAAAATTAAAAAAAAATAATAAATAAAAATAAAACATTGAAAGGAAATTTGCAATTTTTTTAAAAAAATAATTATTCAGGGTTACAAACTTGAAGTTAAAAATTAGAAATTAAGGCTTAAAAAAATTTAATTTTATATAAAGTTAAACATTGAAGGGATTTATAGAATTTCACAAAAACATTTTTTTTCTCTTTGAAAAAATATTTTTTTCCTTAAAATTATCTATTTATTTACTTAATGTAATTTGAGAGAAATTGAAAAGAAAGAAACACGAAATATTATGGTCACAAGGTCCACTATTATGTTTAGTGTCTAATTTAACGAAAAAGATTTAACTATCATCAACGGCTCAAAAGTACAATAAAAATACAATTCTGAGACGATATTAGAGTAAACAAAATAAAATGTATAGACAATTACTTTCCTAAAAAACTGATCATATTTTTATGTATATATATATATTAAAATAAGTGGTTTGATGGATAAAGAAAAAGAAAATTTATTGCTTTTTCAGAGTGTAACTTCAGTGAAAGGCAACTTTTTGATAGAATTCAAATGTTTAACTCAGTTGTGCACAATTTTTTGAACAATAAAATAGATTACAGAAAGAAAAAAAGAAGCAAACGCTCGTCAAAGCTAAATTCAGGGATGATTGTATTCTGGGTGTACCCCGGCCGGTTTTTTTGTATCCTCCCTCTAGGTCAAGAAAAGAAACTAGTAGCCAGGCATGTGATTTTTTTCGCGGAATTGCGCGTATCTCAAGACCATTGATTTGTGGACTTCCACGAATCATAACTTATAATCCTGCGAAATTTTCACAGCAATTTAAAATTTAAAGTAAGAAATAAGTTCTGCAATCTAGAATCTAAGCCTTCGCTAAATCGTGAAGTTTTCAAACACGTGAATCTTCAGCAATTTTAAATTTTGTTTGTCGGATTTTCATGGTTTTTAATGTTTGAAACTACGCCGGAATTCTCTAATACTGAGATTCATATTCACGCGATTTTAAAATCTGACATCAATTTTCGTACTTACCTAATTTAAAAGATATTCATTGTGAATCTTATTCATGTTATTTAAAAATCGTACATCGCGATTCATATTCAAGTCAGTTTAAAATCCGATGTCGCTATTCGTATTCGCTGAATTTAAAAAATCATGCATTCAGATTCACACTTACGCGATTCAAAAATCCAATATCGTGTTTTGTATCTTTGCCTTCTTAAAATCCAATATCATGATTCATATTCATGCGATTTTTAAATCCAATATTGCGATTCCTGTAAGAACTTTTCTTAAATTAGTTACTATAAAAGTGTACATTGTATAATAGTGTAATTGATAAGTAATTTAGATATAAATCTTAGTTCAAAAATTATATAAAATATAATAGTACATAATTTGATATCTTGTTACGAGTTTTTACTCATAAAACTTTCAGGGTTTTTCAGTTTGTACCACAATCACCGCTGTAAATTCTAATATTTGACGTCACATAATTAAATCAGTGATTAATACATTTTCAACTTCCTGTTACACTTAAAACGATATCAAATGTAAAAAAAATTAGACATTGAAAATTTTCGAAATTTAGAACAAAACCAAAATTGCTGAAACAACACATTTAAGAATGCTTAAAGTTTGCTTTACGTTGATGGTGTTAAGCCAAATTTTTGTTTACTGATGAGCAAATAATTATCTAGACGTTCCAGATCGATTAAGATATTATTGGCATGATTTAAGGCAAGAAACTTTGAAAATATCGAAGTGATTTAAAAGAAGTAGTTTGATTACGATATGCGCAGATTTAAATACGAGCACTAAGACTCATATAATCTTCATTCTTCACAAAGGCTGAAAACAAATTCACTCAGCTGAACAAAGGCAGGTTATCAAGACATACTTTCCAACAACTTTGTACAGAGCAAAGATAAACTGAGGAACCAAAATCGGATTTTGTTACAAATGCTTCAATCCCTAAAAATTTGCCCACGACAAATGGTTAACAAAGAATATTAAAAGACTGAAATTGCCTACCAAAAGCGTTGGCTCGAACTTGTTAATTAATACCATTGTGGTCTCAGATCTTTTTCCAGCTATTTGTATTGGTTCAAATTTGAAAATTATGAATTTAATAGCATAAAAAAGCATAATTTATATTAATTATATTTACACGTTCCTTAAGTTTCATTTCTGAAACAATGATAGTTTTTCCTAGTATTACTAAAATATGTTTAAAAATTAAGATTTGAACTCCAACTATTTTCAACCACTGTATTAAATAAACTCAATGGGATGTTATTAAAGTAACCCCATGTAGACCATCGTAGAAAACGTTTAACTAGGGCCGTTTCTATCTAATAAAATTGTGAGAAAATAATTTCAGGGTTAACAATGATTTATAAAAAATAAAAACAATTCATACAGCTAATTACCAAAAATAATTTTTTTTAAAAACATTGTTTTTGGTGGGAATCGGAAAATTTTACCTACTGCAAAAAGAATTGTCCATAAACTTGAACTTTTGTGCTTATAAAAAACTAAATTTATGAATTCTGTGTTTAAGACAGGAAAGAAACTCGATATCTTTATTTCAGTTTGGACAGTTATTTTCCTATTCGTGGGCACTGGGTGAAATTGGTTGCAAATTTGTCCACTATGTGCAGAACGTCTCCGCAACCTGCTCTGTACTCACACTCACGTCGATGAGTGTCGAAAGGTAAGTTTTGAATTCCCACCTCACCAAGTATGTTTTTGATACTTCAAAAAAAATATCACTGCCATGAATTGATGCAATGTTACTGGAAAATCTCTTAATAATTACAGTAAAGACAACTCAAAAAGTGACAAAACACAAACATCAAAAAAAAAAATTTTAACCAGTGGCATACAATTAAGTCTCCTCCTCTAAGTAAGTGCTAAAAATTTGCATTATATAGTGTATGGACAAAACGGAGAAAAAGAGGGAAACTAATATGCTGCTATTTAAACAAGAGGAGCATTGCTTCCAGTGTAATTTCTTTAGGATGAATCGAACGTACTAGTAGAAGTTAAAACCGTTTAGGTAATTTTAAGCTTACAATTTCGTACTTGCACAACGTAAAATATAAAAAGGGGCAAATATCGTAACTCATTCCTATACAAATGAGAAGAGGAAGAAAGAGAAGATGGGAAGGTCAAGATATGGAACCGGCCTTTTCCCCAAATGGGGTATTCGAGCTTTACGATTGTGAATTGATCACTTGCGATGGACTTGATTCAGATACCTTAATATTCGTAAGACCGAAATGGATTACCGGCTCAATGTGTGGCCAAGGAGTTACACATAGAACTGAATGTTTCTTACAAAACTTTAAATAAGACCATCCATACAATGCTGTTGCAGTGCAAGTAATATCTTACATTATTATTGATTTATAGTATATATATATAGTTTAGAAGAACATTGAGTATTAACTCTTAATCTTGAGAAATAATCTATTCATTTTCTAGATACTATGCCATTATGCATCCAGTGAAGTCCAGATATCAATGCACAATGAGACAGGCTCGACGCGTTATCATGGTTATATGGTTCCTTTCATTCGTCACTGCTCTTCCCATCATATTAGCACAAGTAAATTTTATATTATTTCACGATTTTTCTCTCTCTCGGTTTTATCCGAAAGATAGCTATAGAAATATGCTTGTTATATCTTAGCACGAAATCTGAACAGGGAAAAAAAATAATTATACTCATAAAAAATTCTGAGAGAAAATTATAATTTCCGATTATCCCTCTAATGCAGAATCGCCCTTTACGCTTTCAAATTATTTTATGAATTTTTAAAAAAAGGCTATCTAAATTTTACTTATAAGTTATCTACCTGGTATGCAGTAGGGTGGTTCAAGGCTCGATGGCATATTTGAGGCAATCTGCTTAAGAAATCGGTTTTACACTAAAGTTTTATACTATACTATTTCTACGAAAGTTATTTATACATTTGGATTTTGTTGTGGTTAAAAACGATCGCCAATATATTTTAAACATTTCTTATAGTAGTTATCCTTTTACCAGCATTAATATAAATTAGAATTAAAAAAAAAGTACTCTTTGAGAAAAATAAGCATTACCGATTTCAGTTTAAACATTAAATTGATTTTGGCACGTTATTGAATTATCAAGACAAATGCTTCTTTTTGCAGATTGTATTAATTTTGTCACATTTGCAAACTGTACTGATTTTGTTATTATTTGCAGATCCATATAGAGGTAGGAGAACGATACAAGGCATATTGGTGTGTTCGAAATTGGCACCAACCCTGGATTTGGCGAAGTTATGAAGTCTATATGCTCATCCTGATTTTAATTGCTCCTATCTTAATAATGGGTTTCGCATATACTAAAATATGTCACCAGTTATGGATTGTGGTAAAGGACAGAGCAAGTATGATATCAGGTGAAATGTAAGTTACAATTGTGCTATAGATACACTACTGGCCATTTTAATCGCTACACCAGGAAGGCGACACAGCATAAACGTGAAATTTGCAGCACGGATCTAGCACGCTGTGGTATGCAAATGATTAGTTTATCAGCGCATTCATGCAAAGCAGGTGGGGGTAGCGACATCTACAATGTGTGTAAAACAAAAGATTCGACAGTAAGTTTCTCATTCAAAAATTAAATTTAAGCGTTGTTCTTGGGTAAAAAGTTTTTGTTATGCCTCGTGTAAGAAGGAGAAATGACTACCAGCACGTGTTTGAGTTTGATTGAGGTCGAATTGCGGCCGACCCTGATTGCTGTTTATCATACCGAAGTATTGCTGCTCGCGTTGGTCGATATCCCATGACTGTTAGCAGAATATGGAATCGATGGGTACATGACGGTCATATGAAACGCCGTGCAGGATCTTAGCGGCTCCCATCACTAACAGCCGAGAAGACAGACGTATGTTATCCCCATGGCCTTAAGGGATTGTACAGTTCTGGCACGAACCCTGAGTCAACAAATGGACATCATTTGAAAGACAAGTGTCTGCATGAACAGTTCGACGACGTTTGCAGCAGCACGGTAACCATGGCTTCGACTACCCTTGACGCTGCACGACGAATCCAGGTTCTATTTACGGCATCATGATGGCCGCATTTGTGTTTGGCGACATCATGGAGAACTTTGAACAGCAGCCGTTACATTTCTGATGTGTTAGGGCCAGTTGCTCTGCCTTATCTTCGAGGCCTTCATAACGCTATGTTTCAATAGGACAATGCAAGACCGCATGTTACCCACACTGTACTGACCTTCCTTGACACAGAACATGTTTTCCTGATCTCTCACCAACTGAAAACGTCAGGTCAATGGTTGCCGTACGACTGGCACGCCATCACTCGTCAGTTACTATGGTCGATGAATTGTGGCATAATGTTGAAGCTGCATGGAATGCAGCACCCGTTCATGATATCCAATCTCTGTTCGACTCGATGCCGAGAACTGCTGATATTGCTGCTAGGGGGGGCTGCTCTGAGTACTGATTCCTCAGGATCTATACATCCAAATATCTTGAAAATTGAATTACTTTTTCTTCCAACTATAATGTATGTGCCCAATAAATATTGTTATTTGCATTCCTTCCTGTTGTAGCAATTTTAATGGCAAGTAGTGTACTTCCTCCATTTGTGCACATACATTCTCAATTTTTTTTAAATGCTTAACTTAAGAAATTTTTATAACTTAGGCCGGAAACTGAAACAGCTCTAAAAGAGTCATCCTCAAGGCGTCATTTTTTGACTTCCAACAATTCAAGTAGGAAAATGAAGCGAAAGCGGAAACTCCAAAAGTTGGAAGCGGACAACACAACTGTCAAACAGGTAGAACAAGATAGTCAACTCACTTCACAATTTTTCATTTTGTTTTTTTGTTGTAAATAAAAATGGTTCATGCTTTCACCAATTACACGTGTTTAAAGTATGAAACATTTCAGGGAAATCCTTTAGCCATCGATAAAAGAACGAAGGGTATCTTTAACTATGCTACAGTTGGGTTAAGAATAATAAATAGCATATTAACACATAAAAGAAAAATATATAGTTAACAGGAACAGACGACTGTTTCAGTACTGTAACAAGTAATGCCATCATATTGAGGTACGAGAGGTGGAAATATTAACGGTACCAACATAGTTTTAACTAGTATTTCATTTAGATGAAAAAAAATTGAAAACCATTGAGGCGAATAGAACAAGATCGAAGGTAGTTATTTCTAAATATAATAAGAGAAAAAGTGGGAAAAGAAAGGGCAAAAAAATAAAGAGAATTTTGTAAACGAGTAGAAAATAAGGGATACTTAAAAAACTCCAACGTTTATAGAATGAGAAATGATTCTCAAATGACAGTTCCTACTTTTTTATGTAATTTCTTCATCCAATAATTCTATCAATACTAAAAAAGACTAATGCCTCCACTTTTATAAACATTATTTTACTCAATATTTTTAACGTTATTAATAAAACTTTCATAACATTGTTACATGTCTACAAGGACTCAGACATAAATTTAAAAACTACTGAGATGAAAAATATACAAGCACTTTACTCTGAAGCATAATTGGTTAGAAAATATAATTATTTTGTTTTCAGGTTATAAAAATGCTAGTGGCTGTCGTGATTCTCTTCATCACCTGCTGGTCACCCATTCTCATCACAAACGTTCTCACATCTTTTGATTTTCTCGACAAATTGAACTACGGTTACTTAAAACCGATGAGGACTGCTTTCCACCTTATGTCTTATTTCAACAGCTGTATAAACCCATGTGTGTACGGCTTCTTGAGTAACAACTTCAGAAACAGTTTTAAGGCTGTTATCCTNGTGCAGGATCTCAGCGGCTCCCATCACTAACAGCCGAGAAGACAGACGTATGTTATACCCATGGCCTTAAGGGATTGTACAGCTATGGCACGAACCCTGAGTCAACAAATGGACATCATTTGAAAGACAAGTGTCTGCACGAACAGTTCGACGACGTTTGCAGCAGCACGGTAACCAGGCTTCGACTACCCCTGACGCTGCACGACGAATCCAGGTTCTGCTTACGGCATCATGATGGCCGCATTTGTGTTTGGCGACATCATGGAGAACTTTGAACAGCAGCCGTTACATTTCTGATGTGTTAGGGCCAGTTGCTCTGCCTTATCTTCGAGGCATTCATAACGCTACGTTTCAATAGGACAATGCAAGACCGCATGTTACCCGCACTGTACTGACCTTCCTTGACACAGAACATGTTTTCCTGATCTCTCACCAACTGAAAACGTCAGGTCAATGGTTGCCGTACGACTGGCACGCCATCACTCGTCAGTTGCTATGGTCGATGAATTGTGGCATAATGTTGAAGCTGCATGGAATGCAGCACCCGTTCATGATATCCAATCTCTGTTCGACTCGATGCCGAGAACAACTGCTGATATTGCTGCTGGGGGGGGGGGGGCTGCTCTGAGTACTGATTCCTCAAATTCCAAAATTGAATCACTTTTTCTTCCAACTATAATGTATGTGCCCAATAAATATCATTCTGTTATTTGCATTCCTTCCTGTTGTAGCAATTTTAATGGCCAGTAGTGTACTTCCTCCATTTGTGCACATACATTCTCAATTTTTTTTTTAAATGCTTAACTTAAGAAATTTTTATAACTTAGGCCGGAAACTGAAACAGCTCTAAAAGAGTCACCCTCAAGGCGTCATTTTTTGACTTCCAACAATTCAAGTAGGAAAGTGAAGCGAAAGCGGAAACTCCAATAGTTGGAAGCGGACAACACAACTGTCAAACAAGTAGAACAAGATAGTCAACTCACTTCACAATTTTTCATTTTGGTTCTTTGTTGTAAATAAAAATGGTTCATGCTTTCTCCAATTACACGTGTTTAAAGTATGAAACATTTCAGGGAAATCCTTTAGCTGCCATTTATAAAAGAACGAAGGGTATCTTTAACTATGCTGCAGTTGGGTTAAGAATATTAAATAGAATATTAACGCATAAAAGAAAAAAAATATAGCTAACAGGGACAGACGACTGTTTCAGTACTGTAACAAGTAACGTCATCATACTGAGGTACGAGAAGTGGAAATATTAACGGTACCAACATAGTTTTAACTAGTATTTAATTTAGATGGGGGAAAAATTGAATACCATTGAGGCGAATAGAACAAGACCGCAGGTAGTCATTTCTTAATATAATAAGAGAAAAAGTGGGAAAAGGAAAGGCAAAAAAATAAAGAGATTTTTGTAAACGAGTAGAAAATAAGGGATACTTAAAAAACTCAAACGTTTATAGAATGAGAAATGATTCTCAAATGACAGTTCCTACTTTTTTATGTCATTTCTTCATTTTGTCATTTCTTCGATAATTCTATCAATACTAAAAATGATTAATTCCTCCACTTTTATAAACATTATTTTACTCAATATTTTTAACGTTATTAATAAAACTTTCATAACATTGTTACATATCTACAAGCACTCAGATCGCACACAAAAAAGTACAATACTTAAAGTCAGACATAAATTTAAAAACTACTGAGATGAAAATTATACAAGTACTTTACTCTGAAGGAGAATTGGTTAGAAAAATATTTGGTTTTCAGGTTATAAAAATGCTAGTGGCTGTCGTGATTCTCTTCATCACCTGCTGGTCACCCATTCTCATCACAAACGTTCTCACATCTTTTGATTTTCTCGACAAATTGAACTACAGTTACTTAAAACCGATGAGGACTGCTTTCCACCTTATGTCCTATTTCAACAGCTGTATAAACCCATGTGTGTACGGCTTCTTGAGTAACAACTTCAGAAACAGTTTTAAGGCTGTTATCCTCACCTGCCTGTGTGGGAAGAAGCAGAAGAGGGTACAGAGCGTTCTCAGTCGAACAGGCACAACGTCAATCAGCTATGCTAGGCCTACTTACATCACCTGAAGTCTTCAGTTAGCAATCACTATGAATCTTTTGAACAGACTGACTACGGCCATCTAGTCTGACCTCTGAAGTCACTTTGTAACTGCTAGTCAAAAGCTTTTTTGTGTACTATTTTAGCTAGAATGCTATCAAAACATGCATCATTACTAGTGAGGAATTTATTTGTATTCCATGCCTGAAACAGATTTCATCATCTTGATGAATGTTATGATCTGAACAAGTCCATTAAAGCCCTCCCATATTTATGCTTAATATTTTATTATTATTTAATTACATTAATTAAACAGTGCGTAAAACTTTTTAAAAAAAAGTACGCCGGAATAACTTAACTAATGATCATCATACAATCTTCATTGTTCAAGAAGATCTCAAGTATGTTCAGGGTGCGTAGCCCAATTATTCAAGAAAAAATAAGCACCTTTTAAGCACTCAAAAAATAATTTCAAGCACTTTAAAAAAATATCATAACAATGTGAACTGTGTCTTTTGCATAATTCGTAGCGAAATTCAACATGGTAAAGGAAAAATCTCATTTTGAAAAAGGGAAACTTACGCACTTTTTCAAAACACCTAATAAAAAAAGCACCTTTAAGGACTCTTAAAAAACGAAAATAAGCACCTTTTAGCACTTTCTAAAAACGCTACGCACCTTGATGACCTTAAGTAATCCACACAACAAAATGCACATTCACTAAATTAACTACCTTTTTTAACTCAACAAATTCGGATTCTTGTCCTTTAAAGCATGAAGGAAGCTTTCATCAGAAAAATGTGATCCACGCAGTTTAGGAATGCTACGTTTATGCACATTTCGCCATATCTCTATAACAAATAAAATAATTTTAAGCACAATTATAAAACTCATTTATCAAAGAAAAATTTAACGTAATTTTTTTTCACATTATTTAATAACGATTAAAAAAATTTTGAATTGTTAAGTGTAAGGTTTTTACACTTTTTGAAGCAAGTAATTTTAAATTACAAAATCTAAAATATGATCAAAATCATTCAAGTAGTTTCTGAGAAAAAAAATATTTAAAAAAAAGTCAAATTTTTAATTTTTCTAGTACTTTCAATCAATTTTGTTCAAATTAAGGCTAAAAATTTTTAATGGCTGTCTTGCTAAAACTAATGTGCAACAATACATTTTCCATACCACTCCTTTTTAAAGAGTTCAAATAGAAAATACATAGATAGATGTGATTCTAAAAGAATATAATAATCATCAAATTTCCAGTTCTTTTTGAACTGACTTAACAGAATCTAATTTCATCAGAGAAAATTAAGTTTCAAAGGTTTTCTTACCTAAATATGCGGATTATTCTTGCTTATGACAGTTCTACACATAGAAAGCTGCATTTTGTACAATGATGTGTGCTCCCTACAACAAAACCAATTTTTCCAAGCTATGCAAAGAAATGAACCCTAGTGATACTTAAGTAATTTCCCAACTGCATTTGCGTTAAGCAGCTTCCTCGGACATGCAGGATATCAACACATTGTGCTTGTCAAAATGTGGAAAATTCCACTTAAACAGTATCATTACAGATTTATAATTATTATAAATATCTTTTTTTTTAAGAATGTGTATGTTCGAAAAAAAAAACTCATTTGAAAATAATAAATTATTTGTTTTGAAGCAAAAAAAACTAAAAAACAACTTATTTAGAACCTTAATATTATAACTATGAGTTACAATTGTTTAATGAGATTTTATAAATTTTAACTAATTTGCCTAAAAATTGTGAGTTAATTATACAATTACAAATTATGAGTTAAAATATAAACTGTTTGCTAATTAAATTAAAAAATAATAATATTAATTTTAAGAAAGAAAAAAAAAATTGCTTCCATATTTATTGTAAGCTTCATATAAAAAGATACTGAACTTACTAATTATTTTAATTAGTATTCAAATTTTTTTTCATTCAGTATAAAAATATTTTGAACATTAGAAACATAATGCAACTATCTTGTTGCCAAAAAGCATTTTTTAAATATAGTTATATTTATTTATATAACTTCAAAAAAAAAAAAAAAAAAAAAAAAAAAAAANAAAAAAACATGGTTCTGTGTTCAATTTTTTTCAGTTTAACAAAATAGACGAAAAAGTTAAATTACAACTTATTAAACAATAAATATTTAAGACAGGACTATTTTCAGAACTTGTATTTAAAATTTGTCTAATAAGAATTTTGTCATTGACTAAACCTTTAATTTTTATTTTTGGTTCAGTCAATAGCATTGAATATAGTAATCAAATAAATAAACTAAAGAAAGTAGTAAGATGTTAAGAAAAATTCTTTGTTAAACAGTTATAGAGTGTTTGAAAGCTGTGCAATCTAAAACAATTTTCAAATACTTGAAATTTTGAAGGAAAAAATATTTTAAAATAAAAATACAACATTTTAATTTCTCCTGAAAGAAAATTATTTTACCTCCAGATTTAATCATTACCTAATTTTAAACAAAAAATAGATAAACGAATTTTTTATTAAAAATAATTAGATAAAAGTCTAATAATAAATAAGGCTTTATGTACTATTAGATAATCGATAAGAAGGTTTATTTATTACCAGAAGGGTCACAACTAGAAAATATTTAAAATGTGGTAAATGTGTTAAAGGAAAAAAAATTGTATTTACTAATTTCAATCAACTATATAGAAGTTAAAGGAAACATACCTACATTTTAAAACTGGCCAAATTAATTCCTCAAAATTTCAAACAACTTCACAAAACACTAGCAACCGCTTTTAAAATTTTTCTGATTGAGACAATTCTGATCAAGAAATAAATTTTAAATAAAAATTACACATTAAATTAATAATGAATATTTAATGTAGAAAAATTGGGTCCAGGACAATAGCTTCACTATGAAATAAAGGGGTAGGTATTGTAAAGCAAATCCAAAACCTTTTGAGCCTCATATCAAATTTTAGTTTATTGTTAAATAATAATAAAATAAAATAAATAAAATAAAAAATTTGACCTCACTTCAATCCCCAAAATTAGGCTAAAAATATCTTTAAAAAAATCTATTTCACATTAGTTCTGTTTTTGTAAATTTGAGTATCTTTCAAAAACATTGCTGAGGCATTGCATTGCTGAAACATTGCATCACTTAACCCTAGGATTCATAAGCATTCGTCTCACAGACTGCACAAAATACGTTAACACTTGTAACTTTTTAAGTTAAAGAGATAGAAGATGAACTTCTAAATATCTTCCTAGACTGTTTGACAAATGTTTATGGATAGTGTTTCAGCCATGCATGTTTATAAATCTAGAGTTAAAATAAAATTTAGATCCCAGATTTAACCAAGCAAATGTTGCAAATGTCTTTAAATCGCAAAATTACACAGTCAGCTGAAAAAGCGGCTTTCCAGCATCATAAACGAAATTTATAGAAGGAAAAAAAAACAAACCTGGAAGTGACTATTTTTTGCCCCTTTAACTATAATCTATAAACAAGCTTTTGTTTGAAACACTTTTAATATTGTGCGAAAACGTCTTTCAACTTCTTTATAAGAAACCTGCCACAGGATACTATTTTAAAGTGTGTCATTATGCAGTATTTTGTAACTGCGTACTGCTTTGTGAATGTATCAAGTGATTGTTGATAAAATGTTAGTTGCTTATAGTAAGAAGAACTTGTGTACTAATTACACTTGATAATAATCATGACAAAACTTATGTAAAATGAAGAGAAAAAAAAGGAATTTAAGTAAAAACACAGTAATTTGGCTAAAATTTTAATAATCGTTCTCTTTTTTAAGAAATGGGACTGAATGTGGTAGGATGAACGAAATCTTTGATTCTTGGCCCAACCACCAAAGAGTTCAGAAAAGTTTCAATCCATTACCTAGTTTTTATTTATAAATTTTTTTAAGAAAACAATAAATTTAATAAACATTAAACTAGTATTTAAAAAAATTGATAAATAAAGAAGACAGAGATTTTAAAATAGTCATTATTTAACTGTACAATCTATGAAAAAGTAATATAAAATCCTAACTAGATTTTCTTCACTCGGGCTAAACGTTGATATTTGGTCTTCCTCAGCTGTTTCTTCTTGGTAATCTCAGGTGGAAAATAAGTGTCCTTCACATCTTCTTTTTTCTTGATAGCTTCAATTATTTGTTATGCTTTCTTCAGCTCATCCAAATTTTTTTCTTCATTCTCAAAGAAGAAAAGCAATTTTTCTTTCCAAAATAAATACTCCTTCTTTTCCTCTATTACCTTCAATCTTACCTCTTTATCAATACCCTGATTCTGCTTTTTGAGAGCGAGTTCCCGTTGCTTTTCCCACTCCACAAACAGCCTTTTTTGTGCTTCAATATCTTCTTTTTCTAGGCTAGATATATCCTTCAAAGCATCAGCAAGAGCAGCACAAAGAGAACCATCAATTATTTTGTTTTTAGACTTCAACTCTTGGAAATATTTCTGGAAACATGAATGCAAACATTGTACTGCTATAATACTAGTAACAACCAACAGGTTTAATAATTTCATTTGTAAACCTAATTTTCAAACAAAATGTACAGTAAAAAAAAATTTTTGAAACTCTTTTGCAAAAGAAAATAAAAAAGCTATAGTTTATTTAGTTATAGTTCATCAAAATGAATTTGTCTTTACTTACAAATGGCTTAAATATTTAAAAATTAAAAAAAAAAATATTTAATTATTAAATAATATAAATATTAAATATATAAATTATTTTAATTTTCTTGTAACTGTGATGGTTATTCATATTGACAATTTGAAACTTTTAAATAATTATTATACGAATTATTGCTGGATAAAAACAGACTAAATTATCCATTTCTAGCCATAAATCTTTGATAACTGAAATTAATTGATAGAATAAAAGCTATAAATTATATAGTTAACTCAAAACAGTTATGAAAATTGCATATCATTCACTAAAAGATAAAATTTCATTTGATGACATAGCCCTCAATCAATTAAATGTTAGATTCAGTAGCACTAAGTCTGAAAGAAGACAAGCTATACTGGCAAAGCCCTAGAGAAACAAGCCTTAAAAAATAATATCTGTTATGTTTAAATAATAATCTACTGACTGAATAAACATTACAAGTTATATAATTAATTCAGAACAGTTATGAAAATTGCATATTATTATCTGAAAAAAACATAATATATCATTTGATAACAAAGACCTCAATTGATCTGAATATAAGGTTTCCTGTAATTAAGTTCAAAATAAAACATTCTGTACTGACAAAGCCCCTAAAGTGGAGCTTTAAAAATTCACAATACACCTTTCTATTTAAATTTTTTTATTTTATAACCGTCATTGACCCAATTTTATGGGTTTACAACTACTAATGCTCAACTCTGTAGCCATGTAAATTTGAACCCAATCCAGAAGACAAGGGAACTCCAGGATCGAGTATTGGGGGAAATTTTGCGTTCGTGGTGGACTTTTTTGTTGGAGCTAACCTGCCTTTGCGTTACATGAAGAGAAAGACCACGAGAACCTTCTACGGTTAGCCTGACGACAAGAGGACTTTAACCCATGATCCATCTACCACTGAGGATATTTCACGTCAGCACTGTGGTCAGTGCAAGCCAGATGCGGAATTCATATCGACTGGGATTCGAACCCGGTTCACCTCATTGGAAGGCGAACGTTCTATCCCCTGAGCCATCGCAACTCTACACCTATCTATTGAGGTGAAAAACCATTAATCAAACAAATTACATTAATAATGTAATACAAACAAAACAAAATGGCTATAAGCCAAAAAACATAAGAGAATTTTTTTATATGTATAAAAGTGCCAATATCTCCATAAATATTTAAGCTAAGCCTACGAAACTTTGCGCAATTAGTGCATATAATAATTAAAATAATTGTCAAAAGTTACAATTCTATTGTTATATTTTTTGACTGAGGGTGTGCAAAAGCACTATTTTTAGTTTGTAATTTATTGTCAGTCTCTCAAACCTCTAAGAGCTTTAAACTTCATTGATATCTATGAGAATTTGCATGATCTGAACACTTCTGAAGGTTTAAAATAATTCTTGAAGTATTTCTTGAGAAATATGAAAAAATACATTAGGATAAAAATATTTCCATTATTTTGTCCAGTATATACATTCTATATCACAAAAAAAAAATTATTAACTAACATTAAACTGTTGACTTAAATTTTCCTTCAAGGTTTTACTTTCCTCAGGAATAGCATCAATTTGATGCATAACTTTTCCAATCTAAAATTAAAACATTCTTTTTTTAGCATTTTCACAGATTTAAGTCTCACACAAATACTAAACAAGAGAACAAAAAAAACTAAAACAATGCATTCATGCATGCAAAACTAAATAAACATAAAAGGGTAGAAAGTTCCCATTATTGTATGTTTTTTTTAAAAAAAATATATATATAATAATTTTTGCAAATAAGGTTTTAATGACCCATAGGTGAAAATAATGATTCAAGTTTCCCTCATTCAGAAAATGTAGAGATAATAAAATCTATTTTTAAAACAAAACATGGGATCTCCGACACAGTTTATACACCTCTTTTGCCTTCCTGTCATATATGTTGCACAGTTGTTAAAAACATGATTTAAAAATATAAATTTTTTTTAAAATTTATACCAATCAATGCTTTGATAAAAACATTAATATTGCTTATTAGTTAAAAAAAAACAATATTATAACTAAAGTACTAAATATTTTTAACTGAAATAGTAAAATTAATTAGATATGTATAACATACTAATAAAAACAAAAGCATTATTTAATTTAAGCTGAAAAATTAGTAAAAATAGAAAAAAAATTGACAGTTGAAGTATAGATATGTATAACAAAATCTATTAATCACATGAAGAATAAATTAAATTAGATCAGGAGACAAAAAAAAAGGTTACTCTTAATAACTCTAGGCTTTTCTCCATTATTTAAACACACAGATTACGTGTTTAACCAGTTTTAAATGTATTTATATTTAAATAAACTTAAAACTAAATTGGTATAATTGAAATTTGTTTATTAAATTACAAATTATATCACATACATGGAAATTACATTTAAAAAGTTTCACATTATTTTAATCCAACTTTAATCACTTTTTTATTATTATATGTTTAGTCTATTTAGAGCATCAAATAATAATTTATACTCGTTACCCTCGTTCATTATTTCTCAAGATAAAACCTTCAACATGAATGGAATCAGACATTAAAAAAAATCACAAACAAATAAATGTTTATAAATTATTATAAATAAATAAAAAAATTGATTTAAATCATTGATTTTTTTTTTTAAAACAATAATTTAATTTAAATCATGCAAAAGTTTAAAAGGATTTTCATTAATTTGATACTTGAAACTTAATTCTGTTCCACCTATATATATATACAAGATTCAGAAAGTAATAAGCTTAAAAAAAATATCGAATAAATAGGAAGATATTAAGAAAAATACATTTTTATGATAGATAATTAAAAAAACACTGTTACAAGATAAATTTGTAAGAAAAATTTTAACCTTTTAGTCTTAAATTTTGGCGCAAGGTTTAAAATAAATTTTACATAAAATTAACTTAAAAATATATGATTACATAGAAAAATATATGATTATAAGTAAAAAATTTAACAATTTCTTAAAATTCTATCAAAAGTAATGCTCTTATTTATCATTAAAACTATGAGAGCCAAATTTCATTTAACATTTGTTTTGAACCTCAATTGCAATAAAAAATTTTCAATAATTTATTCATATAAATTAATTTAAAAAATAGTTATTTTAAAGACAATATCAATTATGTGTAATTAAATAATTGCATTAAATAATACCTTGAACAATTATTGATTAAAATAGATTCCAAATTGANTTAATTTAAAAAATAGTTATTTTAAAGACAATTTCAATTATGTGTAATTGAATAATTGCATTAAATATTACCTTGAACAATTATTGATTAAAATAGATTCCAAATTGATTTATCATAATAGATACGTTGACAGGGTTGCCACAGTAAAAAATGAACAAAATAGTTGCTTTTAGTAGCCTAAAGCATGAAATAGTTGCCTAAATAAGAACAAAAATTCAGCAAAAATAAGACTAAAATTTCATTAAATGGCTTAATTGTCATATACTATGATATATTTAGTCACGTTGGTGGCAAATACGATAATTTTTATGTAAACAAAAGTGTTCTAGCTCTAAATTTTTATATAAAAAAAATAGTATATTTGCAGAAAATTAAATACTTTTAATTACAAGAATTCATTCAAAAAATACTTTTTCATTAAAAAAAAACACACACACTTTTTCTAAGAAATTTTCCGTTTCACCAATTTAGCAAATTGGTGAAACGGAATTGATTTAGCAAATATATANGATTTAGCAAATATATATATATATATTGTGAAATATATTACTCAAATTCAAAATTCATGCATTATATTAAAAATTGGGATTTTTAAAATCATGCAGAGTTTCTTAGCAATAACCGTTCAAAACGCGATCAAGAAATGAAATAGACTTAGAATCTATGCAAATTGAATGCATTAAAAAGTGATGACTCAAATTTGAAATCTAAAACTTTTTAATGCTTTAATTATTTATTTAATTTTTTTTAATTTTATTATTTTTATTTTACATTTTCTAACAAAAGAAATTTAGTGTCTTCAGAAGATTTCACGGGCAGCAGGTTTTCAACCCAATTATGCTAAAAAACATTGCTAGGAGAACAGAAAAGTCTCCTTTTCCTGAAAATAGTTGCCTTTTTAGTCTTTTCAGGCATAAAAAGTTGCCAAAGTCGCCTCATGCTGAAAATAGTTGCAAATCGTTGCATTTAAGTCGCCTGTGGCAACCCTGAGTTGAACATCAGCGGAAAGAAATTTTTTACATAATAATTTCTAATAAAAAAATACTTACAACATCACTCAACAGAGCAATATCATCAGATTCTGAATATAGTTTCAAAAGATCAGTCACTTTCTCCCATTTTTCATAAAGTGCTAATCCATATAGCTGATAAGATTGTCCTAATAAAGAATTGTTCACCTCCCGTCCTATAAGATATAAAGTTTTCCCAAGAAGATGTTGTGGGTTTTTTATGTCAAAATGATCATCAAACCATGGATTACGAATAAAAGGTACTCTTAACAGAGTCTGAAAGAAAGATATATAGGCTTAGGATATACAATCCTATAACAATGTAACATATTATTTTCCTGTCATTCAAAAGACATTTTGAAATGTTTAATTCATATACACCGAAGAGTCATTACATTATGACCACCCTGTTAATAACATATAGGACCAGCTTTAGCCCTCAAAACTGCTAGCACCCGCCGTGGCATTGATTCCACAAGGTGCTGATAGGTAGTCTGAGGTATCTTGTATCAAGCGCTCACCAACTGGTCCTGCAATTTCTCCACCACATTGCGAGGGGGTAGCGTGGCAGCACGAATTTGGTTTTCCAAGTAGGACCACAAATGCTCTATTGGATTAAGGTCAGGTGAATTTGGGGGCCAAGACATGACTTGAAAGTCACTGGAATGTTCCTTGACGATTCGACCCTTATGACATGGTGCATTATCCTGTTGGTAAACACCATCCCCCCCCAGGAAAAACTGTTGCCATGAATGGGTGAACCTGGACTGCAACTATGTTCAAGTAGGTTACAGAGGTCAGGGATTGTTCTATGAGGATTATGGGTCCTAATGTGCCCCATGAAAACATTGTTCCAGGGAGAGAAACCATGAAAACCTGGGCGAGCCCATTGTTATAGAGGGGGGGTGCTCATAATGTAATGGCTCTTCGGCGTATATCAGAGTCAAATCTCGTAAATGTCGATTTGAAGGGGCGAAAAACATTTGTTCATGTTAAATGTAGTTTAGGTAAATCAGTTTGAAAATGTTTTGTTCTAGAAATCATTGAATACAAAGACATTTTGTATTAATTAAAACACCTTTCCTAAACACAAAATGTTTTACGTCAACAAAAGTATTTTTATTTTTCATTCAATACTAAATCATTTATGATTTTTATATTCTCATATTAAATACAACTAAACACTTGGAAGGTTAAAATTATTATTAATTTAAAGAAATAAAATTATAATGGTTTAGATGAAGTTTAATAATTGTACAGAAAATTGTGTGGTTTATTTTGTAAAAAAATGCTGACAGATAATACAGTTTTTGCTAATTAAATAAATTTTTTTTAAAAAAAAGACACATTTTGGTCCTTTATATGTTTTTAGTTTTTATTAGTAGAAATGTGGCAACCAGCAATATCATTTTCTTGAAATAACTTATATGAGTAAGGGGAAAATGATCACCTATATAAAAAAAAGAATATTGCACTTTTTATTTGAGAAAACCTGCTTGTTTACACCCATATAAAATTGTCTCTTTTAACACTGGTGAAAGCTCAATAAGACTTTCTATTCATTTTGAAGTTAGAAAGGGCTTATGCCGTTGCCTACTTTATAAAAGAGAATATTGGTTCAGTCATGCCTTCCTCACAGATCTGTTCAATTAATTCAACTCTTTTATTTGAGAACTGAAATGGTAAATTTTCAACATTATAACCACAGCCAGGATGTCAATGATAAATGCATTTAGTCATTTCTTAGATTATTTCTTTTTTACTTTTTTTTTCTCATGAATTCTGAATATTTTGAACCTTTTAAGAAAATGTTGATACTGAATTAATTTTTTTCTTCACAAATTTTGAATTGAAATTTTTTATATATTATTTACATATTTCTTTGAATTACTTATTTATTTTTATTTAATTTATGAATAAAAGTAGGGGATTTTTTTAGAAAAAAAAATGGTAATATAAAACATGCTAAGGGTATTATTTTTCCTCTTAAGATAATTTTTTAAAGTTTTGTTTCTATATTTTAAGGACATTTTTTTAAGAATTTTAGGGTCATTAACAACCTAGCCTTAATTTAACAAAGCAATATTAATTTAACAAGGAATATTTTTTAGAAATAAATTCACTTATAGTATTAATGACAATGTGAATCATCAGTTTCCTCACCTGTTAGAGCGAAGATAAAAGTGTCTGTTTACATTAAAAGTCACACTTTTTCATGGATAGTAAAATTAAAATTCACTCAAAAAAGTTATTTCATTAAGCCAGTTAGCTTTACAATTAAAGCATTATATGCATAAATAATTGACAGTGAATAGAAAATTAGTTCACTTAAAAGAAATTCATATTAAGTGTGCTCACATTGAAGAGGTTTGACTCTGTCATGAGGTCCCATTACCTGGTTATTCATAATAAAATTACCTATTACCTAGCAATAAATTTTTCTGTCCATTTTTTAAAAAGGGAACCAAAAATTCGGAAGTCTTTGGTCCAAAGGACTCATAGTTTCTAAAGTCTAGTGGAATCATCGGTGATTATGACTTACAAAATTTCATTATAAAATTTAAGTTCCTTTGAATTGAACAATTTAAGTATTTAAAAAAAATTTCATGTTAGCAGTATTTATATCTTCATTCTTAGTGATAGAGCTGAATAAAGAATAGAAAGCTGATATTCACTTCTTCTTCTTCATCATCATCTTCATCTTTTTTTGTTTCCTCAATTTCATCAATTTCTTTTTCTTGCAACAATTCTATAGGACAGTTATCTAGAAAACTCTGGCAAGATTGTAGTCCAAGTAAGCAGCTTAGTTTATTTTCAAAGTTTTCTTGAAGCATCATCAAAATTGCAACATTTGCTGCCTCTGAAAAAAATAAAGCTTCTTTAGACTCATTCTTTTCCAGTGCTATCCATTACATGAAGTTTCAAAGTTAAAAAATTACTTAAATACATAAAAAGAGCAAAATTTTTTAGCATGGTAGAAGGTAACAAAATATGAATGCGTGCCCGGAAACGACTTGTTTAAACTTGGGTCCCAAAGAAAATTCAAAAGACAAGTCAAAGTTATTTCTAACTGCTTGATAAGTGCTGTATTACAAGAGGTCACAGGTCAGGTTTGCTCAAAAAAGCAACCACCAGCACTAGTAGATGTTTTACTCCGACAGAGCATAGATCACTACAATTAAATCGATTCTAGACATACCCTTAACATATCCAGCAGTTGCAGTCAGGTTGGTGGCAAGATTTTTAAAGAAATCCAAGAAGGATAGTGATTTTTATTAAATGCCATGACAAAAAAAATATTTAAACATGACAAATCTGACAAAAGTGATGGTGAACAAACAAGTCCAACTGGACTGAAAAATCATTATTTTCCATAATTCAGGCCATCTGCTAGTGCTTATTGACATAACATTCAGACACACATTTAATAATAAAATGCTTCTCTAGGATCCCTTTACCTCCATTAAAAAGTT
>NC_092210.1:72451046-72472522 GCF_043381705.1 Parasteatoda tepidariorum | reverse complement strand
TATATATATATATATATATATATATAGGAGTGAGTGTGAGTTCAACTCAAAAGTTCTGAAACTTTCTTGAGTAAAATCATTAATGATGCATTTCAAAATATATATGTCCCTATAAATTTAAATCATTGATATTTTCAAAACATGAAACTATAATGAAATTATATGCAGCATAATTTAAATGAATAATTATTTATAAGTTCACTTTTATCTCTAAGCATCTATTCTACCAGAAAAAAATATTTACAAATGAAAGAGATGCCAAGAATAAATTCCAGTTCTAATATTTTTCAACAAAACATACAAGAATTTCTATACATAAATGTGATCGATGATTTCTTAAAACTTTTGGACCGTAGATTTACAGAAACTTCTGGATTGCATTTAGTGAAAAATCCAGAAATCCAGATTTTTTTCTGGAGCACAATCATCTCTGTATATAAACACACACATATATAGGAGGCATAGCAATAAAACAACGAGACTGATGCTTCCTGAGAAGAATTATGCATTCGCCAAATGTGAAAGATCGAAAGTGGTGTGGCTTGTAGCTTTTTCTTTCAAATGTGTATCTCCTGTGTCTTTAAATAATTTAATTTGGCTGTGGCGTTCATATGAATTAGAGCTGTAGTTTTGCTTCGATGAAAAAAATAAGAAAATTACAGTAAAGCAATGAATTGTTGCAAATTTTCACACGAAACTTCAAAAAAGCGCAATCGAAACTTATCTGTTATTATAAGAAATAAATAGTATTGAATAATTATCACATGCATGAATGCTTAAGTGGCTAAGGTATTGCCAAGGTATAGGCGATCAGTCTTATCAGGGTCACTCTTCCACTTCAAACACGGATAAAAATATTGTAAAAAAGTCGATGAATTATCCATACTATTGTCAGATTGTCCCAGAAAGTCAAACTATTAATCAATATTAAGAAATTTGAAGTCCTTGCTAAATTATGAAAAACAGCCTGAATTGTAAAAGAACAAGTCACGGGTTCCCTTTTAAAAGAATGTGCCAGCTTACTCTGTTTTCTTTTTCAAGAAGTTTCTAGTCAAATAAAACACTGCAAAGTTAAAATCATCTGCTTTATTCCTCTGTCTTGAATCATGCAACTTTTAACTGCTCCCTAAGGTAATATCGATATTTAAAAGAACAAGATTTCAGTCTGCTGAAGCTGTAAACGAAAAAGTAGCACACCTCATAAAGGAATTTGCAGAAAAGACTTCCAGTACTATTTTGAACAATGAAAAACTCACACGGTATGTTGACACAATACTGACTTCATTCTCAAAATAATGTCCTTAGTCTTGAAATTGTTGGCCAAGGAAGTGATAGAGTTTGAATCTCCATGACTTCCTAGATCAACAATTGGCTATAGTGGAATGGTTTATTTATATACATACACAAGTATAATATTTAGAGAACACTTTTCTAGTCAATAGCAAGGAATTTATTTTTATTTTTACATGTTCAGGGATCACAGCATCATATAAAAAAAAATAGTGGTAATTAATTATAATATTTTTCTTTATTATTTTTGGATGAATATTTTTTTAAAATTAATTTTGGATGAAACAAATTGTTTTATTTACCACATCATATTAACAGTTAAAATTATTTTATTAAGTTCTACAACTGGATACTTTAAGTGAAATCTTAAACTTAATTATTTTCGGAGAGCTAAAGCAAATTAAAAGTGCTTATACACGGCAAATGATCCACTTATTATTTACAGAATGATAAAAATTTAAACTGAAATAGGTATAAAATTAAACATCTTAAAATAATCTAACTAAATTATTTAATAATTTTAAAACTTCAATGCCTCACATATTTATCCCGAAAATCAAAAATTTATATTTATTTCACATGCTAATACAATTTTCCATAGGTAAATGCGAACGGCCATCAGAATGATTATTATTCTTTTTTTAATAACTTCATTCTTGAAAATGATTACAGTAATTTTATAAGCAATAGCGACAAAATTATAGAAATTAGAATTTTACCTTTAAACATTTTTTCTCGCAAAAATGTGTTCATCAACATATTGTATGAATAGAAATCTGGAAATACACCATAACTTTCTCTATCATTTAATATGCGAAACAAGGATTCATATTGTTTAAATTTCAAGAAGATACGAACAGCAGCATAAGTAGTAGAATCTCTTATTTCAGTCGCTCTTTTAGTCCTTCTAAACCTACAAATACGATATTTTACAGCATTAAATGCAAGTTCTTTAATGGAGTTTTACATATAAAAAAAGACAAGATATTATTTAAAATTCATGCAACAAATAGCAAGTAGGGATGATTTCTTTCTTTTTTCAATTTAAAATTAGTTTATTTTGTAAATTCTGAATGGCATTTAATTTTTATTATAATTTACATAATTTCATCAAAACAATGTAAACAAGAAATAGTTTTTAAAAAATATTAAACCTACTTTGAAAAAACAAACTTTGCACAGTAATAATTTTATTAACCAATTTTTTGGGTATCATATCTTAAAGTATATGAATTTTGTGAAAGATTTTTGCAACAGAAAATATATTTAACAGTGTTAAATATGTTTAACATGTAGAAAAAAAATTATTTCAGTTTTAAAATATTTTTTTTTACAGATGTTTAATTAAAAAGTTGTGTTAAGTAGGATAAAAATTTTTAGGTTAGGAAAAATGATCATATATTAAATCATACATTTTCTTAAATCGAAGAATTTAAATGTGGCATGAATTCAAATGATGAAGCAGACAAAGTGATGACTACTATAAAATAATTTAGTAAACCTAGGTTAGGAGTAAAACACATGAAATTTGAAGAACAAATTAGAAAAGAGAACAAACTTACAGAAAACTATTTTAGAACATTGTTGAATATTTTAGGATACTTTATTTTAATGTAAGCAAATCTTTCTCAATGAATTATTAATGCAAAAAGTTGGAAGGAATTTGCTAATTCAACAAACTTAAAAGAAACTGACACTCCTGAAGAATTAGTTTGGATACTGAAGATAATAATATTGCAATATGTGATTAATAGGAACATTTAGAAGTATTAAAGAGCTAAAAGCATCAGGAGATATTTCAGAAGAGGAAGAAAAAATAGAATTTCAGTGAGATATGAATTCAAATGTCGTAGCAAAGAAAGTGATGATTATTATAAGACAATTTAGTAAATCTAGGTCAGGCATAAAACATGAAACATACAGAGCTGTGCCAAATTTAAAGAACTTATTTGAAAGATAAAAAAGAATTTGCAGAAAACTATTTTAAAATATATATAGAATACTTTATACTAGAAGATTATTTAGAATATTCTATTTAAAAAGCAAATAAATCATTCTTAATAAATTAAAAACAAATTTAAAGAAAATAAATTGTTTAAAGTAACTATTAATCTTTTAAATTGCCAACACAGTTATCAATTGTAAGAAATTTTGATTTTCAATATTGAAAATAGCGATACTACAAAATTTTTAATGTATTCTTTTAAGCTTACATATCAAAGTTCACCGCAATTCTATCTTTTAATTTTTTTTTTGCTTTCACACAAAAGATTCTTTGAAATGATTAAACAAAGCCCTAAAAGTGTTCACAGCATGTAACATATCATTGTACATTAATTATCTAAAGTTTAAAAAATATATTAAATACAAAGAAAATACAAATATTTTTAATGCAACACAAAAGTTAAAGCAATGAGAAAATCTAATAAAATTACATAGAATGGCAATTTAAATATACCTGTAAAGTAAATGTTCTAATTCATCAAGATGAGATTCATCATCAATGCGGCTTGCAAACTAGAAAAAAAAAATGAATTCATTATTATTAAAATTTCAATTTAACAAAAATAAAAATGGACTTTGGAGTTGATATTAAGACCATGAAAATAGTAATTAAGAGAAATTAATAGAAAATTAACTTTTTCTTCAATTACTATATTAATATTTAAATAAATATAAATTTGTCAGATAGTAAAGTTATTTTCCACACAAATGTAAAAAATTCATAATTCTAAATCAAATAATCAAATCAGTTAGACTCACAAAGCAAGCAAAATAAATATATCAATATCTTCTATATTAAATATTTTTTTTAAATTAAATATTTTTTATATTAAATATTTAAAGTTCTTAAGAACACTTTTATTAGTTCTCTACTAATGAATGATTAAATAAACAGCAATAAACAATATAATAGCAAACACATAGTGAAATGGTGGCTAATTATTACTATGTGCTACATTATATCATACATTCAGATACATTTTGTTACTCTTTTGACAAAAATTATGATTAGCATATTTCATGAATTTATTACACTTTAAAGTGCCAGAATATTACTAATTGCAAGTAGTCAGAAGTTATAAAACACAGATTATTTTTATCAAAAAAGAGTGATTCTTGTTTTTGTATTTCTGAACCTTACTCATGAAGAAAGCGGGATTTGCAAAATCCTGGGTATTTAGAAAAATCCCAGCCCCTGTGCGTTTTTTCAGCAAAAAACCCAATTTTACCCAATGATAAGTGAGTTTTTTCAAGAAAAGGCCCGATTTTGCCTAAAGACAAATGATTATTTTCATGTATATTCTAAATGCATAATTAAGTATATTAAATATAAACATATATATTACATGATGAAAAATACTGCTTAATTATTACTAAAATGAATAATAAAAGAAATGGTAACAAGAATAATTATTTCAGTCATTTTTTTTTACCATCTAAATGTACAATTGCAAAATGACAAAGTTACTGAAAAGATTCGTCGCACAACGTAAAGCAGAAGTTAAGTAATTAGTTTAAAATTATAAATAAACACATAATTTGTTTTAAAGTTAATTTAATTTCTAGAAGCATTATAAACATTTACAAAATGAAATACTCATCTTTTTGTTTCATATGGTATATTTATTTGTATTTTTCAATGTATGAATTTTTTATGCTTTGCTATATACAAATAATTATCAATTTTTGTCTTCATTATTCACTTTGCTTTTGAAATAACAGAAATGCTCATTAGATTTAATGAATAATTATGTACAAATCAACATATCAAGAACAACCAATATTTACAATATGCATTCACATTTCATTAATATGAATAATTATATGTTCATTTCATAATTTAATTTTCTTTTGTAATTATACCAATTACAGAACTTACCAAATTTTTATCAAATAAAATATCAGCAAACTAAACTAAGATTCATAAATATTAAAAAAAATAAATTTTTGGTACACATAAAACTGTAAATTATATATTAAATATCAAGTGCCCTGAAAATTTTATGAAACCAAAATTTAAAATATCAAATGTCTCTCATTATTTCTTATTATTGAAATATTCTTCCTATTCTATCTGTCATAAGGAAGCAGTGAATACTTGAGTCATTAGATAAAATGTTTTGACTAACAACTGAAATTCTAAATGATGTTTTTTTTTCTGTCAAGTTCTGGGTTTAGTATTCTAAATTTTATCTTTAAAAATAGATTTTTTTGGAACAGGTATAGTAGATTAAAATGGGAACAGACAACAATTGAGATCTTAATATAAAATTGGTTAATTATTATAAGTATTAATTTGGTAATTCTNTATATATGTATATATATATTTATATATATATATATACATACAGGGGTGGGTGTGAGTTCAACTCAAAAGTTCTGAAACTTTCTTGAGTAAAATCATTAATGATGCATTTCAAAATATATATGTCTTTATAAATTTAAATCATTGATAGTTCACTTTTATCTCTAAGCATCTATTCTACCAGAAAAAAAATATTTACAAATGAAAGAGATGCCAAGAATAAATTCCAGTTCTAATATTTTTCAATAAAACATACAAGAATTTCTATACATAAATGTGATCGATGATTTCTTAAAACTTTTGGACCTTGGATTTCCAGTAACTTCTGGATTGCAGTTAGTGAAAAATCCAGAAATCCGGTTTTTTTCCGGAGCACAATCATCTCTGTATATAAACACACACATATATAGGAGGCATAGCAATAAAACAACGAGACTGACGCTTCCTGAGAAGAACTACGCATTCGGCAAGTGTGAACGATCGAAAGTGGTGTAGCTTGAAGCTTTTTCTTTCAAATGTGTATCGCCTGTGCCTTTAAATAATTTAATTTGGCTGTGGCAGTCATTTGAATTAGAGCTATTGTTTTGCTTTGATGAAAAAAAATATGAAAATTACAGTAAAGCAATGAGTTGTTGCAAAATTTCACACGAAATTTCAAAAAAGCGCAATCGAAACTTATCTGTTATTATAAGAAGTAAATAGTATTGAATAATTATTACATGCATGAATGCTTAATAGGTTAAAGCATTGCCAAGGTATAGGCGATCATTCTTATCAGGGTCACTCTTCCACATCTAACACGGATAAAAATATTGTAAAAAAGTTGATGAATTATCTATACTATTGTCAGATTGTCCCAGAAAGTCAAACTATTAATCAATATTAAGAAACTTGTAGTCCTTGATGAATTATGCAAGACAGCCTGAATTGTAAAAGAACAAGTCATGGGTTCCCTTTTAAAAGAATGTGCCAGCTCACTCTATTTTATTTTTCAATATGTTTCTAGTTAAATAAAACACCTCAGAGTTAAAATCATCTGCTTTATTACCCTGTTTTTAATCATGCAACTTTTAACTGCTCCCTAAGATAATATCGATATTTAAAAGAACAAGATTTCAGTCTGTTGAAGCAGTAAACGAAAAAGTAACACACCTCATAAAGGAACTCACAGTAAAGACTTCCAGTACTGTTTTGAACAATGAAAAACTCACATGGTATGTTGCAGTGGTTAAGGAGGGGGGGTGGATTATAGGTAATAAACTAAAAATTTATAAATTCTAAATATAATGTTTTGCAACAATAGTCTTGTTACTTAACAGTCACACTTCATATAAGAGCCCCACAATGGTGATACTGTGATTAAGGCACCAAATAGTATTTCTGAAGAACTGGAGTATTATTGCTGGTGGTGGCTTGAACTCTACCAAACTTGATAGGTACTTATTTTGGAAGTAGAGGCAGTCAGTACACAATACTGACTTCATTGTCAAAATAATGTCCTTAGTCTTGCAATTGTTGGCCAAGTAAATGATAGAGGTTGAATCTCCATGACTTCCTAGATCAACAATTGGCTATAGTGGAATGGTTTATTTATATACGTACACAAGTATAATATTTAGAGAACACTTTTCTAGTCAATAGCAAGAAATTTAGCTTTATTTTTTACACGTTCAGGGATCACAGCATCATGTAAAACAAATAGTGGTAAATTATTATATTCTTTTAATTATTTTTGGTTGAATATTTTTTAAAATTAATTTTAGATTAAACAAATTGCTTTACCTACCACATCATATTAACAGTTAAAATTATTTTATTAAGTTCTAAAACTGGATACTTAAAGTGAAATCTTAAACTTAAGTATTTTCTGAGAGCTAAATCAAATTAAAAGTGTTTATATACAGCAAATGATCCATTTATTATATACAGAATTAAAAAATTTAAACTGAAATATGTATAAAATTAAGCTTCTTAAAATTATCTAACTAAATTATTAAATAATTTTAAAACTTCAATGCTTCATATATTTATCACAAAAATTAAAAATTGATAGTTAGATTTATTTCACAAGCTAATACAATTTTCCCTAAATAAATGCAAATAGCCATCAGAATGATTATTATTCTTTTTTTAATAACTTCTTTCGTGAAAATGATTACAGTAATTTTATGAACAATAGCAGCTATAAAATTATAGAAATTAGGATCTTACCTTTAAACATTTTTTCTCACAAAAATGTGTTCATCAACATATTGTATGAATAGAAATCTGGAAATACACCAGAACTTTCTCTATCATTTAATATGCGAAACAAGGATTCATACTGCTTAAATTTCAAGAAGATACGAACAGCAGCATAAGTAGTAGAATCTCTCATTTCAGTTGCTCTTTTAGTTCTTCTAAATCTACAAATGAAATATTTTGCAGCATTAAATGCAAGTTCTTTATTGGAGTTTTACTTTAAAGAAGAAAAAAAAAAAAAGACAAGACATTACTTAAAATTCAATGCAACAAGTAGCAAGTAGAGATGATTTCTTTCTTTTTTCAATTTAAAATTAGTTTATTTTGTAAATTCTAAATGGCATTTAATTTTTATTATAATTTACATAATTTTATCAAAACAATGTAAACAAGAAATATTTTTAAAAAAATATTAAACCTACTTAGAAAAAACAAACTTTGCTCAGTAATAATTCAATTAAGTAATTTTTTGGGCATCATATTTTAAAGTATATGAATTTTGTGAGATATTTTGCAACAGAAAATATGTTTAACAGTTACTCATAAATGAAAAAAATTATTTCAGTTTTAAAATATTTTTTTTACATATGTTTAATTAAAAAGTTGTGTTAAGTAGGATAAAATTGTTTAGGTTAGGAAAAATTATCATATATTAAATTATACATTTTTTAAATCGAAAAATTTAAATATGGCATGAATTCAAATGAAGCAGACAAAGTGATGACTACTATAAAATAATTTAGTAAACCTAGGTTAGGAGTAAAACACATGAAATTTGAAAAACATATTAGAAAAGAGAACAAACTTATAGAAAACTACTTTAGAACATTGTTGAATATTTTAAGATACTTTATTTTAATGTAAACAAATCATTCTCAATGAATTATTAATGCAAAAAATTGGAAGGAATTTGCTTATTCAACAAACTTAAAAGAAACTGATACTCTTGAAGAATTAGTTTGGATACTGAAGATAATAATATTGCAATATGTGATTATTAGGAACATTTAGAAGTATTAAAGAGCTAAAAGCATCAGGAGATATTTCAGAAGAGGAAGAAAAAATAGAATTTCAGTGAGATATAAATTCAAATGTCGTAGCAAAGAAAGTGATGATTATTATAAGACAATTTAGTAAATCCAGGTCAGGCATAAAACATGAAACATACAGAACTGTGCCAAATTTAAAGAATATATTTGAAAGATAAAAAAGAATTTGCAGAAAACTACTTCAAAATATATATAAATACTTTATACTAGAAGATAGAATACTTTAGAATATTCTATTTAAAAAGCAATTTAATCATTCTTAATAAATTAAAAACAAATTTAAAGAAAATAAATTGTTTAAAGTAACTATTAATCTTTTAAATTGCCAACACAATTATTAAGTTAAAGAAATTTTGATTTTCAATATTGAAAATAGTGATACTACAAAATTTGTAATGTATTCTTTTAAGCTTACATATCAAAGTTCACAGCAATTCTATCTTTTAATTTCTTTTTGCTTTCACATAAAAGATTCTCTGAAATGATTAAACAAAGCCCTAAAAGCGTTCACAACATGTAACATATCATTGTACATTAATTATCTAAAGTTTAAAAAAATATATTAAACACAAACAAAATACAAATATTTTTAATGCAACACAAAAGTTAAAGCAATGAGAAAATCTAATAAAATTACATAGAATGGCAATTTAAATATACCTATAAAGTAAATGTTCTAATTCATCAAGATGAGATTCATCATCAATGCGGCTTGCAAACTAGAAAAAAAAAATGAATTCATTATTATTCAAATTTCAATTTAACAAAAATAAAATGGACTCTGGAGTTGATATTAAGAGCATGAAAATAGTAATTAAGGGAAATTAATAGAAAATTAGCTTTTTCTTCAATGACTATATTAATATTTAAATAAATATAAATTTGTCAGATAGTAAAGTTATTTTCCACACAAATGTAAAAAATTCATAATTCTAAATCAAATAATCAAATCAGTTAGACTCACAAAGCAAGCAAAATAAATATATCAATATCTTCTATATTAAATATTTTTTTTAAATTAAATATTTTTTATATTAAATATTTAAAGTTCTTAAGAACACTTTTATTAGTTCTCTACTAATGAATGATTAAATAAACAGCAATAAACAATATAATAGCAAACACATAGTGAAATGGTGGCTAATTATTACTATGTGCTACATTATATCATACATTCAGATACATTTTGTTACTCTTTTGACAAAAATTATGATTAGCATATTTCATGAATTTATTACACTTTAAAGTGCCAGAATATTACTAATTGCAAGTAGTCAGAAGTTATAAAACACAGATTATTTTTATCAAAAAAGAGTGATTCTTGTTTTTGTATTTCTGAACCTTACTCATGAAGAAAACGGGATTTGCAAAATCCTGGGTATTTAGAAAAATCCCAGCCCCTGTGCGTTTTTTCAGCAAAAAACCCAATTTTACCCAATGATAAGTGAGTTTTTTCAAGAAAAGGCCCGATTTTGCCTAAAGACAAATGATTATTTTCATGTATATTCTAAATGCATAATTAAGTATATTAAATATAAACATATATATTACATGATGAAAAATACTGCTTAATTATTACTAAAATGAATAATAAAAGAAATGGTAACAAGAATAATTATTTCAGTCATTTTTTTTTACCATCTAAATGTACAATTGCAAAATGACAAAGTTACTGAAAAGATTCGTCGCACAACGTAAAGCAGAAGTTAAGTAATTAGTTTAAAATTATAAATAAACACATAATTTGTTTTAAAGTTAATTTAATTTCTAGAAGCATTATAAACATTTACAAAATGAAATACTCATCTTTTTGTTTCATATGGTATATTTATTTGTATTTTTCAATGTATGAATTTTTTATGCTTTGCTATATACAAATAATTATCAATTTTTGTCTTCATTATTCACTTTGCTTTTGAAATAACAGAAATGCTCATTAGATTTAATGAATAATTATGTACAAATCAACATATCAAGAACAACCAATATTTACAATATGCATTCACATTTCATTAATATGAATAATTATATGTTCATTTCATAATTTAATTTTCTTTTGTAATTATACCAATTACAGAACTTACCAAATTTTTATCAAATAAAATATCAGCAAACTAAACTAAGATTCATAAATATTAAAAAAAATAAATTTTTGGTACACATAAAACTGTAAATTATATATTAAATATCAAGTGCCCTGAAAATTTTATGAAACCAAAATTTAAAATATCAAATGTCTCTCATTATTTCTTATTATTGAAATATTCTTCCTATTCTATCTGTCATAAGGAAGCAGTGAATACTTGAGTCATTAGATAAAATGTTTTGACTAACAACTGAAATTCTAAATGATGTTTTTTTTTCTGTCAAGTTCTGGGTTTAGTATTCTAAATTTTATCTTTAAAAATAGATTTTTTTGGAACAGGTATAGTAGATTAAAATGGGAACAGACAACAATTGAGATCTTAATATAAAATTGGTTAATTATTATAAGTATTAATTTGGTAATTCTTTTAACATACTTAATACAGATTAATTTTTTTTAACTGAAAACTGAAAATTTTTTTAATATTCTTTGTCTAAAAAATAATTTTCATTTTGAAATATTGGATATTTGTAATATATATCCATTGATGTATTTTAACAGATGCTGAAGGGTTTACAATCCAAATAAATTATGCAATAAGTGTTATATGTGTATGCTTATGCAAATATGTGTATGCAGATTACATATAATTTGTTTCAATGATAAGTATTATAATAAAATTTAACAATATGCCTTTTCAATAATGTACTTTATTTTTTCGTGCATATCTCAATTTTTCATGTTTCATTTATTTTTCATAATTTTATACGCAAAATTCAGATTAATGAAGTAAGTCATACTTCATATAATTTATATATAAATTACTAAGTCAAATTTAAAAACAATAAGATGATAATTTCAAAGAACAGTTTGATTTGATAATTACAAAGAAAATTGATAGGAAATGATAAATTGTGAACGAACCCACTTGGTGGGTACAAAGATTGATTTTATCAAGTGGGCCCAATCTGAAAAAAAAAAAAAAAAAAAAAACACTGGGTTGTTCTGGGCTGCACTCACCTTTGCGAATCCTGAAAGAAGGCAACAATAAGCATGCAATAATTTATTAATCGAGTGCTAGATGGTAACCATTTGGTATTGGATTTTAGAAACAGTGTATTGTTTGCAATAAAATAGAATTTCTACAAATAAATGGTGGAAAAATAATTAGAAAAGAAAATTTTCCAAATCAAAGAGTATATATATATATTAAAAAAAAATTATAACTTCTAAATTACATTCTTATTATTCTGATACCATTTTAGTAATTTTAGTGGAAAAAAAATGTTTTCGACATCATAGTTAAAGTTAAATTTTGAGGTAAAATTTTTATTTTTTATTTTGTAGAAGTGTGAATTTGTATTTCTTAATTTTGTAATCTTGGTAATTTTACAAAACTTGGTTATGGTATGTTAAGCGATGTATGTTTAGTAATTTAAACAAAACTATTCTTTAAGAGATAATTAGCATAATAAAATTTTTTCAGAAAGGAAAAAAGTTGCATTGGAAAAAATTTATAGTACTTAAATTCACGGTTAAATTTTTTTTTACCAATAACGAGTTTTGGATAATTTCACACATTAAAGCTAGCAAAATTATTTGAGAACATTTCTTCTTGCATATTCACTGTTTGTACCCACTCTATATATGGCAATAATAATAAGAAAATCATCACTATGCACACTACAAATCACAATCATTACAATGACATGTAAACATTTTATCTGCAAATATTAGCTTCAAACAATATGATTGAATATTTTATAGATGAAATTTTGTTTTTCGTGAATTATTCTGTCTCACATACATGTAAAGCTCTAAGCCAGAAATTTTAGCGTTATTGACGCTTTGAAACTCCTACTACTTTTGGCTTTACAAACATATAAAAACTATGAGCATAATTTAAAGTAAAATTGGAAAAATTATGATATAACAACAGCAGTCTCACAAATAACAATAAACTAATTCATACCAATTTAAAACATCTCAACTAAAAAATAACAAAAATTTTTGCAATACATAAATAAATCAAAATGGCTGGAAATCTTTCCTAGTATGTTAAATATATAACAGAATAATCCATAACAGCAATCACATGCATTATTTAATTTATAAACATATAAGCAAGATATATACATTTTAAAATATTACGAAACATGTATCTGTTGTTGCACAGTTATAATATTTTACATCGAGATATGGAATATTAATTTGTGATAAAGAATTAAATTTCAGAAAAATATTAAGAAAATCAGTAAATACAAAAATAAATAAATAATAATAATACTTACAATATCTAAATCAACTCCACTAACAAGGCGCTTTGTTCCAAATTTCTTATTAGTATCAACAAAATATTGATCTACAAAAAATTAAATGTTTTATTTAACATTTAAACTCAGGATTTATCAAGAAAGCTCTAATTAGTAAACATATTATGGAAATATAAGCAAATAAATTATGAGCTGAAACGGACAAGAAAAAAAAGGGTATATCAGCATACTTAATATTGTGAAATGGAGTTAAATCATTTGATGTTGAGGTTATGTGATAGTTAAACACCCACAGAGATTTAGCATTATTAAAAGTTATTATTCACACTTTTGGATGTTGTTAGTTAACTATTTTTGTACTAACATTAGAAAGAATTGCTGTATACTTAAAAAGACTGAAAGGGCCAGTTTGGCCCTTCCCAGATTCTTTGTGTTTATATCACATAGACACCCAGAATCTTAAAACATAATCATAATTAATTTCATAAAAACAGATAACAGAAATTATTAATATTCTATGGTACTTTATTCGATTTGGTGCATGAAAATATTTGATTCAACGGAACATTGGTTTTCAAAGTATAGGTACATTAGTTTCTTAGATAATTTAGTCTTTTTTTCAATAAATGCATACCAAAGAGCATCTTATACCCAAAACTACCTTAGGTAATGGGATACCAACAAATATACCTAAGGGGACACCCCATCATTCTAGGTATAATACACATAAGAAAGATTAAATATAAGCATTAAAATTGGATCAAATTATGAAAAGTAACTACTCAAAACATTTAGTAAGTTATTTTTCAAATAACAGAGCAACAAAACTAGCAGAACTATGAACAACTGGGTAGCAAATGAAATTTTCAATGTACCTTAAAGATCTGTTTTAGCTCAGTTCAAACTCATAGAATTTATATTCCAAGCACATAATTTTTTTTTCTCTAAATTCTAGTTGAAATTATGAATTAAATAAAATATATATATAAGAGCTATTACCTAATTTAATATCTTTTAAAGTAGAACTGTCCATTCTCTTCTTCCAGGTTTCTTCACAGAAGTAAGCCTCTGATAAAAATGTACGGCTTGCTACAAATAAATAAATACATAAATTTCCCATAATAAACTGAATGATTTGCAAATATATGAAGTCATCTTGATTCGATTTAATATTAAAAAGAATCATCTAATTAAAATGTAATAATACATTAAAAGTGTTCTACACAGCTTGAGCTCTTTTGTAATTAAGTTACAGCATTTCCATCAATGTTTGTTTTAATTAGCACGGTATTACTCTTATATTAACAGACAATTCATTCCTTACAAAAATGTTTTTACGGTGTCAATAACAATTAAAAAAGCAGTTAAAAATTTTAACATAACAAATGTTAACAATGTTAACCTATCAAAAACATTTTAAACTAGCAGCAAGCAACTTTACAATGACAAAATATAAAAGTTAGCCCAGAGTTTAATTGATTTTTTAAAAAAAATTAATTTAATTCAATCAGCATTTAGTTGATTTTTCTTTTTTAAATTTCTGATTAAAACTATTATTTGTTTATATATTTTATTGGAAAATAAGTAGCTCAGAATATCAACTAAATTTTAAAAAAAGTAATTAACTAAACTAAAGCTGAAAAATTTTATTTTGAATTATTTTACATGAAAATAACATATACATAATTCCCTTTTGAGAGATATTTGTTCTATCTTACCCTTAGTAAAGTGTTATTTTGAATTATTTAATAAGCATTAATGTGTAATCCACATAAAAAAGATTTTATCCCTTATTATTTTTGGAAAATGTCATCCGATTTAGCTTTCAAAGAAAGTTGGTACATATTTTTTTTTAAATCTAGTGCAGAGGTTGATAACATTTTATTTCTCATATGAGTCATTTTTCAGTTTTTTCTTTTTTTAAAAAAAATTTTGTTGGTGGGTTTGATTTCAGATAATGAACTAAAAATACAGGGGGGAAAAACACTATACAGATAGAATAATACAATTTATCATAAATATAGAAATAAAAAATCTATTGTCATCAAATCTACATTTACTACTTGAAAGAAATCATAAGATATTAGCAGAAAAATAAATTCAATGTAAATAAAATGAACATGATTTGATTAAGAATATTTAATTATTTCAATGGCTTCATGGATTTGTTTCATCATTTTTGGGTAATAATTTGTTGTTTTTTAAAAGAACACAGTAAAATGTTATATAATAAAAACATAACTTGTTTGATTTAAGAAAACAAAATATTTTTTAAAAAAAATAGGTCTTATACTTATATTATACACCTGAATTTCTTTCAAAATGTTATCAAAAACCATTCAGGAAGAAATGTCTTTTCTACTTCCATTTCATGGAAGGTTACTATTCTTTTAAACTACCTAGACACAATTTATTTTTAGATACTTTGTTTTTACAAATCAATTACTCTATATCTGCAAAACAATGATGTCATAGGAATAGACAGGGCAGATTGGATCTACTCTGACACAGTTAATCAGGCTAAATTATTTCAATGCTGTTTAATATTTTTCTTTGTTTATCCATTAACATGCTATACCACTGGAACTACAAATAATATGAAAGAATCACAAGGCTCAGTTAAAGTATGCTCTTTTTTTTTATTTAAACAATTTATATTTGAGCCCAGCTAAATAATCCTTGAACTTTACTATTTTATCTTCAAAAATTTGTTTCGATAAGGATAATAAAATAAATTGCAATTATAATATTATATTTTTAGTTTTTAATAATAACCTGTTGCTATTCAAATTTATATGATAGGAGAAAAGTTTTTTTGTGAAACATAGAACATAAGGCATGTTGATGGTCCACTAAAGACTGGGACAAAATAATCAAAATTCAGAGTCCTTTTTATTCTAAACATTTTTCTAGTTATTTTGTAAAATTATACAATTATAAACTCTTAATAATGATTATTTAAATTTACTTATATTTTTTAGAAGTATAAAAGTCTTTAAATTATTCTTATTTAACAATTCAAATTAGAAAAGGCTGAAATTAATGAAACAAAATTTTAAGAAGTAAAAGAACATATATTTCATAAACGTGCTTAATTACTTTAAATTCATATCATCTACAAGTATGCATTTTATCAATATGTGCTACAAATCTTGATAAATAATAAAGCATATAGATATAATCCTAATTTTTTTTTCTCCCTGAACCCCGTTCAGGAAATATTAGGCACAGATTTTAATTGATTTATCTTATGATTACTTTAATTTGTTATAAATAATTTTAAACTACTATGCCATATTTCAATATGCAAAGTATTTAGTGCCAAAAAATATTTTTTTTAGCTTATTTCAGTAAATAATTTGCGGTAAGAATAGTTTGCAGTAAGAATAAGTGCAAATCTGCAGTACGAACTATAATCTTTTAGTTTCTATATTTGAAGATGGACATCATTTATTAATCTTTTAATCTTAAAAAATGCATTTTAATTTTAAATGTTGAAGAATATAATGCAATTACTGTATTGGATAACATTTATCTTTTAGTATTATTTCTGAATACATTTTGTTAGATTGTCTAACGTGCTTTACAACTTACTCCGGCTTCCCTAGGGGCATGTTGGTCCTCTTCAATTTTTATTTTAACTTTTAGTAAAAGAACTATCATTTGAGCATTTTGAAAAAAAAAAACATAGATGGGAGAAAAAAGGAGGTTTGTGTTATAAAAATAACATACTATATGGTCAATTTTTCAGTGAGAAAAAAAAAGTGGACCGTTTATAATCTAAGATGTCATTATATTCTATTACATCATACCTGTCATTATATTCTAAGATGACATAATTTTGAAACTTAATTTTATGACTTGAAAAAGGAGGCTCTAGAATATTAGCCTGTTTCATCTACAAATTAAGCAATATAGTAGACAATACTCAAACACTGATGGGCAATGATATGCAAGTACAATTATTAAACAGAAACATTATTTTTATAGTTCTGCGAAATAAAAATTTGCATAAAACTGCCACTTATTTGATTGAAACAGTGGGGATATTTCTGTATCATGATCTGTTGTGCCAGCTACAATCGCCAAGGTGCCAAATAGATTTTAAACTCGGAAACTTTAAAAAAAATGTTAGTTATTGCTATCAGTTATACATTTCAAGTTGGTCCCTTCCTGTGATGTTTTCTTCAGTTTCTGACGGACTGCTGCCTGGAAGTAGCCAAGACTTGGCGATTATTCAGCCACAGATAAAACAGTAGCTGTGCTTTGTCTTCAACAGACAGAAACTTAAAATTAAGCTTATCTTAACAGCATTGTAATCCTTTTATGATTAGTCTCTTCTGTGCTTTAAAAAAGAAATATAATTTTTATTCCGTTTTGCATACAAACTTTATGTACATATACATGCTTAGAGATATTTTACATTTTTCAGAAAAAATGAACTAACGCATACAAAACCTACACAGCAGCCAGTGTTTACAAATATTAGAAGACAATAATCGTTTTAAGATACCAGAACTCTGTATTTTATTCATGGTCTATTATTTTGGTTCGATAATTGAACAAATATAGAATTTAAAAGAGTTTGAAAAAAATGTAACTAATGTCCGGCTCTGAAGCACATTTTCACTCCAATCCCAATATTTGTTTACAAAATATTGCGAGCAGAGTTGAGTTGAGAGCTTTCTGTTTTTCTTTCTCTGAAACATTAGGTTCATCTACAAATTATGATCTCTAGTAAATACACCAGAACCCTAAAACGAGTTTTCGTTCTTTTAATATTGAAAACCTTGTTGACTAGTCAAACGCAAAGTTCATAAAATTCGGAATAAATCTAAGGAAATTTTTTTTAAACGACATCGGTCTGTAAACAAATTTACTCAAATTATTCAGGAAAGATGTCTTGTAATTATGCTGATGGCTTGTCTAAATATGAAGATAAAGGAATATGTGGATTAAAAGAGGTCTTTTTTGCTCTTTTATTCATATTATATTTATGTGGCCGTATAGATCATCATAAATTTGATCGAGATGTATTATATGTGTTTATGTTTTTGTTTTGCATTTGAAATGTGTTTCTTCATGGCACTTGTTTTTTCATAGTTATATTTAATTTTTTTTATGTCATGAATTATTTAATTAATATGCATTGTTTTAGTTATAATTTCTCCTGAAAGTTTTCATCTTTTATGTTCTTTTACAGACACCTACACATATATGTGTTTGTGTGACTGATATCTTAGATACCTGTGGGAAAACATAAATGATGGAAGCTTGTGATTTGATTGTAAAATGCATTTTGTCCTTTAATATTAAATCATAAAGTGAAACTAATTATTAAAACCTTCATTATACCTATAACGTTCAGAAAACTAATAGTATTCCCTATGCTATGAATTTTATCATTAATGTAACAAAAGTCCTAATGGTTCAAATACAATATTAAGAAAAAGTTTAAGCAAAGCACTTTATAAACGAAAATAAAGGATTACCGTGCTATCAAATTCTAAATAAAACTATTACTATGTGTAGTACCAGTGTATAAGTCGACTTTTCAACCCATCAAAGTTTTACAAAAATCAAAGGGTAGACTTATACACCATGAATAAAGTTGAACATTCATTGATCGTGACACATTGATCCATTATAAACAAAGAAATAGATATGGATAACTCTATATCAATTTACAGGAAGAGTTCCGTATCGTGATCTGTGGCAGAATAATCGCTTAGTCTTGGTAACTTCTGGGCAGCACCGCTGAGAAACTTTAAAAATAAAAAAAATCACGGAAAGGGACCTAAGGCGTGCTCCTAGCCACTCCTAAGCAAACATCTACATGTTTTTTTTTATTTTTTTAATTGCAAGTTTAAAATCTATTTGGCAGCTTGACCATTGTAGTTAGCTGGACAAATTAACCCTTACAAAAACTGTTTTTAATATGTTACTTGCAATTAATTTTGGATTTTTTCTCATCATATTTTCTAAGTGAAAAAAAAGTGTTTTAGGAACAATACTTTCAGTTATATTCAGAAAAAAATAATGAATAAGAAAAGATATGAGAATTTGTTCAAGAGTATTTCAAAAAATTTATATATATATCTATTTTTTTTTTTGTTTCTAATGGCAGGCCAATTTAAAAGAACAAAAAGGATAAAATAACAAGAAAAACAAAACAAAAAGAGATAAATAGAATAGAATGCATAGTGACATGCTTAGTCTATACGGGCCCTAGCATCCCAGTAACATCCACACACAGTAGTGGAGATGAGCGCAGGACAGACAGAAATATGGGGCAGATCCATGTCCTCCCCAAGGCAATAGAGCTTGCATTTAGGACAATCAAAAATTTTTATACTAAAAAGGTGTTTGGCCAGACAGTCATGGCCCATTACAAGTCTAAAGAGAGCAACTGCCTTAAACCTGGGCTGATTTGGGATAGTTAAAATATGGTTGAACCAGGTTTTGTGTATATTGCTTTTACGGAAATTCTCTGAGAGCATGTTCTGGAATTGGTTTTGGACCAGCAATTTAAATTAGTGCAGAGTGATGGAGCAACGAGATGCTTGGGCAGTAGTTGTTCCTTTCTTGGCCAAAAAATCAGCTTTTTCATTACCCCAAACCCCGCAATGTTCCGGGATCCACTGGAGGACGATTTGCTTGCCTTTTATTGTCAGATCTTTCAGACAATCAATGCGTTTCTGAATGGAGATGGATTGGGGAATCAGTGGAGAGTTAATATCAAGAAGTGCTGCTTTAGAGTCAGATAAGAGGATGGCGCTAGAAAATTGGTCAGTACGACACTGTTGTTGTACAATATATATATATATATTGTAATAATATGATAAAATATCAGAAAATATATTGCAATAAAGAATTTAAAACATACAATAAAGCTGCAAATTTAAAGATTCCAGAACACCATTTGTGTCAGATTCATCAATGTTAGCAGTTTTGTCATACCAGTCTACTCTGCAATGGATTCTACTTCATCCTCATCTGCTGAGACCCACAAAAAACATCTTTAACGAAAAATCATCCAACAAAATCAAAATTCCATGCTTTTTAAAATATTTTACACTTACATTTGAATCCACATTTTACCACTCTTCTAGCTTTATTTGACACATGTCTATAGGAATGCCTAATAATCAACTTACCATCACCGTTCAACTAATAGACCTGACATACCAGAAATTTGCTATCTTGTTATCAAAAATTGGTTTATTTTGTTCTGTAAAAGGGTGTTCAAATCTTGTAAAATTTTGCATGTTTTCAACGTCTTAGACCATGATTAAGTAATATTATTCAGGAAATGAAAAATTAAACAATGTTACTTAACAAAAAAAGAAACTTATTTTATACTTTTATTTATGATGTTAGAATCTTGAAACTCTTACAGATGCATTACGGTATGCTTAGGAAAAAAATTATTAGTATGATCATTTTAGAAATTAATATTATACAGCGCACTCCCGATTATCCGCGTTAATCACCGGGACAGGTCGCACGGACAATCGAAAAACGCGGATAATCCGAAAACTCCTTTTATTCAATATCAGTACAAAAAATATCAAATTTATTCAATATCAGTATAAAAATTACTGACATTTGCATGCATAATATCAAACTAGGAATTTTTCTTATTAAAAAATGTGTAATGCGTCGTCGCCATATATTGATACACAAATTTTACGAACCGCAGTAAATCACTGTAATCAAATCCTCCCATGTAATCTAATAAAGTTTCCACAGAGCAGCAGAATGAGAAATTGTATTTCATTCATTTACTACATCTTCTGCATCAGTTACTAACATCACTATTTGATTTAACAACACAACAAAGTCTTCATCAGTCAAATACTGGAAGCCAGGCTCACATGCATCACTTTGAAACCAATCTTCTAAATTTTCTTCATCAAGAATTTCGAAACCTTTGATTTCTTTTGGCTTGTTCGAGAATACTGTTATATTTTTCTTGAACATCTGAAGAGCGGTATGATCTTTCTTCAAGATCGTGATAACGTAGACGGTTTTACCTTTGACCAGGGTTGGCAAGATTTTGCCGCAGGTGGAAAAAACCATGGTAAATACCGGTAAAAACCGTCCTGGCAAAAACAGGTTTTTGCCAAGCAAAGTGGCAAAAAGTGGCAAAAACCTATATTTTCCAAGATGAGAGGACAAAAACACATTTTTGATACAAAATTATTCCTAAAATTGAAATATATACT
>NC_092210.1:72397805-72450745 GCF_043381705.1 Parasteatoda tepidariorum | reverse complement strand
TTTGAAACCAATCTTCTAAATTTTCTTCATCAAGAATTTCGAAACCTTAGATTTCTTTTGCTTGTTCGAGAATACTGTTATCATATTTTTCTTGAACATCTGAAGAGGATTGTTCATCAAGCGGTATGATCTTTCTCCAAGATCGTGATAACGTAGACGATTTTACCTTTGACCATGCTGCTGATATTCCATATACTGCAATCCAATAACGAATATTGCTTCCAAAAATTTTGTAGTGTTATAACTTCATGAATCAAATTTTTTTTATCTTGAAAATGCTTCTCTTTATATTTTTTGTGTGACTCCGGAATGAGCACGGATAATCGAGAGTGTACTGTATTTTGTTGTTTGAATAATATATTATTTTCATCAAATTCTGTCTTCTATTTTAAGTTTATGTTTCAATTTGTTTATAAAACAATAACAAAGATATAAATTTATTTTATGTGGCATAAATAATTATTATAATCTTACTCTCTTCTCTTTTGCAATTACAAAGATTGAAAAGAGAAAAATTAATGTACCATTGCAGTTTTGCTTATGTCAAGGAGAAATTATTTAATCAAATTATCTGTCCTTAGATATTAAAAATTCCTAATGATACTTAGATTATAATTCTTTATGATTGCCTTGATTATTTTTTTATTTTTTTTTATTTGACTATTCGATCATACTAATTACATCTGGTTTTCCTAACCATTACATTGAATTTTTGTATTTTCTCTTGTTTTATTATTAAAAAAATTAAAATATATCAATTAATTAACTTCTCGTATAACTATAGGTCATTGATAACACATCGATTCTTAATGATAAGGTGAAGGTTTTAGCGGATTTGATAAAGGAATCTAAACATGTTGTAGTTCACACTGGTGCAGGCATAAGTACCTCAGCTGGAATTCCAGATTTTAGGTAATCATATGTTTCATTTTTAAATTTTTTAAGAAAGAATATGGATTATTTATTAAAAGAATAGTGTTGGGAAACTGGACAAGCAGTCTGTGTCCAAATTATCAGAATCAACGATAATTTAATTAAAAATTTGACTGATGCAATTGGGAAATGAAAAAGACACTTAAAAAAAAAAAACTTATTCTTTTATTATGCTTCTATATAAATTATATATTCTTTTATTAAAATTCTATCTTGTATAGTTTTTCACAAAATGGATGTTTGCATTTTTTGATCAGGTATTTCCCCAGGGGTGGTATTCTGAGCTTGAGTCGACCATCGATTTGAGTTTTTGGAAGCCGCACCAGGGGGCACTTTACCTGATATTCTACTTTCCCCTCCCATTGCTCGATTTTTGGTATTCCAAGCAAGTTTTAGTGGATCTTGAGGGCTTTTTTCGGTCGATGCAAAAACCACTGGTATTTTCAGTATAGTAATGGCGAGCGCATGGTTAGTAAATATTTTACACGGCTAAGTCCTCGGCAGAGACTGATGTATATATATGCTTTTAGTCTACATGATGATGTATTTTATGATTTTTTCGATTAACGGAAAATCTTGTTCAGTATTTATGCGTGGAACTAACAGAGGACTTGGAAAAAGAAGCAAGGCGACAAAACGTGATTTCAGTTGAAACATAAGTTAAAGTTAATTTATTTTCAATAACATAAGCACATTTCGCTTTTTAAAAAAATTAAAAAAAATGAATTTAATTTTTCTTAAACACTGTTGTCAAATTTTATATTCAAATCAAATATACAGTGGTTCTAATATTGCATAAAAACTGAAAATGGGATATAAACAAATACTTAAGTGAATAATAAAGTATTTTAAAACTATACTGTAATTCACTATACTTAAAATCTTTGAATAATCTTTTTTAACATAAAACTAATATTGCTGAACATGGTAACTGCAATATGAAGTACATAAATTGCTTGACAAATTAATAACTAAATATTTCGAATCTCTCAAAGTGAATTTTTTCTTATAGCTAAAATTTTATAAAAGTTTTGTTAAAGAGAGTNGAAAAGATTCGTCGCACAACGTAAAGCAGAAGTTAAGTAATTAGTTTAAAATTATAAATAAACACATAATTTGTTTTAAAGTTAATTTAATTTCTAGAAGCATTATAAACATTTACAAAATGAAATACACATCTTTTTGTTTCATATGGTATATTTATTTGTATTTTTCAATGTATGAATTTTTTATGGTTTGCCATATACAAATAATTATAAATTTTTATCTTCATTATTCACTTTGCTTTTGAAATAACAGAAATGCTCATTAGATTTAATGAATAATTATGTACAAATCAACATATCAAGAACAACCAATATTTACAATATGCATTCACATTTCATTAATATGAATAATTATATGTTCATTTCATAATTTAATTTTCTTTTGTAATTATACCAATTACAGAACTTACCAAATTTTTATCAAATAAAATATCAGCAAACTAAACTAAGATTCATAAATATTAAAAAAAATAAATTTTTGGTACACATTAAACTGTAAATTATATATTAAATATCAAGTGTCCTGAAAATTTCATGAAACTAAAATTTAAAATATCAAATGTCTCTCATTATTTCTTATTATCGAAATATTCCTATTCTATCTGTCATAAGGAAGCAGTGAATATTTGAGTCATTAGATAAAATGTTTTGACTAACAACTGAAATTCTAAATGATGATCTTTTTTTTTTTCTGTCAAGTTCTGGGTTTAGTATTCGAAATTTTATTTTTTAAAAAATAGATTTTTTTGAAACAGGTATAGTAGATTAAAACGGGAACAGACAACAATTGAGATCTTAATATAAAATTGGTCAATTATTATAAATATTAATTTGGTAATTCTCTTAACATACTTAATACAGATTAATTTTTTTTAACTGAAAACTGAAAATTTTTTTAATATTCTTTGTCTAAAAAATCATTTTCATTTTGAAATATTGGATATTTGTAGTATAGATCCATTGATGTATTTTAACAGACGCTGAAGGGCTTACAATCCAAATAAATTATGCAATAAGTTTTATATGTGTATGCGTATGCATATTACATATAATTTGTTTCAATGATAAGTATTATAATAAAATTTAATCATTTTTTCATGTTTCATTTATTTTTCATAATTTTATATGCAAAATTCAGATTAATGAAGTAAGTCATACTTCATATAATTTATATATAAGTTACTAAGTCAAATTTAAAAACAATAAGATGATAATTTCAAAGAACAGTTTGATTTGATAATTACAAAGAAAATCGATAGGAAATGATAAATTGTGAAAGAACCCACTTTGTGGGTACAAAGATTGATTTTTTCAAGTGGGCCCAATCTGAAAAAAAAAAAAAAAAAAAAAACACTGGGTTGTTCTGGGCTGCACTCACCTTTGCGAATCCTGAAAGAAGGCAACAATAAGCATGCAATAATTTATTATTCGAGTGCTAGATGGTAACCATTTGGTGTTGGATTTTACAAACAGTGTATTGTTTGCAATAAAATAGAATTTCTACAAATAAATAGTGGAAAAATAATTAGAAAAGAAAATTTCCCAAATCAAAGAGTATATATATATATATATGTATTAAAAAAAAATTATAACTTCTAAATTACATTCTTATTATTGAGATACCATTTTAGTAATTTTAGTGGAAAAAAAAAATTTATCGGAATCATAGTTAAAGTTAAATTTATATTTTTTATTTTGTAGAAGTGTGAATTTGTATTTCTTAATTTTATAATCTTGGTAATTTTGCAAAACTTGGTTATGGTATGTTAAGCCATGTATGTTTAGTAATTAAAACAAAACTATTCTTTAAGAGATAATTACCATAATAAAAATTTTTCAGAAAGGAAAAAGTTGCATTGGAAAAAATTTATAGTACTTAAATTCACGGCTAAATTTTTTTTTTACCAATAACAAGTTTTGGATAATTTCACACATTAAAGATAGCAAAATTATTTGAGAACATTTCTTCTGGCATATTCACTGTTCGTACCTACTCTATATATGGCAATGATAATAAGAAAATCATCACTATGCACACTACAAATCACAATCATCACTATTACATGAAAATATTTTATCTGCAAATATTAGCTTCAACAATATGATTAAATATTTTATAGATGAAATTTTGTTTTTCGTGAATTATTCTGCCTCACATACATGTAAAGCTTTAAGCCAGAAATTTTAGCATTATTGACGCTTTGAAACTCTTATTACTTTTGGTTTTACAAACATATAAAAACTATGAGCATAATTTAAAATAAAATTGGAAAAATTATGATATAACAACAGCAGTCTCACAAATAGCAATTAACTAATTCATACCAATTTAAAACATCTCAACTAAAAAATAACAGAAATTTTTGCAATACATAAATAAATCAAAATGGCAGGAAATCTTTCGTAGTGTGTTAAATATATAACTGAATAATCCGTAACAGCTATCACATGCATTATTTAATTTATAAACATATAAGTGAGATATATACATCTTAAAATATTACGAAACATGCATCTGTTGCTGCACAGTTATAATATTTTACATCAAGATGGAATATTAATTTGTGATAAAGAATTAAATTTCAGAAAAAATATTAAGAAAATCAGTAAATACAAAAAATAATAATACTTACAATATCTAAATCAACTCCACTAACAAGCCGCTTTGTTCCAAATTTCTTATCAGTGTCAACAAAATATTGATCTACAAAAAATTAAATGTTTTATTTAACATTTAAAGTCAGGATTTATCAAGATAGCTCTAATTAGTAAACATATTATGGAAATATAAGCAAATAAATTAGAGTTTCGAGCTGAAACGGACAAGAAAAAAAAGGGTATATCAGCATACTTAACATTGCGAAATAGAGTAAAATCATTTGATGTTGAGGTTATGTGATAGTTAAACACCGACAGAGATTTAGCATTATTAAAAGTTATTATTCCCACTTTTGTTGTTAGTTAACTATTTTTGTACTAACATTAGAAAGAATTGCTGTATACTTAAAAAGACTGAAAGGGCCAGTTTGGCCCTTCCCAGATTCTTTGTTTTTATATCACATAGACACCCAGAATCTTAAAACATAATCATAATTAATTTCATGAAAACAGATAACAGAAATGATTATTAAAATTCTATGGTATTTTATTCGATTTGGTGCATGAAAATATTTGATTCAATGGAACATTGGTTTTTAAAGTATACATTAGTTTCTTAGATAATTGAGTCTTTTTTTCAAAAAATGCATACAAAAGAGCATCTTATACCCAAAACTACCTGAGGTAATGGGAACCAACAAATATACCTAAGGGGACACCCTATCATTCTAGGTATAATACACATAAGAATGATTAAATATAAGCATTAAAAGTGGATCAAATTATGAAAAGTAAGAAATACTCCAAACATTTAATAAGTTATTTTTCAAATAACAGAGTAACAAAACTAGCATAACTATGGTGGTACTAGCAGAACTACAACTGGATAGCAAATGAAATTTTCAATGTACCAGGGGTGATTGTGAGCCCAAGTCAAAATTCCGGAAAATTTCTTGAGTAAGAAAGAAAAAAAAAAATTTTTAAATCGAAAAATTAGAAAAAAAATTTAAACAAGGTTTTTTCCTTTTTCTCAATACTTCTTTCTTAGTTTACTTAAAATAAATTTAAAATTTTACACATACCTATACTATTTACACATACCAATGATGACTTGGAGAAGTAATTAAAATTTACAAACATTACTTTCTTTGTTGAGTTTATGATTATAATAACTATTTACTGATAAAAAAATGAATATTAATCTTGAATATAAGCTTACAAAGTATCTGGCTCGCCCTTACGAACAAATAAAATAAACTGAGTTTCTAAGTTCCACCTTTGAAAATTTGATTTCCGGAAACCTTTGTGATCAATGATTTTTAAAACATCTTAACCTTCGATCTCCGGAAACTTCCGGATCACGGTCAGCGAAAAATCCAGAAATCCGGAGCACAATCAGCCCTGATATACCTCAACAATCCATTTTAGCTCAGTTCCAACTTATAGAATTTATATTCCAAGCACATAAATTTTTTTTCTCCAAATATTAGTTGAAATTATTAATTAAATAAAATATATATATAAGAGCTATTACCTAATTTAATATCTTTTAAAGTAGAACTGTCCATTCTCTTCTTCCAGGTTTCTTCACAGAAGTAAGCCTCTGATAAAAATGTACGGCTTGCTACAAATAAATAAATACATAAATTTCCCATAATAAACTGAATGATTTGCAAATATATGAAGTCGTCTTGATTCAATTTAATATTGAAAAGAATCATCTAATTAAAATGTAATAATACATTAAAAGTGTTCTACACAGCTTGAGCTCTTTTGTAATTAAGTTACAGCATTTGCATCAATGTTTTGTTTTAATTAGCACAGTATTACTCTTATATTAACAGACAATTCATTCCTTACAAAAATGTTTTTACATTGTCAATAACAATTAAAAAAGCACTTAAAAATGTTAGCATAACAAATGTTAACCTATCAAAAATATTTTAAACTAGCAGCATGCAACTTTACAATGACAAAATATAAAAGTTAGCCCAGAGTTTAATTGATTTTTTAAAAAAAAATAATTTTATTCAATCAGCATTTAGTTGATTTTTCTTTTTTAAATTCATGATTGAAACTATTTTTTGTTTATATATTTTATTGGAAAATAAGTAGCTCAGAATATCAACTAAATTTTAAAAAAAGTAATTAACAACTAAACTAAAGCTGAAAAATTTTATTTTGAATTCTTTTACATGAAAATAACATATACATAATTCCCTTTTCAGAGATATTTGTTCTATCTTACCCTNTAAAAGTTCCGTCCATTATCCAGAAAGTAGATTCTTATAAAAATTTCAAATTCTCATCGGTAGTTAAAAATTAGAATTCTCTCACCATCCACTAGAATATCCTTTGCAAATCTAATGCCATTTGTTGTTATCCTATATTCATTAGGCAAAGTAAACTGCTCTAGAGTTTGTGGCTCAGCAAGTCGTTCCACTCTTCTAACTCTTTTGATTTTCTGGCGCAGAGCATCATTAGGAGGCATACATGGAAGGATTTCCCTCGCAACTCCTGCTTTGGCATTTTGTATCAGTTCAGCTGGTTGGTCATTTGTTATTTTGGCCAAGTCTTTTATGTCCGCACAAACTTACATTACTGGACCTCTATTTGCTTTAGCTGAATGATTATGCTTTAGAATATTATGTTGGTTCAAAATATGTTGACCGTTTATTAATGTTGCTACAGCCCTTACATGACATAAACGATCATCACAATTCCAGTAATATCTATCATCTCGATTTTGATCTTTATTAAAAATGAATCCATCAACAACAAAGAAGTCTTATTTTGGGGGGTTTTAAGAACTTCATAAACTATTAACAAATTTCGTATTGCTTCAGGTGGCTGATGGGCATTCATTCAAAAAATATTATTCGAATTTTTAAAACGACAAGAAAAGATGAAGAATAAAAGAAACTTTTGATGACCTGACAAGTTGTGTTACTAATCGTTATACGAGAATGTTTCACGAAGAATTCTTCTGAATAAAATAGAAAAGGAAATGATAAAAAAAAATCTTAAAATGACAGGAGCCCAAAAGTTTTCGAAAAAAAATTCTCGTAGGCGCCAAAATATTCACGAAATCTGTGGATGAAATTAAAATGATACTACGTCGTGTAATGTTCCGCCACAAGAAAATAGTTCATATTAGAGTTTAAAATCTATTAAAAAAATGTAACAAACTTTTGCAAATGATAATAATAACAATTATTAAGAATTTAATCAGAAGAAACACAAATCTTTTAAATTAATCTGATAGAAAATGCACGTTCGTAAGAATAAAACGAAAAACAATCTTGGCAAACATATCGCCAAATATTGTTCTTGGACAATTTTGTTGTAACCCTCATTCTAGTCTCTCCGTCTGCTATGCAATAGGAGAGATAGGGTAGGGTGGGACCACACCTACCAAATAGTCATCACTTTAGCATATTTTAATAACTTTTAATTCATGATATTTTGTTTGATTTGATTCTAAACGTCGTTTGATTGTTAATATCAGACTAGATCCACAGTGGGTTATTAACAACGGTTAAAGAATGATGCTTTGTAATTATCTGAGGACAATCCTTGCATATTGCTCGATTGCAATTTGGATATTAAAAAAGCAAATGTTGGTACATCAAAGAATATCGTTTAAACTCTACCCAACTAAATATCAATTTATTTTTAAAAAAAAAAATAAAGTTAAAAAACAATTTTCAGCTCGAAAATCATTTCAATATCAATTAATATCTGATTCAATATTTATTTGATAAGAGAAATCACGGAGAAATGAAAAATTCTGTCTTTTTTTCCCCTGCACTTTTCTTTTTTCTTTAACTTGTTATATCAAGAAGCAGTGACAGTAATTATAGTAATTGCTTTGTGGGTTTAATCTATAAGATATAATCTTCAAAATTATAACAAAAACACAATCTTAGAAACATATGCGAATAAAATACCACTAAACTTCCAATTGAACTGAGGATCAGTCTTTTCAACGTAACGTAGTACAGCAAAAGGAATAAACAATTTCAAATTAAAAAAAACATATTTTCTGACTATTGCAATGTAGGACACAAAGTTTATTTAAAGCAAAGTTTTAAAAAATTGAACCCGCAAAAATGTACTAAATTACGAAGAAAGGCTGATGACGTAACGACTTTGTCGAAGTAAATACCCTGTCGACGAAATGATCCTGTCGACGAAATGACGTATAAATAGAAAAACATTAAATACGATTAGCAGATTTAATTACAATGAGAAAACAATGGTGGAGAATCTCACGACTGTTGCTAACAATCTTTAGCAACAAAATAGGATAAATTATGGTATTGAAAACGTGTAATCCTCTCATAATAGGTCTCTTCTGTACTTTAAAAAAGAAATGTAATTTTTATTCCGCTTTGCATACAAACTTTATGTACATATATATGCATAGAAATATTTTACGTTTTTCAGAAAAAATGAACTAACGTATACAAAACCTACACAGCAGCCAGTGTTTACAAATATTAGAAGACAATAATCGTTTTAAGATACCAGAACTCTGTATTTTATTCATGGTCTATTATTTTGGTTCGATAATTGAACAAATATAGAATTTAAAAGAGTTTGAAAAAAATGTAACTAATGTCCGGCTCTGAAGCACATTTTCACTCCAATCCCAATATTTGTTTACAAAATATTGCGAGCAGAGTTGAGTTGAGAGCTTTCTGTTTTTCTTTCTCTGAAACATTAGGTTCATCTACAAATTATGATCTCTAGTAAATACACCAGAACCCTAAAACGAGTTTTCGTTCTTTTAATATTGAAAACCTTGTTGACTAGTCAAACGCAAAGTTCATAAAATTCGGAATAAATCTAAGGAAATTTTTTTTAAACGACATCGGTCTGTAAACAAATTTACTCAAATTATTCAGGAAAGATGTCTTGTAATTATGCTGATGGCTTGTCTAAATATGAAGATAAAGGAATATGTGGATTAAAAGAGGTCTTTTTTGCTCTTTTATTCATATTATATTTATGTGGCCGTATAGATCATCATAAATTTGATCGAGATGTATTATATGTGTTTATGTTTTTGTTTTGCATTTGAAATGTGTTTCTTCATGGCACTTGTTTTTTCATAGTTATATTTAATTTTTTTTATGTCATGAATTATTTAATTAATATGCATTGTTTTAGTTATAATTTCTCCTGAAAGTTTTCATCTTTTATGTTCTTTTACAGACACCTACACATATATGTGTTTGTGTGACTGATATCTTAGATACCTGTGGGAAAACATAAATGATGGAAGCTTGTGATTTGATTGTAAAATGCATTTTGTCCTTTAATATTAAATCATAAAGTGAAACTAATTATTAAAACCTTCATTATACCTATAACGTTCAGAAAACTAATAGTATTCCCTATGCTATGAATTTTATCATTAATGTAACAAAAGTCCTAATGGTTCAAATACAATATTAAGAAAAAGTTTAAGCAAAGCACTTTATAAACGAAAATAAAGGATTACCGTGCTATCAAATTCTAAATAAAACTATTACTATGTGTAGTACCAGTGTATAAGTCGACTTTTCAACCCATCAAAGTTTTACAAAAATCAAAGGGTAGACTTATACACCATGAATAAAGTTGAACATTCATTGATCGTGACACATTGATCCATTATAAACAAAGAAATAGATATGGATAACTCTATATCAATTTACAGGAAGAGTTCCGTATCGTGATCTGTGGCAGAATAATCGCTTAGTCTTGGTAACTTCTGGGCAGCACCGCTGAGAAACTTTAAAAATAAAAAAAATCACGGAAAGGGACCTAAGGCGTGCTCCTAGCCACTCCTAAGCAAACATCTACATGTTTTTTTTTATTTTTTTAATTGCAAGTTTAAAATCTATTTGGCAGCTTGACCATTGTAGTTAGCTGGACAAATTAACCCTTACAAAAACTGTTTTTAATATGTTACTTGCAATTAATTTTGGATTTTTTCTCATCATATTTTCTAAGTGAAAAAAAAGTGTTTTAGGAACAATACTTTCAGTTATATTCAGAAAAAAATAATGAATAAGAAAAGTTATGAGAATTTGTTCAAGAGTATTTCAAAAAATTTATATATATATCTATTTTTTTTTTTGTTTCTAATGGCAGGCCAATTTAAAAGAACAAAAAGGATAAAATAACAAGAAAAACAAAACAAAAAGAGATAAATAGAATAGAATGCATAGTGACATGCTTAGTCTATACGGGCCCTAGCATCCCAGTAACATCCACACACAGTAGTGGAGATGAGCGCAGGACAGACAGAAATATGGGGCAGATCCATGTCCTCCCCAAGGCAATAGAGCTTGCATTTAGGACAATCAAAAATTTTTATACTAAAAAGGTGTTTGGCCAGACAGTCATGGCCCATTACAAGTCTAAAGAGAGCAACTGCCTTAAACCTGGGCTGATTTGGGATAGTTAAAATATGGTTGAACCAGGTTTTGTGTATATTGCTTGTACGGAAATTCTCTGAGAGCATGTTCCGGAATTGGTTTCGGACCAGCAATTTAAATGAGTGCAGAGAGATGGAGCAACGAGATGCTTGGGCAATAGTTGTTCCTTTCTTGGCCAAGAAATCAGCTTTTTCATTACCCCAAATCCTGCAATGTCCCGGGATCCACTGGAGGATGATTTGCTTGCCTTTCAGTGTCAGGTCTTTCAGACAATCAATGCATTTCTGAATGGAGATGGATTGGGGAATCAGTGGAGAGTTAATATCAAGAAGTGCTGCTTTAGAGTCAGATAAGATGACGGCGCTAGAAAATTGGTTAGTACGACCCTCTAGTTGTACAAAATAAATATATATATATTGTAATAATATGATAAAATATCAGAAAATATATAGCAATAAAGAATTTAAAACATACAATAAAGCTGCAAATTTAAAGATTCCAGAACACCATTTGTGTCAGATTCATCAATGTTAGCAGTTTTGTCATACCAGTCTACTCTGCAATGGATTCTACTTCATCCTCATCTGCTGAGACCCACAAAAAACATCTTTAACGAAAAATCATCCAACAAAATCAAAATTCCATGCTTTTTAAAATATTTTACACTTACATTTGAATCCACATTTTACCACTCTTCTAGCTTTATTTGACACATGTCTATAGGAATGCCTAATAATCAACTTACCATCACCGTTCAACTAATAGACCTGACATACCAGAAATTTGTTATCTTGTAATCAAAAATTGGTTTATTTTGTTCCGTAAAAAAGTGTGCAAATCTTGTAAAATTTTGCACGTTTTCTATCTCTTAGACCATGATTAAGTAATATTAGTCAGAAACTAAAAAATTAAGCAATGTTACTTAGCAAAAAAGAAACTTATTTTATCCTTTTTATTTATGATTTTAAAATCTTTAAACTCTTATTACAGATGCTTTACGTAATGCTTAGAAAAGAATTATTAGTATGATAATTTTAGAAATTAATATTATATTTTGTTGTTTGAATAATATATTATTTTCATCAAATTCTGTTTTCTATTTAAAAATTTATGTTTCTGTTTCAATTTGTTCTTAAAAACAAAGATATAAATTTATTTTATGTGGCATAAATAATTATTATACTCTTACTCTCTTCTCGTTTGCAAAGATTGAAAAGGGAAACAAAGATTGAAGATTTACAAAGATTGAAAAAAGACAAATTAATTTACCGTTGCAGTTTTGCTTATGTCAAGGAGAAATTATTTAATCAAAATATCTGTCTTTAGATACTAAAAATTCCTAATTCTTTATGATTGCCTTGATTGTTTTATTTGACTATTTGACCATACTAATTACATCTTACTTTCCTAACCATTACATTGAATTTTTATTTTTATGTTTTATTATTAAAAAAAATTAAAATATATCAATTAATTAATTGCTCGTATAACTATAGGTCATTGATAGCACATCGATTCTTCATGATAAGGTGAAGGCTTTAGCAGATTTGATAAAGGAATCTAAACATGTTGTAGTTCACACTGGTGCTGGCATAAGTACTTCAGCTGGAATTCCAGATTTTAGGTAATCATATGTTTCATTTTTAAATTTTTAAAGAAGAATATGGATTATTTATTAAAAGAACGTGTCGGGGAACTGGACTAGCTGTCTGTGTCCAAATTATCAGAATCAGCGATGATTTAATTAAAAATTTGACTTATGCAATTGGGATGTGAAAAAGACACTTTCTTTTATTATGCCACATTAAGTACATCCAAAACAATTTATAACCTCTTCAAACAAAAGCCAATCTTGTTGTCTTCTAAAAATTGAAAATAAAAATAAAATTCACACTCGACGTTTTTGATATTAGCATTGCCTGTTTCAGTATTTCATAATTTTTCTTGCTTTTTTCAACCTTGCTAAATTTTATTCTTAAAAGTTCTGAAGGAATATTTCCAATTGTTATAACTACTTTAATATGAATGTTTTTATCTTTTGTTTAGAAACAATAAAGTAAGTAATGTAGTCTTTATTATGAGAATAATACTCAATTCTTCAAGCCTTTTTCAGAACTGAATCTAGCTACATCAATTCAAATTCAGATTGTAGACATCACTCGCATGAACTGAATGTTACTAACATTCATTCTCTGTACTTTATTTTATTCTTAATACCAAAAATTTATTTTTCTAAATTTCATCGCAGTCTTCACAGCATTTACACCCTTATGCACTTTAACAGCGCTTCTTCTAACCCATTTCATCGATATTCGGTTTTGACTAGTTTTTCTCATTTATTGTAACTGATCACTATCAGAGTTATAGGTTTGCCCGTTGAAGAAGCTTATCTTTTCCTGCAGGTCACGTGTACTACATTCCTCCCCCGCCAATAAAAAAATTCTTGTGCGTTTTCTCAACTTGTTTGAGGAAAAAATTTTTAACTGTGACTTTTGAATTAGCGTCTTCTAAAAACGTTTCTTTCTTATAATAGATATTTGTGACTGTAATCATCTGAAATATTTTTTGAACTCTTTATATTTTTTAAAGCACTAAAATGTTTTTTTCAAAAATGTTTTTTTAAAATAGAATTTAATGGTTGGTTTAATTTAGAAAAATTATTTTATTTGAAATGATCTTGGATATCATGATTAAGAGTTTTCATTTTTCCTCTTATTAATTGTTTAAAGCTCTTATAACTATGTATTTTAAATTTTTTAAATATTATAAAACCACATTTTACGTTCATCATAAAAATTGATTTATAACTTCCAATCTTTTTACACTTTTTAAATACTTACATATAGAAACACACATGTATACCTTGATCGAAAAACACAAGTCTGTATCAAGAGTTGAAATGAAATAATATAATTGCAACTACCTTGTGAAAAAAGATAATTAATCAAATATTGGCACTTTTAGTACTAATAAATTAAAAACATGAATTAAAAGCGACTGCTGATGAAAAACGAATCATAGTTTTGGATTTCAATTTGAAATATTTGTACCTCTTAATTAAAATTTAGTGTACTATTATTCAATGAGTGTAGTATTTATATAAAATTGTCACGGAGTGTTTGCACCATATAACCAAGATTTTGTCTTTTTATCCCCCTGGTTACTCTCCATCACTCCCATGAAACGAAGAATATCTACCTTATGATTGGTCAGAAGGTAGATGTACTTCGATTATTGATTTTAGCCTTTGAAATCAAGCTATCGCGCTGTCACATGAAAAAAAAAATGCTCAAAATATTTCAATATTATGTTCTCTTTTTGATAAAGCAAATTTTGTTGCAATAATAATTCTTGTTTATTCAGTTATATGAAAATATTAATAGAAATTTTATACTCCAAATCAATTTATTTTTTCTTTTTGGCTAAAAAGCTTACTTTTTTAATGAGGATTTAAAGGCTCTATTTAGTAAATTGCATTCAAAAGAGAAAAGTATATAATAAGAAAGAAAAAAATTAGAGATGATTTTTTTTAAAAATGTCCTAATTAATTTCATATTTACTATATCATTAAACTGGGGTACATGCGCATCTATGGCATGCAATATTTGAGGGTGGGAGATCAAATTCAGACTAACATTTCCTAAATCTGCAAAGTGTTTTTTTTTTTTTTTTTTTTTAATGTAGCTTGTTTTTAAATTTAAATCAATTCTGATTCATCAAACTTTTGTATATTAAAGCATTCGTTTTTTTAAAAAAAAATATCAGGTGGTTTTTATTTCTAATTATTGAGGGCAAGGTTGAAAAAAACCCAGTTTTTTTCAGGGTTTAATTGGGTGTTTTCAAACTAAATAGTGTTTTTCATGATTTTGTTTATTTGCTAATTTCTATTGTATAACTATTTTTAAAATGCCCCTTTACTATAAAACTGGTGATCAGGAATTACCCCAGAAGTGTCAAGATAAGGGGTAATTCCTTATCACTGAAAATTTGAAATGTTTTAAATTCTAATTTGATTTTCAAACAAAAGAAAACACGATAGAACTCATCTCATATAGCCTTAAACTTCCAGAAAGTATTAAAATTCTATCTTTGTATAGTTTTTTCACAAACTGGATGTTTGCATTTTTTTGATCAGGAATTACCCGAGGTCACCATATAGCCATTTTTTCATAGGTATATTTAATCAGCAGGATTGCACAAACAAAAAACAGCAAAAAATCTCATATTAGGGACCACAGCTCTAAATTATTTGAGAGCATTGACTAGGTAAAGATTTGTTAAAAAGGATTTTTAATACATTTTTCTCATTCTCATTTTATTAAAGAATTTTTAACTGTGAATAGTCATTTCTATGTTTTCGAATGTCTGCAAAGAATTTATTTTAAAGAATAAAATCTTCATAAATATCTTTTTAAAGTAATAGTAACACTTTCTTCACTATAAAATTACAAAAATATTTCTGTCACTGACTTTTTAAGGATTATTAATTTTACTATGGAAAAATGTTAATGTGCTATGTCTTTATCCTGTTGTCATTACTCCTAGAGACTTTAAATAATTGAGTAACTATACATTTATTCTCTTAATTATTATTCTTATTGTTAATACCAATTGTGAAATATTCCTTGTTGAAATAATTATACTATTGTCTCGTTTGACATAATTCTTACTTTTTTTTCAGAGGACCCAAAGGTGTTTGGACTCTTGAAAAGGAAGGTTTAAAACCTAATATTAATATTTCATTCAATGATGCTAAACCAACTGCTACTCACATGGCTCTAAATGCATTACTAGATGCAGGTTATGTGCATTTTATTGTCAGTCAAAATGTTGATGGTCTGCATTTACGCTCTAATGTGCCTCCAGACAAACTTGCAGAATTGCATGGGAATATGTTCCTTGATAAGTGCAATCATTGTGAAAGGTGAAAAATATCTTTAATGAAGTAAAAAAATAAATAACTGTACCTGGTATTTAAATTTTTATTTTACTTTTATTATCCTAACTTTTTAAGTTTCTCACTCCATTATATCTTTAAACTCGGGTACTGTTTACGTAATATTACTTAAATTTATAATTTGAGGCTGATTTATATGACTTAGTATATGTTGTAAATGTATATTATGTGTACTAAATATACACTATCTATGCTATTTACTTTTCTATTCAAATGTACTTCACACCATCGGGTTTTAAGAAACAATAACTAATTACAGAAACTATTGGTGTTGCATACAGTGCATATTTTAGACAATCCTTAATCAACAAGTATGAAAATGGCATTTTTTTTATAAGAAATAATATATAAAAACATTAAAAAAATACTTAAATACTTGTATTATTATTTTAAGGGTGGATAAAAAAGTTTAAAGTATTTACTTTTATCTATTTTTCATTAAAATTATTGCTTTGTAAACTTAATTATTGTCAGAGCTTATAGTTTTGGTTGGTGTTATGCTCCAACATTTTGAGAAATGCCCAAATAATTCTTTTTGTTCTGAACAATGTTAAAACAAAAACTAATATTATTATTATTTTACTTAAAGATTTATTTAGTACCTCTCTATTATAATATACTTTTGTTTTTTGAATCAAAGTGTCTGAAATCATAACTGCATTAATTTTTTTGAAGCAGTAATTTTTATCTCATTGTTTAATAATAACTTCTCCTATTTCGGGTTGCATTTTTAAAATAGTCCGATTTTAATTTTAAACAAAATTGTCACTATATTCTTTTAATATCAAAGTAACTTATTAACAGTGTTTAAAATTTAAAAGAATTATTTACTTAATAATAAAATATGCTTACAAGTTAAATCACTCTTGTGTTAAAAATTTAGTGTATGGATATATTATTACTTAGTATATGGGTATATCATATAATTTTATACTTCAACTAGCTATGTAAAACTTATAATAATTCTGTAATGATGACGATAATGCATATAATTTTTAATTTGTTTCACATTTTTAAAAATTTTATTGATATTTGTTGTTATTCCTCCATTTTAAGGCCTGCTCAGACTATTAAATCTTTCTGGCCATAATGGTCGATTATTTAGAGCAGGTAGCATGTCACAGGCTCATACTTTTATATAGAGTGACTTAAATATACCCTACAAAGTACAAGAAATTAACCATATATGGCAATGGAGTTTCGATGGTCTGAGGGGGTTTCATATTTGATTTCTGCATAACTTTCAATGTCTTTGAAAAGGCACTGTAACTTATGTAAAGTATAGGGATGTATCGCAAAGCCCTATGACAAAATATAATCATCATTTCAGGGGTGCATAGGAATTGCCACTGGAATTTCCAAACTTTTTTTTTTTTTTGCATGATATAAGTCCTCACAACCCCAATGCTTGATGTACTATTATTAAAAAATGTATACTAGTATAATTGTATATAAATTCTTACTAGTATACTATATAAAATATAAAATTGTTCAACTATCAAGAGTAACAGAAAACAAGGAAAATTAACTATTAAAAGAAAAGACCTTGTATTTTGATTGATCTTGCAATCCTGGTTTCATACATTTCAACTCCAATAAATGTTAACACAGTGTTGTTGTTCTAAATATTGTGCACAATCTAATCAATCTTGATAAAACGGGCATCAAATAAAAGTATATAAGATCTTTTCAAACTAAAATAAGTTATAGAACCATATTGACATAAAATCAAGCTGTAAAACTTAACTCCCCCCCCCTCAAAAAAATCATACAACTGAATGAAACTGACTTTTTTTTATATATTTATAAAATTATAAACAATTGATTGTGCGACTTGAACGACTGCTGTCGCATTTCATGCTTATTAACATCTGAATAATTAAAATGAATGATAAGTTTTTCAGTTCATAGTTTTTAGGGCATTGAATGTTTATTTTATTTTGATTATATGTTCCCATCTTTAAACTCTATAATCTCTATAATCTCTTAACTTTACATCTATAAACTAAGATTTTTCCTAACATAGTTGTNTTTTGATTGGTGTTACATTTTGAGAACTGCCCAAATAATTATTTTTGTTCTGAACAATGTTAAAACAAAAAAATAATATTATTATTTTACTTAAAGATTTATTTAGTACCTCTCTATTATAATATACTTTTGCTTTTTGTATTAAAGTGTCTGAAATCATAACTGCATTTATTTTTTTAAAGCAGTAATTTTTATCACATTGTTTAATAATAACTTCTCCTATTTCAGGTTGGATTTTTAAAATAGTCTAATTTTAATTTTAAACAAAATTGTTACTACATTCTTTTCATATCAAAGTAACTTATTAACAGTCTTTAAAATTCAAAAGAATTGTTTACTTAATAACAAAATATGCTTACAAGCTAAATCACTCTTGTGTTAAAAATTTAGTCTATGGATATATCATTACTTAGTATATGGGTATATCATATAATTTTATCCTACAACTAGATAATGTGTAAAAATTATAATAATTCTGTAATGATGATGCATATAACTTCTAATTTGTTTCACATTTTAAAAATTTTATTGATATTTATTGTTATTCGTCCATTTTAAAGCCTGCTCAGACTATTAAATCTTTCTGGCCATAATAGTCGATTATTCAGAGCAAGTAGCATCTCTCAGGCTCATACTTTTATATAGAGTGACTTAAATATACCCTACAAAGTACAAGAAATTAATCATATATGGAAATGGAGTTTCGATAGTTTGAGAAGGTTTCATATTTGATAGCTGCATAACTTTCAATATCTTTGAAAAGGCACTGTAACTTATGTAAAGTATCGGGATGTATCGCAAAGCCCTATGACAAAATATAATCATCATTTCAGGGGTGCACAAGAATTGCCACTGAAATTTCCAAACTTTTTTTTTTGCATGATATAAGTCATCACAACCCCAACGCTTGATGTACTATTATCAAAAAATTTATGCTAGTATAATTGTATATAAATTCTTACTAGTATAACTGTATAAAATTGTTCAACTATCAAGAGTAACAGAAAACAATAAAAATTAACTATTAAAAGAAAAGACCTTGTAATCCTGGTTTCATAAATTTCAACTCCAATAAGTGTTACACATTAGCATGCTCATGTGTTCTAAATATTGTGCACAATCTAATCAATCTAGGTATAACGGGCATCAAATAAAAATATATAAAATCTTTTGAAACTAAAATAAGTTATAGAGCCATATTAACATAGAATCAAGCTGTAAAACTTAATTTTTTTTATCTCCCCCCCTTCTAAAAAAATCATACAACTAAATTAAACTGACTTTTTTATATATTTATAAAAGTATAAACAATTGATTGTGCGACTTGAATGACTGCTGTCACATTTCATGTTTATTAACATCTGAAAAAATAAAATAAATGATAAACTCTTCAGTTCATTGTTTTTAAGGCATTGAATGTTTATTTTATTTTTATTATATCTTCCCACCTTTAAGCTCTATTCATATAAATCTATTCAATAGCTGCGGAGTTATCCAAGAAATATGGAAATACTCTTAATTTTGAACACCAGTAAACTAAGATTTTCTTCTAACATAGTTGTCATGAGAATATTACATTATATATTATCAGTTGTTGTCATAATTTGCATTAAATTATGTAATTTATATTATGTTAATTATATAATTTATGTTTTATTATCATAATTTAATTTATGAAGTGTGCTGTACTGAAGTATTACAATGTATTTTTATTTATTTATTTTGTTTAGATTGTTTGTGAGGAAAAGTGCTACAGAAACTGTTGGTCAAAAATTCACTGGAAAGTTTTGCCCTTTGCCAAAACCAAATGGAAGAAGATGCAGAGGAAAATTGCATGATACTATTTTAGACTGGGAAGATGAACTCCCTCTTCGAGATTTAGAACTTGCGGAAATAAATTCTCGGTAACTGTACTGAATCAAATCTATACATTTTTGTAAAAAAGAAAAAGAGTTTTGTATAAAATTTTAAATTGCATAAATCATCTTAAAATTGCATTTGTGTGGCATAGAAACCACAATTTAATTGTGGTTTCTATTTACTAATAACTCTCATGATACTTCAATACTATTAAAAATTTTATAGCTGGCTGTTCTCACGACAAAATTTGAAGACTAACTCTTATAATATACAAACAAATTTCGTCAATTTTTAGAATATCACAGGTTTTTGATTATCAATTCCAATCAAGATAATCATGTTGTGTAATATTTTAATGTTGATATTGAGGAATCTTCGACTAAATTTATTTTCTTCAAAAATATTAAGTAGTTCATAGTGTTTTGAATTTATTGAAACTTTACTTTAAAATTATTTAATTAAGGAAACATTAAACTCGATTACAATTTTTAAACATATATTGATGTGAGAAAATTTATTTATTTAATGCTGATTATTTTTTTTATTTCAATAATATGAAAACTTTCCACTTACTGATTTGAAATTATAATGAGTTATTCAGTGTTGATAAAATTATATAGAAAACTATTAAAAACTTCTGTTTTAAACGAAGTAATTATAAAATTTAAAAATTTTACATTTAATTATTCTTTTGTCATACTATTTGTTTTATTACACAAGTAGAGCAAATAATACCTTTTTTTAGTTTTTTTTTTTTTTTTAAATAGTCTGGTACACTCTTTTAAAAATGTTCTGATTATTTTTTTGAAAAATTTTCTGATTTTTTCTTTGGGCTACTATAAAGCCTGATAATGTTGGTTTTTTGCTTAGTAGAGACTAAGAAATTTGCTGCGGCATTGTGCAGACTCTTTTTTTTTTGGTAATCTGTGATCAAGATTTCAAATATCACTTTCTCAATCTTTTGTTATAATCTTAATCTAGCTACTATTTAAGTACATATTACAATGATAACTTTAAACCATAGATTCCCAACATGGGCATTGAAGGCTTCTCAATAGGGATGTGGGATTTTCTAAAAAATGTATAAAAACCTATATAGAGAAGAAATTTTTTTTAAGAATTAATATTTTATTTCACATTGAAAAACCTATACATATTTGTTTCTGCATAAATTACATGCTATTATAACAGTTATTAATTCAGCAATTTATTGGGGTAAAAATTGGTAACTAAATTTTTAGTGAAAATGATACTTTGCCTGCTGTTGTGCACAAAAACTTGACTTAAAAAAAAAATCAAACTATTTTTTTGACAAATTATTTTAATAGCTTTTTTTATTTAATAATATAACAATAATTACAACAATTATTTCACAATAATTTGGGATTTTTAAAATATATTTTCAAGCTATTTTATGATTAAATAAAAAAAATTGTAAAAAAAAGTTCAAATTTAAAGTTATTGACGAGTCGGAATTTTCGATGAATTAACAATATAATTAAAAGTAAACCATTTAAAAAATAATGAATGTTTAAATTTCTTTTAAATGTTTTAATCAATGTTTTTAAAAAAAAATTTTAGAGGGAGTTTAAACAAAAATCTGTCTTGCAAAGTGGGTGGTGAGTTAAAAACCTACACATTAAATGTTTATGATCTCAGTATAATTAAATGGTGTAATGATCTCTGAAAGTGATAATTTTAACATACAAATGAATAGAGCGAACCTGTACCAACTGATTTTGATAGCGATAAGTGATTGATAACATTAACTGCAATTACATTAAGAGACTACTGTGCATGCGTTTATAAAATTTCAGTGTTGTTAGAATTTAATATTATCAGAATTTTAAATTCAGTAAGCTTTTTTTTTTTTCTTGAGATGTTGTAAGAAGGAAAAGTTTGTAGCTACTAATTGTGTTGTATGCAGAATTTACCTATTTGCTTCCTCCAATGTTGACAGCTATAAGTTATCATTTTAGAAGTTAAACCACTAGAAAAAATTTAAGAAATATCTTATTTACAATTTTTTGTAATAAATAATAATAATAAATGTTTTTGAGTTTCTTTTACGTTTACTGTTTTCAATCATTGCAAAACCTAACAATGTGTACTATTTGGTGTTATAATCGTTGCAGGGAGGGGATAAAAAGTAACAGTTGCAACTTTCTTGAAGTATATGATTTTAACTTATAATTTTCAATTACATTTGAATCTTCTGGTTTAAAAGGTTATCTATATGGTAGCAAATATTTAATTTTATGAAAATTTTTTATTTTTGGAATAAAAAATTTGACTTTAATCATAGATATGTAATTTTAAAAAATTAGGAGAGAAAGCTCATAGTACACAATGCGCAATATTATGCTCAACATGTTGAAATTTGAAAAACAATCAACCATATTGTTTTTAAATCATTATGCAAAAACAAAAAACTACAAATTAATTGCTTAACAAAAAATGCACATTATTATTATAATTTTTTGTTTTTGGATTAGATATAAAGTTTTTATTTGAAACTTTTTAGATGTTAAAAATGCTAATGAAACATATGAGGTTTTGAAATAATAATGAACAATGTTGATCAATCAAATATAATAATAAGGAAAATAATTCTACATTTATTTCTGGTGAGAATAAGTTTTTGCTACAATACATAGTTTTTTATTATTATTTTTTTTTAGTAATATTTTTACTATTGAAACATTACTGGTGTGATTTTCTTACTTCAATTCATAATTTATGAAACAAAATTTTAAAAATAAATAAACTGCTTATGATTTAAAAAAAGAAAGCAAAAAGTATTATACAGCTTGTAGATTTGATAAATAGAATAAATAAAAAGCTTGCGAGCACATTAGAAACCTTTTATTTACTGTTTGCCTGATCAGAGTTTTTATATTGATCTCCTTTATCACTCAAATGTCTGAAATTTTGTTTCCACTTAAAAAACTGAAGATAAAAAAAATTTATATCTTTTTATTTTTACTAGTGACACATTATTGCATTATTACCACAAATATTCTGTGTGTTTCTCAGATTATGCAATTTCTGGGTTTAGGTTGTTGGATTTAAAAAAGAAAAAAAATTAATAATAACTTGTTTATTTTTAGGAAAGCAGATCTTAGCATATGCCTGGGAACTACTCTACAAATAATTCCAAGTGGTAACCTTCCCGTTTTAACAAAGAAATCCAAAGGAAAACTCGTCATTGTCAATTTGCAACCCACTAAACATGTGAGTATCCAATTATTATTTTTTTTATTATTCATGTTGCTTATGTAATTGACAAAACTCTAATGCTTATTATAATTAGCTGGCCTTTGTTCTCTGTTCATACTTCAGTTGAACATTTTCTAACATTTTTATTTTAATGACATACTTTTCTTTCTTTTTCTTTAGTATAACTAAAATATTTGTAAGCAAACATAACAAAATTAATAATCATTTTTCTATACAACATGCAGTGTGATTGAGAATAATCTTATGAGATATGACATTAACATAATTTTATGTGTACATTAACATAATATTTATGTGTTGAGTACTGCACATTTCCCAGCCACGTTTTGTCAAATATGTATAATTTTTTTCTATTGTAAAAAAATACAAGTTTAAAAAATATGTATAATAAATTATCAAATATCTATATCAGTATCTGTATCAAATAATTTATCAGCAACATCTTTCTTAAATTACTTTTTTACTCTGCCAATATTTTTATTTTACCCTAAATTACTTATTTTACTACCCTTTTTACTAAGACATCACTAGAAAAATATTTTCTGAATAGTTTTCTAATAATGGTAGATTTCGCCATAATGAAATTTTTCCTAAATAATTGCAATATTCGTTTTATTAGTGGACTTAAAATCAATTTTTAACTAGTTCATTAATTAGTGAGAACTAATTTCATTATGTTAAAAAAGCTCTCTATCCCTGCAACTGGGCGATAAATCGATGTAGCACGAAATATCATTTTAACACATATATCCGCAGGCTGATATAATGATTTTCGTTTTCGGTGATACAATGATTTTTGTTTCGTTAAAAATCTGAAGAAAGTAAGAAGTAAGTTTTTTCTTGAACTAGTTATTATAAAGGTGTGATATTTTTCTGTTGTAGGTGTATTAATTAATTAATGTTATTAATGTTAATTATTAATGTTAGTTAAAAAAATTATGTTAAATATGAAACATATGTATGGTATGTAAATTGTTATCTTGGTATCTATTTTTTGTTCATAAAATTTTCAGGATTTTTCACTTTGTGTCACATAACAGGGGGTCACGTAGATGTCGCAAAAAACATTCTAGGAGAGTTAAAGCACATCATCAGGATTAAAACTGCTTAGGAACCCATATGGGGAATTTTCGTCATAAGCGGCTAAAGGTGCTTCCCTATTATGACCTGTTCAGAAGCATATCAAGGAACAGTTTATAATAGGGAAGCACCCCTAAAATTGTATATTGACATTTCTGGCATGGGTTCCTTTGTAATTTTAATCCTGATAATGGGTCTTAACTCCCCTAAAAGTTTGTTGCTATATTCTTGTGACGAACTCTTTATATATATCACGTTTTTAAATCTGTACAGTTTGATAAAAAATAGACTAAAAATATCATTTAAGAAATACTTTAGCTTGGAGAGAAAAACCGATCATAGATTTGAAATCAGCGACTTGAAACTATCAAAGATCCGTTTTTAAAAAAATTCAATAAAAAAACTATTTGCCCCCCAGTGTTACTTTTAAGTAAATAAGTTTTTTTCATCAATTAATTACTTCCAGAAAAAAAGAATAATTTATGTATTTTGTTTGAGAAATGTTGTTGTTAATTTACGTCGCACTAGTGCTGCACAATGGGCTATTGGTGACGGTCTGAGAAGCATCCCGGAGGATGATCCGAAGACATGCCATCACAATTTCAATCCTCTGCGGAGGGGAAATATTGTAAGGATTAAGAAAATAATAATATGATCTAAGCTTCTATTTGCTGTTCTGATTAAGCTATTGATAACTCATTTTCAAAATCAGGACTACCACATTTTAGTTCTAGAAATTTAAATTCATTGGAAAAAGTATGTTTTGGGTATATTTGTGTTTCATTTAAACTTCATTAATCATCTGCATCGATTGATTAGCATATCTTAGGTAGACCTCAAAAATATGAAGATTGCTTGCATTTCATTAGGGGAAAATCTGATCATTAAGCCAAAAGTTTATTGCATGAAATCATTGTCTGTGGTGAAACCAATTAAACTAATTCATATTAAGTACATTACGTATTAGTTGCTTTGCGAACTATAATGCTATAAATGTAAATATATAATTTTAAAGAACCAAATGAATAAAAAATATACTAGTTTTTTGTGTTACAGGACAAGCAAGCAGACATCATTATTCATGGATATGTGGATGAAGTAATGAAAAAATTAATGGAGTACTTGAATATTGAAATTCCTGAATATAAAATTTCCAATGATCAAACCAAAAATAACCTCAGTAAAGTTTCTGAATATGTGCGAAGTGAGAAAATAGAAGAAGAAGAATTGAAAGAGGAAATTCTTGATGAAGTTATACCAACTCCTAAGTCTGAAGACCATCCTGAATTGAAGTCAGAAATAACAAATGGAAACTGTCAAAACTCTAAATTAGTAGACCAGCCTGATTTACTAAAAGCTAGGGAAGATCAATCTTCAATTGTGGAAAAATTAGAATTTAAGTCTGATGTGCATTTAACAAATGATTGTTTGCCCGATGCAAGTGAAAGTTCAATGTGTGAAGAAAATAGTGAAATAAAATGTGATATGAACATAACTCCTAATATTGAAAATGTTCTACTAGAAAGTGGAGCCTGAAAATTCTCCAAAATCATTTTTTTAAAAAGATAACGAGTCATTTATTACCTTTACTTCAGAAGAAAATTGCATTTTAGTTTGAGTTATTTAGCAGTGTGTACAAAATGTTTTTAACTTTATACCCTTTTGCTAGATGAGAGATAAAAGATATAAACAAATGCAAAATATCTATGTACTCAAATATAGTTTTTAAATGCTACAATTGTATATGATGTCTCTATATTCATTAGTACTTTTTCTCAAAACTAAATTGGTAGATTCGAAACAACATGAAAAATATTTTATATTACCAGTGCAGATTGCATTTTGTGAATTTAGAGAAAATAGTTTTAACCCTCCTTTGTCAAGGTATAAGAGTTTTAAGACTTCTGGGACACTTCTCTTCATATAATAACAGAAAGGATTATGAAATTATCAGTTGTAAAATTCTTAAATTTGTAGATGATAAAGTTTGTTAAGTTCCAATTTTATTTATTCATTATTTAACAGTGTTAACCTATAATATTTGATTATCTTTCAGTTTTAATATATATAATTCTTGATTATTATTGCTTTTTCGATTTTGATTATTATTCGAAATTAAAGGCTTTAAATTAAAAGTGGTACTCTTTTATTTTAATTTCAAGTAGTCACCTTACGTTATACCACTCTTTATGCTTAAAAATGTTTTATTACCATTTTATAATAATTAATAAATAAGATATACTTTTCAAAATACATTTTATGTTACTATATTCAGTCTACATATGCACTTAAAATAACTATTTAAAATCCTAAAGGTTAGGGTATATTTAGTGCTACGTATACTAAACAGCATGAATGAAGTACAGAAATGGACATACTATAGTTTTGGTTCTCTAAACAAGAACCTTCCTCAGTGTCTAAACACCAAATGACATTATAAAGTTAAGAGATTAATTCAAACCCACAAATTTGAACTATAGCAATTTAATTGTTTTACCCTATTGTCCGAAAGCCAGTCCCTAAATTACTAAAATTTGAGCTTAAAATCGTTTTCTCTCCTTTTAACAAACTTAATTTCATGAACTTTAAAAGACACTTTTGCTGATATTGATATCTAGGGCATTTATCAAATTTCTTGTCAGTGTGGACAAATTTCATGTCAGTGTGGTTCAAAATAAGAATATTAACTGATCTTCAATCGCTCAACATAGTTGGAATTCTAATCATAGGTTTGAGTTTTTTGCTAAAATCATTCAACAACTGCTCTTCTATTGAACTTGATTTTTGGGAATCACTCCATATTTTGAAAAATTTTAATAATTCAGTTTATGATCTCCCTAGTATCCCGCAGTTTTCCAATGTTTGGAAATCTATTCTAATTTATTTTTTTGCTTCCTGGCGGTTCTCGGAAAAACTCCTCACATGTTTCTAATAAACATTCTTTTTATTATCTTCTTAAACTTGTTCCTCTGTACTGATTGGCTAGAACACTCTGTACATATTTATCTCTTTAATTTTCTTGCATCATTTGGTGTTTTGACACTGAGGAAGGTTCTTGTTTAGAGAACCTAAACTATAGTATGTCCATTTTCATACTTGTGTTTTATTCACATTATTTTCCCCTTTAAAATATTCAGGGAATATAAAAAATCTACTCTTAAAACTTTTGCTAAATATTCCCTTTGATAAAAAATTATTTACGAATTTTTATAGCAACCAAATTTCAAGACAGTATTTTTAAAAACAAATTTGTGAATGAAGTTGCAATGGTAAGTAAACTTATTTAGATTTAAATTGTTAACTATTTTAAATCTGTTGAACCAAATTTGAGTAAAATAAAAATTAAATTTTATTTAAATATTTTTAATTTGATGTAACAGTCTAGTACTTATTACAAAACAAAACTGGGTTCTAAAGAACCCTGGGATGTATACATGTGTACTTGTATGATTTTTTTTTAAAATTGAACTTTGCATTTTTCTTCCAGATTGTAATTGGATTGCCTATTTTCATTTATTTATCTATTGTTTTTTTTTCTTTCATTTTTTTTAACACTGTATTTAATATTTTAAATGTTAATTTTAACAATTAATGTTTGCAATTCTTAGGTGTTCTCATTAATTAGGCAGTTTTTGTATACATATTTTTCAAATACTGTCAAATTGAATTGGTTAAATCACCATAAAATTTCTATGACTTGTTTATAATTTAATTTTGCAGCTTGAAAAAACCTACTAGTTTTTATTTTCAATTTTAAGCTGCTTCTTTACGTTTTTGCTTTTTAATTAAACAGTGTATTGTTTTTATTTATTTGTTTATACTTAAGTTAATAATAATTGTTAAATATGAGTGATTTTACAAAGCGTTACAAACAAATATATATCAGCTACAATAATTGATTGAGTGTAAAATTTTTTGTTTTGGCAGCTAGGATATCCTTTAAAACTGAACCATCTACTATTGCTAAACTACTGCTTTTGTATTATGAAACATAAACTGTGGACTTACCCAAATTGTAATATTCTATTCTTTGTAGAAAAAATCTTGCATAAACAAAATATTTATGTAATATATAATTTGCTATTGAATTTCGCCTTTTTTATACATAATTTGTTAATATTAATGTTTGTAAAAATATATAATTCATGATTGTAGTCTAATGTCAAATTTGCAGCAATTAACCCATTTAAGATGTTCCTAAAAATAAGTAAGATTACTCACTTAAATAGTTATAGTTTTATAATCATTAGATTTTTATGTTCAGTTTACATTGTATATAAAATTACAATCGTGAATAGAATTTTTTTCACTTATTGTACTTTTGTATTATTACAAAATTTTAACGTACTTGTTTAAAATATCACTTTGAATCATTTTAAAATAGTTCACTTTTAATCAAAATGTTGTATGTTACTATCATTTTTCTTTTATCATGTAAAGCACATTCAAGAAATATTCAAACAAATTGCTGATTTAAACAGTGGTTAAAAATGTGTCATGTTTATAATATAGGTAGAAAGCTTTTTATACTCATTTTTGTAGTTTTATATTTATTTTGCTGGTGTGTTTTGAAATTAGAAAAATTTTATTTTATTATGAAATATATATAGTTTAAATGAAGCAAAATGTGTACATAAAATAATATGATGTGGCAAATATTTAAATTGTTTAAACTTATAAAAGTTCAAGCTATCTATTCATGAAACTTTTGTAACAGTTGTTAAAAATAAATTGTTTATGTTACCTAGTTGGCTTATTCATATTTGTTTCATCATTTTTAAAAACCATTTTCCAAGCCTTATCTGCTCCAGACTGTGATCTTAGTGATACCTGATGACCGAATTCTCCCTTCACCAACCCATGGTACCATACATGAGATGAGCCTTTCCGATTCCAGCTGCCCTTGATCACATTAGCGTGAAATCAATTTGGAACATTTTATTTCGATTTTTAAATGACACTGGATGGCTGTAAAGGCATCCATAATAATTTCAAATAATATTTCACAGGCGTTAACCTACTTGTTCTTTCGGTTTCTAGTTTTTTAAATTTTTTTTTAATTTGATATATGGTGTTTAAACTCGTAATCAACAGTGCATGCTCGGCTTTTTCAAGAATATTAGGCACATGAATTCCTGTGCTCTGTATTTTTGTTTATATTTTGATAGAGTGGGAAAAGGGTTGAATGCTTATTGGTTTATGTGGGTGCTGATTTGTCAATTGGTAGGTTTGCTAGATAGTGTTCAGTTTTACAACTTTTTTTCAAAATATTGTGAGCATTTTATTACAGTATATTCATTTATTACTGTATATTCAATGACAATAAATGGCAAACTTCAGCATATTTAGTTTCAGCAATGATTTTACAGGGATTTTTAAATGAAATTACGATTAAGGGGAAAACTGTCTTGTCACATGCCTAGTTTTACTCTCAGAACGTGTGGCTCTGAGAGTGAAATTGTGCTTCCTTCTTCTTTCACTGGTTCAAAACAAATTAGAATGTAATGAATAACTGTTTTGTTTTTTTTAAATGTCGATTCCTATCATCATTCTTGCAGATTTTTATATAAATTGCCTTCCTGATTCTGACTGTGATTTTAAGATATTGGAGTACTGTATATTCCATCCCTAAGGCTTGTAATGAAATAGGTGAGGGAGTTAAAGGGAATAGAGACATAAACATTGCTATCTAAACAAATGATGTATTGTCGGACCATTAGATAAGTTATTTTAGTTTTAAGTATAAAAAGTACAGTTTAGTCCTTATACCTATTTACTTATCTGATATTGCTCTATGGACTAGTGAGGCATTGTTCCTTTGCTGAAAATCAAGTCAACAGAATTAATAGTTTCAAAGTTATAAGTGGTTAATGGGTAAAATGTTTTAAGTCAAAAAGTATAATTATCATATATTAAAGTCTATTTTCTTGCAGGGTTGCCAGGTTTTACCAAGACATGGTAAAAACTACGTTTTTACTGTTAAAACTATGGGAAAAGCCTGGTAAATACTGTTAACTCATTTATTAACAGATATAATGGTATTTATTTATAACTGATAGGAATATCCAATATTAAGAATAGATAATATATATGTATATCAGCAAATAGCAAACCATCGGACAAATGATATGATGTAAGCTATCTCCTAAATTTTAATTGTAAGACTAATTTTTACCAGGTGAGGCAAATTTTCTCAATATTAAAAACTGGAAAATGTATCAGATTTTCAATCTGATCAAATAACCCTTAATTAAATATTAAAACTATATTTAAAAATTACATAATTGTATTATATCATTGTATACCGTCACTTTATTACAGCTGCATTTATACACAGAAAATAACCGAATAGCCAAAAAAGCTCAAAAATGCAGAATTTTATAATAAAAAAATATTATTATTATTATTTTTTTTTTTATTACGAAAGAATAATTGGAACACTAAAAATTCTGCAGTAGTGATTAGGGTACTGTAAAAAAAGGATATATTTTTAGGTTATATTTTATTTTTAGGTTATATTTAAAGGTTATATTTTATTTTTATAAAGTTAAATTTTAAAAAATTATTTAATGCTTTTCACTCTGTATGTGCTTTTTTAAGATCAAAATGATCATTAACTCAATTGAATTAAAAGTATATATAAAAAAAAAATTATGTATGAAACTTTCAAAACTCAGAGAAACAACAAAATTCAATATCAATGATGTATACATTAGAAAGTAGGGATGCAACGATATTCAGCCACTATTAGATATTCAGCCCTTCGCCGCAGGTTCAGCCAAATATTCGGCAAAGTATTTATTTTAAAAAAAGTGTTTTTTTAATGAGTTTTTTGATTAAAGAATTATTCAAAGTCGTATTTTTTAATATACACTATTAAAAATAGTTTTTACACGTATTTGGTTAGTTCTAGAACTTGCTCACGGCTTGCAAATTTTTGTTCTGGAAGACTAATAGAAGAACGAAATTTGAAGAATTGAAACTAGATTACTTTATACTGGGCCGGTGGGTTTTATACTGTTNAGTTAAATTTTAAAAAATTATTTAATGTTTTTCACTTTGTATGTGCTTTTTTAAGATCAAAATGATCATTAACTCAATTGAATTAAAAGTATAAAAAAAAAAAAAGAATTATGTATGAAACTTTCAAAAATCAGAGAAACAACAAAATTCAATATCAATGATGTATACATTAGAAAGTAGGGGTGCAACGATATTCAGCCACTATTAGATATTCAGCCCTTTGCCGCAGGTTCAGCCAAATATTCGGCAAAGTATTTATTAAAAAAAAGTGTTTTTTGATTAAAGAATTATTCAAAGTCGTATTTTTTAATATACACTATTAAAAATAGTTTTTACACGTATTTGGTTAGTTCTAGAACTTGCTCACGGCTTGCAAATTTTTGTTCTGGAAGACTAATAGAAGAAGGAAATTTGAAGAATTGAAACTAGATTACTTTATACTGGGCCGGTGGGTTTTATACTGTTGATTTTTATTTTATTTTTTTTTTCATTATAGTGAAGCAAGTTAATTTTGACGTTTAATATGTTCTTTTGCCCACTTAACTCGTTTCGGTCAGAAAATCAATGGAAGCAAGTAATCTGGAGCGATGAGAGTAAAATATCGCTCTTTGGTAGAAGTGGTAGAAAATGTTTGAAACTAGAGTAGGTGAAGCACTTCATCCTGATTGCATTAACGCAACTACAAAAAACCCAACAAATGTCATGATTTGGGCATATACACTATTAAAAATAGTTTTTACACGTATTTGGTTAGTTCTAGAACTTGCTCACGGCTTGCAAATTTTTGTTCTGGAAGACAAATAGAAGAACGAAATTTGAAGAATTGAAACTAGATTACTTTATACTGGGCCGGTGGGTTTTATACTGTTGATTTTTTTTTTTTTTTCATTATAGTGAAGCAAGTTAATTTTGACGTTTAATATGTTCTTTTGCCCACTTAACCCGTTTCGGTCAGAAAATCAATGGAAGCAAGTAATCTGGAGCGATGAGAGTAAAATATCGCTCTTTGGTAGTGGTGGTAGAAAATATGTGAGACGTAGAGTAGGTGAAGCACTTCATCCTGATTGCATTAACGCAACTACAAAAAACCCAACAAATGTCATGATTTGGGCATGTATGTCTGCAGATGGTGTGGGCCGAATTCAAGTGATTGATGGCATCCTGAATGCTAAAAAATACATCGAAACTGTCTTGAAACAAAAATTGATACCTTCCATCAGGGATCTCTTCCCTAACAACGCACCATTTATATTTCAGCAGGATTCAGCTTCATGCCACACACCAAAAGTATGCAAAGCATGGTTTCAAAATAAAGGCATAGATATATTACCATGGCCAGGAAACAGCCCTGATCTCAATCCAATTGAAAATTTGTGGCGACGTTTGAAAATTCTTGTACGAAAAAAACGTCCATCCAATAAAAGACAACTTATTGATTCTTGGCACCATGTGACTACGAAAGATTAACTCCAAACACTCGTTCACTCGATGAAAAGACGCTGTGAAGCTGTCTTAGAAAATAAGAGTTATCCTACTAAGTATTGTTTGGGTAAGTATCACTTTAAAAAAATGCAAATCTAAGATAGATCTTACTATTAGTTGCATAACTTTTTTCGTAATACAGATATTGTAATACTGTATTTATTATTAAATTCTACATTAAATTACCTTCAATTTGATACATAAACGTTTGTATTTAAGTGAAAAATAATATATTCTACAAGCACACAAAGTTGAAAAACATGAAAAAAAAAAAAAAAAGAATTCAAATTAAAACTATGAAACAAAAAGAGAAAATGCAAAACAAGAAAATACAGAATAAAACACAAAAAGTAATATATAAAGCGAATTCGAATGTACTTACACGCAACGGCATCTCTAATAAGTTTGCCATATTACAAAATATAAAATAGAAGCATAAATAGAGTTTGAGGAAATTTTTTTATAGAAAACAATGTATATATATATGGCACAATAAAGACAAAAAGAATTTCAAAAAAAGAGAAAAACGCAGAAAACTAAGAAGTTTCATTTACTGCGCATAAGCTACAAGTATATAGAACTCATAAAGTAATTTAGAAATATAGAGAAAAGATGGTAAATAATAAAGATAAATGAAAAGAGAAAAAGAAAAATATATTATTAAAAAAATAATATTTAAAAAATATGTGTTAAGTCAGAGAAGAAATTAATGAAAAGATATAATCTCTTCATCAGCTCACACGATTATATCCGGAAAAAAGAGTGCTTTCTAATAATAATCAATGTAGCCAAAGCAAAATGCATCAATTCAATATTGTGAACTTTATTATTTTCCATGTTTTCCCTATATATTTAACTTATATATAAATATACAGAGAGAGCGATACAAAAATTTTTTTACTGGGTAGATATTGAGCAATTTACAAGAAATTCTGCCTAAACAAATTCCTTTTTCATGATTTTCATTTTCTATCGGAAAGAAAAATATGAAATAAAATTTCGTAAGAAATTTTTATATTTCATTTCAAACAATTAGTATGATTTTCTAGTGGTCATCACACTAAAAGTCTTATGTATCTGAACACCAATAAACGGAGGCAATTCCTTTTCACCAAAGTGGTGTCTTACAAAGTGTTCCACTACACCAAAACCAAGAATAGTTCCTAGTGTAGCGAAAAATTTAGAATGTTTATTTACACTAATTGGTGTAAAGTAGCTGCCACCATATTTGTTATTCAGTTACACTAAAATCTATAATTACAGTAAGATATAATACACAAACGAATCAGTAAAGTTACTTTTACGATATAATCTAAAACAAGATTCATAGATTAAGGATGCATATGTCACGGCGAAACACCAAAATCGGTGGTTGTTGACTTTCACCGGTGTATGTCGACAATCACAGATATGCTTTGGTGAGTGTCCGAAATATTTATTACATTCGATTTGATATGAATTTATTCGTGGATATAATTACATTTATTCGATATTTTAACCCTACACTGTTTTTTTTTAAGGTTAAATGCCACTGCCCGATGTAACCTACACTGATGTTTTTTTAAGGATAAATGCCACTGCCCGGTATACATTTGCCCGGTATACCCTACACTGATGTTTTTTTAAGGTTAAGTGCCACTGCCCGGTATACATTTGCCCGGTATACCCTATACTGATGTTTTTTTAAGGTCAAGTGCCATTGCCCGGTATATATTTGCCCGATACTCCAAACACTGATGTTCATTGTAATCTATCGTCAGTAAGTAATAAAATATAGAATAAATATAAATATATCAAATAAATATAATAATATTAACGAATAAATTAATATAAAATTGGATATAACAAATATTTCGGACATTCACCAAAGCGACTATGTGATTGTTGACATTCACCGGTGAGAGTCAGAAACAAGGGTATTTAGCAGATATTTCGGACATACACCAAGCGACTACGTGAATGTTGACATTCACCGGTGAATCTCGAAATTCTCCTGATTTCGGTGTTTCATTTCTTCAAATATTTCTGCAAATAAAATTAGATTGTTAATCAAACATACACACTGCAGAGTTTTAATAAGAATTCGGATAAAACCGAAGTGAATAGAAGTTAAATATTATAAAATTATATTTTATACTATAAAATTATTTTTTCTATATAATATCATAAAATTATTTAATAAGATTTATGAAAATCTTATATGATCTAAATATCTTTATTATACAACTAAAAACGTACATGCATGTGGGTAATTTGTCAAATCAATCCTAGAAAGAGATTGTAATTACTTGGCGAATAATCGACCATAATCAATATTTTTAATCACTCTCTAAAAAGGATTGAAACTTACTTATTAACTTGGTATTAAATAGGCAACTCATATTTCACCATCATACTTTGTGTAAACAAACCGCTATTTTGTCAATTCTCTCTATTTTGTTGCGTCTTTTAAAAATGGGAAAATGTTTAAAATAAATTTTGTTTCTGTCGAAATAAATAGCTTTGGTAGTGTTCTAAAAATGAATTGTTATGTATCCTATAAATCCTTTAATTAATGATGGCAAACAATATTTTGTATGTTTCTCTATTTATGGCTAAATATAAAAAATTACACCAGAAAAAATAAAATTCTCAATAAATGAGCGATTAAAACTTTAGTTAAGATTTTCTAATTTCTGCAGCAAATAAAATTTAATCGATGTTTAATTTTCCCCCTCTAAATAAATAGTTTTTAGTTAAGAATAAACACGTTCTTGCCATAAATTATTAATTTTCAAATGATTATAGAGGAATTTTTTCTTATAGTTTCTCAAAACTAATATTGCTTTCTAGAGCATTAGAACGGAATCAATATTTTAAATTTTGACTTGATAATTGATAAAAAGAAAAACTGTCTAAAAATTATCATAAAAATTAGTAATATTTATCATAAAAATTCGTCTTAATTAGTAATATTATAATTTTGTATGAGCATGAAAATTTAAGAGGATATTTATAGGAAAAAGAAATATGAATTTTAAAAAAATTAATGAATAAATACCTTTAAAAATATTTTTAAACTATGGGAATGAGTCTGATAAATTAATTTTAAATGCTCTTTATTTTATTTTTATGACAAAATCTTCTAAAGTTTTAAAAATGCATTAATTAATGAAATAGTTGTCTAATTTTTTCTTTAAAATACGTAAAAGATACATTAAAAAATATATTAGAATATATATTTATATAAAATTTATACTATTTTGCGATTTTTCATTCCTAATTTCAAGTTACAATGTAACTATATTAATTTTTTTAAATACATAGAATTTAGTAAATATTAACAATATTTGTATAGCAAACTAAAATAGAAAGAGAAACTAGAATAAATATCTGGTAAAAGTACCTAAAAAAAGGAAAAAATCCGTGAAGAACCTTGAGAATCTTAGAAGAATATTTTTACCTTCCATTAATCACTGATGGTTTCTACATGCTGGTAAGCTAATATGGAACCCTTCGTGTGCTTCAAAACAAATGATACTCTTATTCCCTGTGCTGTCCATTTAATAAACTACGAAACATATAAAAAAAAACTGTTTATTACATATTTTTGTATATTGAAGATGATACCATGAAGTTTTTCTATGCAACAAGAATTCGGAACGATATTTATCTTATTATGATGTATCGGGAAACATTCTTGTCTAAAAAATCATAGATATTTCCAAGAAATACTGCGAAAGGAAATTCTTTATTTTTGTTTGTTTACTTCTGAAATAATTTATCAGATAAAAAAAATATTAAATATATTTTTTGTAAGAAATTTGCCAGAAATACAATTGGTAAATTTTTATAGTGTTATTTTTTTCTTTTTTTTGAAATAATTACTTATAGCTGAGAAAAGGAAGCATTTTTTTTTCACATAAAATTTAAAATGTGAAGAAAAAAAAGGATTTAAAGTAACCTTTGCACTTTTTTCATTTTCTCTACCAGCTTAAATTACAAATTAATTCTTTTAACTTTTATTCTCGAAATAAATTAACAATTTTTATCTAATAATAACGTCGTTCTTGCTCTAAATTACTGATTTTCAATTCATTATAAAGAATTTTTCTATTGTAATTTTTTTTTCAAAAATAATATTAATTTCTTGTACGTAGTTTTCTATTTTTACTTTAGATGTTAGCGTGCTCATCTCCCAAATACGGGTTCAAATCTTTAGCTGATCAATACGAATTCCGCACCCGGATCAACTCGACCACAGTGCTGACTTAAAATATACTCAGTAGTAGTCGGATCATGGATTAGAATCTTCTATTGGCTAATCATGAGAGATTTTCATGGTTTTTCTTTCTCCATGTAACGCAAATAGCTGATCAGTTATATCAAAAAGACCTGTACGAAGGCTAGTTTCTCCCTATTCTTGATCCAGGAACACCCTTGTCTTCTGGGCTGGGTTCAAGATTACAAGGTTACAGAGTTGAGCATAGGTAGCTATATGCTCAGAATTGAGTCAGCTGTCCGAAGACATTTATAAAATAAAATGAAATGTCATAAACTGTATGAACATGGAAGTTTAAATGGATATTTATACGGAAATAACATGTAAGCATACATGGCAATACTTTTACTTTCGTTACTTGAAATTAAAGTAAAGTAACAGTAAAACATATGTTACCTGCACTTCGTTACTTTTCAAATTTAGTACTTTTACTTATTTCTTTGTCTCCTTTTTGAAAAAGTGCAAGTATTTGTAACGACAATATTGAAAGAAGTCTTTACTTTTTCAGAAATTTTTTTAAAAAATATTCTTTAAAAAAAATTTTTTTTTCAATATTTTTGAAATTAATTCTTTTTAATTGCTAAATTTATGCATTGTATATTCTCTAACAGCTAACTTCTTCTTCCAAGCACTTTAAAAAACTGCGAAAGGAACACTCAATAACTTTTACTGCATATTAATATTAAATATTTCCCTAGTTTTGACCTCCCTTCCTGACTCCCCCACTACCTTTAACTATTTTCAGCATTTATGTAAACAAATCCTTTCAACGGTATTTTTTTTCTGAAATTATTAGAAGATGGTCGCAGAAATTATAGGTGAAAAAATAGCTTGGTAACAATATTTAGAAAATATTGCTCTTGGTAGGAACTATTCTTCCCATCACCTTATATAAAGTGAAAATGCTTAATAAAATATATTATCTTAAACTAAATGCGTATTTGTTATACAACTCTGTTAAGTTAACAATTTAACTTCTCGATCAATAAGTCAGTGACATTCATTGGTTAAATCAGTGATTCTCAACCTGTGGGGCGCGCCCCCCTAGGGGGGCACGAGCACACTAGAGGGGTGGCGCGAGAATATTCAAGAGAAAATATTATTTAAAAAAATTGATTAACTACATGAAAGGAAAACGCACATACACATAGAAAACAAAATACATTTCGACATATATAATAACTTATTAAAGTGAAACAACCTATTGAATCAAAACTTAAGGTAGGGAGCCAAAAATGGCTTTGCTTTGAGGATTTTTCCTAATTTTCTGGTTAAGTCTGTGTGGCTGAAAATTTTTTTGTAACATCTTGCCCCTATCTCTAATATATATCACGTATACTTTTAATTGTAAAATAAAATTTCATTTATTTTATAGTACAATTTCAAAATTGTAGCTTCTGCGCCTAAGGTTTCCCACAGGCTCCAAAGGTGAGCCATATATTGAAATCACTTGTTCACTTACTCAAATTATCCTTAGAAAAAGCATTTGGACTGGCAAACGTCTTTTAAAAAGGCACTTTAAGTGTCTTACTAGTAGGAACTAAAGTTTCCCGATTCTAAAAAAGATATTTGTTCTTAAAGTGTATAATTTGTCTATTGATTTTACATTGATAATTCTTGTGTGAAGTCACTAGCGATTCTTTTAATTTTTGTTACTGAGTTAATTTTTTCAAAAGGATTAACTATCAAGAGTTAAATAACCATACTAGAGTTAACTAACCTAACCCATAACTAGTATAAAATTACTCAAATTTACAAGAAAATACCAGAATCGACCACAAAAACAATCATAATCACCAAAAAAATAAAAAATACCTGAAAAATTACTTTAAAATGCAAACAATACAAAAAACTTGTAACAAAATATCGCAATTTCTGCTAAAATGCAGAGAACGTCAAAATATTATAAAAGTTTAAAAAATACCAAAGTTCCATATTTGCTTAAAATGAAATAAATCAATTGGCATTCAATTCAATCATTCCTCTTTGAGAAATAATATGCTACGTAATGATTTATAATGAACTCTTTTATAGATTTCACGTTTGTTTCCGAAGGTGGCCCCTGTGTCCCCAAGATGGCACCGGTGTCGGGCCACCTTGGGAACATGCATATGGTCACCATTTGCACGACTTAAAACTATTAATCTGATAGATTAATTAGAATTAAAGTAATGTGGTTAAAGAAAAAGAAATAAACTTTCAAAGTTCTAAGAATTTGAACACATATAAATTACAATATCTTCTCACCCGGAAATTAGAACAACTGCAAAAAATTAAATCACTTCATAGAGTGGAGGCCATTCAAGGAAATATCTTCCAATTCAGCCTCGTGCACCTCAGATACAAGATTTACAATGCAGCAGGGACGTCTTATGATTCAAAATAAATTTAATTTTACTTTGGGGGGTGGGCTACGTTAGGAGCACTGACCACCTTTGGCTTAACCACCTTACTTAATCAAAGCATACTAAATTTAAAAAAGAAATTAATAATTTTTAGTGACTTCCTTGGGCCCAAAGAGCGGAAAAGTTTCTTTATCTCAGGGTTCTTATTTTTATATAATTTGCAATCGTTACAACCGTAGTTACCAAAATATTTAAACCAGGGCGCATTTCTTTCGAAGCCTTCTCTGTGGATCATGCAATGTGTCCAGACGCATTGAGGCGATTTTTTACAAGTGCTTGTTACTTTTGAACCTTCCGGATATTGAACGAGCACCATCGGTGCATATTCCGATGCAATTTTTGCATTCTATGTGTGCCTCATTCATAACTTCATTTGAAATAGCATAATGCTAGCGCTGTTGTTCTAAGTTCTGTTGATTTGCAGAAAAGTAGTTTTACTACTGACATATTATCACAAAATCAAACATAGGCAATTAAATGAGCATCTTTATTATGCTTAATCAAACTGTATTGAAAACATTTTGTTACGCAACATCGAGAAAAGCTGACACTACATTTCCAGCTGTATCACCAATTCGACGAACAACAGCATCATTTGAAAGAGGACTGTAATTCTTTTGAAAAATTAACCCCAAACATAGTTTCTACAAACTCAATTGCTGCTGGCTTTTACTTTACTTTTGTTTTGGCAGTTAGTTAAAAATATTTTAATTACAGAATTCAAAATACTCAATATACATTATTGTTGTATACATTTTAGTGTAAGTGGGGGGCGCGATGAAAATCATGATTGAAAACTGGGCCGCGAATACTGAAAGGTTGAGAACCACTGGGTTAAATAATCTGTGGCTTAAAAATAGAAAACTATAAATAGAATCATAATGCTTGAATTTCTTCCCGTAGGGCGTAGGATTTCTTTTTAAGCATTTTGAACATTACAAATATTGTGAAACATAAATTAGCTGAATGCCATAAAACTTCTCATGTTTAAAAATTATCTCAAACAAATAAATGTTTTGTAAATTTATATTTTGATTGTTTAATATAAATAATTTATTTAGTGTAGTGTGGCAAACTTTTCTATATCTTTTTCTATCTGTTCTTTTATTTCAGTTGGTTTGTAACTGTTTCTTTTTACAAAAACTCGTCAATTTTAACATCAAATTTTAAATTGCGTGAGGGTATGTATAGGATAAACTAACTCATAAATTGTGCTGAATTATATTTTTATGATTTGCCGAAGTGTTGTTAGAGATGCGCTCTTTGAAAAAATGATTTTAAATCATTAAAAATGTTAATTTTTTTAACTATGTTGATGTATGTTTATTGTAAAAAATAAAAAGATGTCAATATTTTGATTCAAATGAAAACATATTGTAGTGGACCAAAGTGTTTAAATAGCAAGGTTAGAGAATTTAAAAAAAGTTAAAACATAATGATTCATGATGATTTAGTTTCGGCTGCTTACTAGGGTGAAGGTTTTTCTTCATCAAGGGAAAACTGATGGCCAAAGAGAAAATTATGTAAATAACCATTTAAAAAAACACATATGCTTTGTAACACTTGTAAAATAACAAGTAGTTTTCCGAATTAGGTTTTTGAAAGAAGTTAGCTACCTACTAATATAAGAATCCACTTTTGATACAAGCAATCTTACATAAAAAATTTGGAAAAAAGAACAATTTTTAAGATGATGATTAAAAATGGCATGGTTTTGGAATCTTCTTACAATTTTCGATTTTAGTAGATGTTTCACCAAACAAGACATTTCGAGCATTTTCCTGATATAGCAATATTTTTGTGAACTATGCTAAAATTGAGAAATAATTTTAACAACGTTTTAAGCAAATTTTAAAACGGCAACTTTCTCAAAGTTAGCGAGCAGGAATAACTTTGAACTTCAAAATAAAATTGTATGTCCATAAACTTTTGTTAATTTCAAAAACAAAGCAAACTGTTGTATTTTTTACAGTTCACACATACACATTTACTTTTCATTACTCAAATTAAAAAAAATTAAAAACAATGAAAAAAGACAATCAATAAGTTGTCTTCATTTTTCGAAAAAATAGTATGCTTAGTAAATAGTCAGCTGTTCAAAATCGAATAAGTTTGATTAGCAGAATATTTTCAATTTCTTAACAAGATTTAGTTCTCAGCTGGCTGGCCGTAATTCTAAGTTTTCTTTCAATAAAAACTTGACAATAATTTAAAAAGGAATTTTACTTTAAAGGAAAACATAAATTAAAGTACTAAAACAATGGATTAGTATATTAATGGAAAAATAATATACTTGGTGGCGTAAAAAATAAGATTTCAAAAAATGTTAAAATTTAATTAAATGTTTAATAAAATAATTCAGCGAAACACGATCGGACAGGTAATTAACAAATTTATTTTAAGATTAAAATGATATATAAAATGTTGAGAAATTTTAAGATGCTTAAAAATTTTGAATACGTTTTCGTATTAATAATTATAAACTATATACAGGGTGGTCCCGAATTCATGGTACAAACTTTAATGGTAGGTACAGGACATTGTAACAATGATTTATTGTATAGGAATGTATAGTCGCAAGTGACGCGGTGAGGCGTAAACAGGGGAAATAAAAGGAAACAGAATTGGAGTGATCGGTTGGTATCATTGCCGGTAGAGGGCAGTAGATGTCTAGCCGCCGTTGAAAATGATGCATCGCAGTAGGAAAAGCGCCATTCACAATTGTGCTGCCGTAGACGATGGGTGACTTTACGTATGCAGAAAAAGCAGACATGCATTACATGTAGTACAATCTAAATAGCTAATATACTTTTATAAAAGCCAATAAGAACATTGGTAGAATTCTTCTACATAAGTACAATACTATGTCTTTGATGATAAAATACTATGTCTTTGATGATAAAATACTATGTCTTTGATGATAATATATTATGTCTTTGTGCCAGAACATTGTGTTCATTGGCGAGCGAGCGCAGCGAGCCATGGTTCACGGCGTGAACCACATAGGATTGCGTAGCAATTCTCGGGGGTTGGCGAGCGTTAGCGAGCAGGGGGTGGAGCCTCCTAGTTATATATATTAGATTAGACCTGAATAATATGATTCTCTGAAAGACATTGGAAAAGCTATTTGAAATATTGATCAAAACTTAGACATATACACAGCACATTATTTGATAAACCTTTTCATCCAAAATTATATCGACAGAAGAAGTTTTCGAAGATTAATTCGAAATATTAACTAATAACATAGAATATAAAGAACTAGTTATCACTCAATGTACATTTGATTTAAATGTGATTGAATTACCAAAAAGAGGTAAACATCAAAAACTAGTAAATGATGAAACAATTTTAAAAAAGAAAAGTATTATTCAAATTAAAAATGATGATAATTTTTATTAATTAGGTTATAATAACTATTCTTTCAAAACAAAATCCTGATTTGTTAAGTGAAATTAAATTATAATAAACTTATGAAAAATGATTTAAAGAATGTTAAGTGAGGTAGAAAATTACAAAAAACGTTGTCAGAAAAATTACATGAATTATGTGATATTCCTTTAGAAATTTGAAATTTAAAACATAAGAAGTTTGAAAATGTTTTAGAATTTCACATTAATTAATTAATTAATTTTATTAATTTTTTATATTGAAGGGGTTTTGACCTTATGAACTCTATTCCTTGTCACAAACTATGATTTTAAAATGATTTTTCCGCAATAAACATGTTGATCCGATGGACCGAATTTAACCTTTCGCTCTCTAAAATAACAATTAATATCCGACACTTTTGATTATTGTTATTGATCCATGTCTATTATTTATTGGACTTTTATTTCTTTACTATAAATTATTTAGTGTTTATCACTGAACTGAAATAACATATTAAGTATTAAAGTATCTAGAAAATCAAATATCTTTTATAATAAGATACTAACATGTTTGAAATGGATCATAATTTTTGCGTTAAGAAGAAACAAAATTAAAGTAAACGAAGTATACTGCAGTGCAGTTAAAAAAAAAAAAAAACGTAAGTGTTTCAAGAGAGATTTCGAGAAAGAAAAAACTTAACAGCTATTTTTTTCCCCGTTTAAATACTTTACCTTGAAAATATTTCAAATTTGTTGTACACCTACCTTGATATTACATTAATAGTATTATGATAAAAAATTGCTAATCTGCACTACGTAAATAATTTTAAACCTATTAGGAGTTGGGGTAAATCTCTCCAAACGACTCTGCTCTGCTTATTGCAAATTCAGCTTAAGCAAAGCAGCTTATTGACAAAATCAATGTATCTCTCTCAGCATTTCGCCGCAGGTTGTTGCAACGATCTCATTATAAGTTTTCTTCTTCATTTATTTATCTTCAAAAATTTTTTATACTTTTTTTTTGTATAGATTTTCATTATTTTTATTATTTGCTTTCCATTTTTTAATTAAATTTATATTTCTATAATTAAGTTATTAAAATTGGATAAAAAAGATATAACGGGATTATGGTTGCCATCCTTGAAAGAATTCTTCGAAATTTTTAATCTGTTTTTGGAACATCATCTTCACCATTTTGTTTCAGTATGATCAAATCTGTTAAACTGAATAATCCGGTAAAATGTCTCACATTTACTAATTATTATTAATTACTACCTATGAAGTTTGGTCAGTGTAATAATTTTGAACGCATTTGGCTTAGAATTTCTAATACGCATGCATAATTTCTAATACGCACGCATAAGTTCCAGAGCAACCAGCTAGACCATCGTTTCCCAAACTTATGACTTTTGTGTACCCTTTCTAAATTTTTTGTAACTCTGGGTATCACTAATAAAAAAATGAATGTATTTTTTACTATAAAAAATTGCACAAAAGTTAAAAATCGCAACTGGCTGTTGACACCACTAATTATTAACTGTTAACTCTGCAAAAAATAGCCAGTGGAAAAATACGTAGGTAATCGCAAATTTTCATGGCTAGCTTTGTTTTTAAATGGAGTTTTTTGAAATATTCGTTTGTTGCAAGATAATTCGCATAAGAACGCGTACCCCTGCTAAACTGTCTCCGTACCTCTGGGGGTACGCGTACCACACTTTGGGAAACACTGAGTTAGACTATGTCAGTTACCTGATTATTTTAGATGCGGACGCAAGCCCTTTGTGTTCGCTGTTCATATGTTGTGCGAATATTTTGTGCTAGACGGCTTTAATTTTTTTCACTGATTTTTAGTTTTTCGCTTTTTAATGCACTTTACCTATAAAAACGAATCATTATAAGATACACTGAGTCAATTTATACCAGGCAGTGGCCCTTAACCTTAAGAAATCACCAGTCTAGGATTTACTGAGAAAATGAGAACAGGGAGAGGCAATTGAACTTAAAAAAAACAGGAGTTTAAGGTACACCGAGAAGTGGCACTTTACCTTAAAAAACATCAGTGTAAAATAAACTGGGCAATGGTATAACTTCGATTAATCGGATAATTAATAATAGCCGTTTTCCATACACTAATATTTCCATTTATCTTTTGTAACGAAACTAAAATTAATGAACTCATGATTTCAAAAATTATCAATCATCAATAGTCATGATAATGGATTAAAGAAACAATGGACAAACAAAAAACAAATCGAATTTTTAAAACTATTATTTTAAATTGAAACTCATGATTTCAAAAAATGATCAATCATCCATAGTCATGATAATGGATTAAAGAAACAATGGACAAACAAAAGACAAGTCGAATTTTTAAAACTATTATTTTAAATTAAAACTCATGATTTCAAAAAATTATCAATCATCCATAGCCATGATAATGAATTAAAGAAACAATGGACAAACAAAAAGCAAATCGAATTTTTAAAACTACTATTTTAAATTAAAACATTGGTAAAAATTTGCATTGCTCACAGTCTTTTTTTTAACTCTAGAACGACAGATTTATTATCACAGCACATAGACGTGTAAAAATTGGGAAAAATATGGTAGTTAGATTTAAAATACAGCATTTTACTAAACAGAATTTACTCATCAACACTTAATATTTGATCACCAATAGAGGGCTGAAGAAGGGAAATTTCACGACCTGGTTTACAGTATAAAATTTATATCACATAAGCAATATTAGTAGCTGAATTTTTAAGAAAATTTACAAGTTTTAAATACAGAGCAGTGGTGTGACAGAGCGTTCGCCTTCAAATTAGGTAAACCGGTGACTGGTCAACATGAATTCCGTACTCAGCTCGCACCACCCACAGTGCTAGCAAAAAATATCCTCAGAGGTAGATGGATCATGGATTAGCGTCCCTTTGCCGTCAGGCTAAACGTAGGAGGCTTTCGTGGTTTTTCTCTCCGTGTGAGACAAATGCGGGCTAGTTCTATAAAAAACTTCTCAGCGAAGGGAAATTTCTCTCAATACTTGATCCAAGAGTTTCCTTGTCTTCCGGATTGGGTTCAAAATTTCAAGATTATGGAGTTAAACATTAGTAGTCGTGAACCCAAAAATTAAGTCACTGTTCAGCGACGATTATAAAGTTTTAAATACAAACAAAAGGAAAAAGCATCAATAGAAATCTTGATTTTTTTTTTTTTTTATGTTCTGAGGGTAATCCGAGTTCGGGTAGGTAAAATAGGTCAGCAAAGGGAACTGAAAAGGACGGTACTAACTGCTTAAATAGTGATGGGGGACTGGGAGCGATAGCGGACATGAAGTTCAAAAAGTGGAGAAATTTATTTTTTGCTAATTTGAAATTATTAATATCAGTACATACTTTTTGGTATTAATTAAAAAATTTATTTAAAAAAGTCGAGACGGTGAAATTACTAAAATGTCACTTTCTCTGGTAAAAAAGTGACATAAAGAAATAAAAATATACTTTATTTAGTTACTTGAAATGTTTTGAAAACCTTATGGGCTTTTATTTTTCTCATATACCCTCTCAGTTTTTTTTCCAGCCGACCCTGTTTGCATAATCAACTAATTCTATTATTCAAATTTTATCAACTACAATAACTGGTCCTAACTGTTCCGCAAAAAAAGGTATTAAGCTAAACCAAACTTGTATGAAACAGTCTCTATGTTGTCATGCTTGATAATTTGTATGCTCACATATAAATGGGGTAAAAACGCCCCCGAAAAAACACTCTATAAAAAATCGGAAAAATAAGACATCGAAAAAAATGGACTGGAATTTTAAAAAGAAGTTGATAAACAGTAAGAAAAAGAAAGAATTCATTCGCTATGCAAAACTGAACGAAAATTCGTATATACAGTTAAATATTGTTTGAAAAACTTATTTATGTATAAAAATTAGTTGGTAGCTTACGGGGGAAAAAAACTTTACACGGAACTTTGATTAAACTATTAGGAATCTTAAGGAGCTCAAAAATAATATCAATTCCTTCTTAATTTAATCTAACTCTTTAATTTAATCTATCTTATTCTGATATAATAATCATGCGCAAATAAAATTTTTAAAATTGCCTCAATGGGAAACACTTTATCAGCTTTGTTAATAACTTTAATTAAAAACACGATTGACCCTCTGAGAAATTACTGCTGATTGTTGTTGTGGTGATACCATCACAAAAGATACATAATTAAAAACATGTATAATTGTGTTCGTAAATTGGCTGTGAAACTCACATAATTTTTAAAACAAGCACATTAATACTTTGTGGGCCAGTTTTGCTTTGCAATCTTAAAGAGAATCTTTTTTTTTTTCAGAATTGTTTTTCGTGTTTCTTTTTTAAGATGTTAATTTTCCCGTTTGAAAATTATACTATACAAAATAATCCTCGCAATTAACAGTGGAGTAAGCAAGGGATTTACATTGTGTTTATATACAAGATTATTATTTAAATTAAAAAGAAAAATCTGTATTTATATTTGTGTTTCCTGTAATGGGGGTGAGGCTTTCTTAAATTCCTTTGGGGGATGTTCCTATAAGCCCTAGAGAGGATAGGCACCCCTGTACACCAAGATAAAGGGAAAAAAACTGAAAATTTTTATTGATTTAGCTCTGAATTCTTTTATTGTTGCTAAAATTTTTTCACATTTATGCATTATTTTAAAAATTTTGTAATATTTGGTTGAGTAAATTTTAAATACGTTTTAAAAAGAAAATCATTTAAAAATAATAAATGACAAACAAAAAATTTTTAATTTATGTAAAAGAAAATAACAATAACAATTCTTAACAAAATGGAAAGTTTTATTTAGAGAAAATAGCTTTCAGCGTAAAATATGACTTAGTTTTAAAAAGTAGCAGACCTATCGATTATTTTTATTTTAAAATTGATATTAAAAAGCATTTCCAATTTTTTTCTAACAAATCCGTTTCATAAATTTTTATTGCACGTAATTTCAATTGACATTCATTTTCAGAATCTTGTGAACAAATATGAATGGCGAAAGGATGCCATGCAGTTATTTGCAAAGATAAACCTTAAAATGAAGAAGTAACTGCAGACTTATAATCGTATTGACAGTTTCTAAGACGTGATGAAAAATTAAATAAAAAGCAGTATATTTTCAATGAATTTTTTTTTATAATTTAGATGTAGATTTTTAATGAGTCAAATTGTGATTAAACTCTTTATTTATTTATTCATTTTTATTTAGATATATGCACAATATTATATATCTTGAAAAATAGCTATAAATCAGCTAAAAAATATTTTTTAAATCCATTTCTCTTTTTTTTTAATAAAAACTTGCACGTGGAAACATTAAAGCTTTCATAATTATATAATTTTATCAGATTTGTTTGGCCCCAAATGATGGGAAAAGCACTTCTAGAAATGTCTCGCAAAAAATGGTTAAATAGAAATTTATTTAATTCCTATTTTACCACAATAAATAAAAGCAAACAAATAACCATAAAAAAAAGATAGTAAGTTACCCGAATTTTATCCATGCTAATTAGAACCACCTTATGAAGCCACTTAGTTCCTTATAGCTGGATACAAACTTTAGTTGCGGGAGCTATTTTGTCAATCTCATGACCAGCTGCACTAGGGCTCGAATCCCAGTGGTTGCAGCACAATATTTTATTATTTCCTCGCATGAGAATATTCCATTGCCCTGCGCTTCTCGATTGGTGACCCTGGTTTATTGGAATACGAAACTCTCTTTTACGCATAGATAGCAGCACCACAGAGCTGCTGAACACAAAAAAGTTCAGTATCTCCCATTTATCACGATAGATGGCACCACTAGATAGATTAACTAAGCCACATGAAACGATTTACTTGACAAAACACAACTTAACCACAGCATAGCTCTAATACTCATGGGCTCATTGCCTAACGAAAATGATTATGAATTTCTTCAATGCATATTTAATAATTATCAAGCAATTGCAGCTTAAATGAAGATAAAAGTTTTATAAAGTGTATCGTTATATCGAATAAAATTGTAATAACGACGATGATTTTGTGAAATCGTGTTTTGATATTCCATGCCACTACAAAGACAATAGATGTGCCGAATAAGTAGCCAACATTTTTAAGCATCTTAAAATTTCTCAACAAGTTATATATCGATTTAAACGTCTTAATCTTAAAATAAATTTTTAAATTATCTGGCGGAGTGTGTTTAGCACTACTACTTCACAAACTATTTAATTATGTTTCTAAATTTTTCCCAATTTTATTCTGTACACTACCGCATAGATTACTTTTTCAATAATATATTAATCTATTTTTTTTAGTATTTTAATTTAGATTTTTCTTTAAACTAAATGCTGAGTATTAAATTATTCTCAAGTCCTTTGTAAAAGAAAGCTTATAATTGTTGATAAATAAACTTTTTGAGAATGAATACATTGAAAAAGAAGAAAAAAAAAGATTATTACGCAATGTTCCAGTTTAAAAATACCATAAAGGAACAAATAAAGAAAAACTTCTACAGAAATTCTTACTAGTTAATACTGTTGACTTAGTTTAGACACGTCTATTAATCCTCCATTGTGACTTAAAGATTCTCGTACACAATTTTTGTTCACAATAAACCGATTATTTCAAGAGAAAGCTTTCTTATTGCTTGCATTTTACATTTCACAAAAGGAATTCTTTGAAAACTCCCACTCAATCGGAGGCGGAAAAGGTAGAAAAAAATAACATAATAAAATTAAAACTCTTTAAAGTATAAATGTACTCGCTTCAGTGATAGAAAACAATTTAATAACTATTAAATTAAGACTTATTCTATTTTCGTTTGTAGTTCACAAATTATTGATAAATTACTAATTTGCATTCACTTAAAAAATTAAATATAGTTAGTATTCTGTCTTAAATATAGTTTGCAAATATTTCTCGCAAAATTTTATGAAATTTTTTGTTAAATTGCTTCTTCTTACGCAGTTTAATGCAAAAATAAGGCAATATAATATGTTTTTTTAATAAAAACATCAATCTTATCTTTAGCTTTAATTTGTGAAATTTTCAAATTGCTTGAGATAATTATTACTGTTATTTGCATAATTAAAATTAAGAGCATTTATTATGAACTAATCCTAATATAGGACTATTTCCATAGCAAAGAAATATTTTTTTAGGTATTTATTTTTCTGATTATTTGCATTCATAGGTGGAAACGTTACTTTTAAAAAGTAACGATTATAAGTATAAATACTTAAAACAGCAGTAGCGAGTAAAAAGATAAAATGTTTTGATTTTAAAAAGTTGCGATTTTAAACTACAATTCAGGCAAATTGAAAATGAAAATAAACCTTAAATTTCTTTAAAAAATGTAAGAAAAAATATTTTTTAAAATTTGAAGAAATATGAAATATGTATTCTGCTTCTGTATATGCTTCTGTAATTTAAACTGCATTGTATTACATATTTCCCTATTTATTTAGAATAAGAGTACAAAAATAAATAGTGAAATATGAAATATGTATTCTGCTTCTGTATATGCTTCTGTAATTTAAACTGCATTGCATTACATATTTCCCTATTTATTTAGAATAAGAATACAAAAATAAATAGTGAAATATGAAATATGTATTCTGCTTCTGCATATGCTTCTGTAATTTAAACTGCATTGTATTACATATTTCCCTATTTATTTCTGTATTCTTATTCTGGACCGGGGCAAGACTTTTGGGGTACAGAGAAGGCATTTTTGACATTTGTCTTAGCTTTCTCGATAGAAAGAGTTTTGCATTTTTATGACAATTCAGGGCTGGTACCCCCTGATGACGTCAGCCTTGATTGTCATATTTTTTCAATTTTTACTAATTTTTCTTCGTCTCATTTGTTTTATTCCTCTTGGTTTCTCTGCTGCTTAGGGTATTTTTTCCATTTGGATGTTATTTGTATTTTTATTAGTACTTTGAATTCTTTTCTTAATTATTTTTCATAGGTCATGACCCCTATGACCCCCCCCCCCACTGAAACCTCAACCTATGCTTATTGGTTCAGGGCTTCCTGTATAAGAAAAAAACAAGCATAGCATAGGACATACATCCACGATACATCGAATTAAACAATACTATTTCTTTAGGGAATAAAACCTGTTTCTCTACCAAAATAAATGTGAATGCAAGTCACTAATCTGAAATCATAAGACCATCAGTAGTTCGCTCTCCCATCCATGGCTTACCGACTACTACTAAAACTAAATATTTCCAGAAAGAACATAAGGGCATTTGAGGAAGCAAGCCGATGAAACTCACAGAGGACTGGACAGGATTTCAAAGTAGATATTACACCAATGTCAGAATAATAATAGCGTTCAAATACTTTAAGATTGGATTATCTTCCTAATAATCGTATACACATGTACAGTGGCCAAAAATCAAAAGATGTCACCCTGAAAAACTTTCGTTCTAATGATCGGATTTTCACGTACTAAGTGTCAATCTTAATAGATAACGGGGCTGATCTAAAATAAACAAATCACTTGGTGCTAACTATTTTGCAAAATCGGACACAAAAACGTACATTCTCTGAATAAACATTAAGCTTTTTTTACATATTTGGATTTTTAATCTTCAAAATATAGGGGGTAGCAGCAATCTGGGAAATATGGTCCCCATTGTTTGGTCAGGAGCGCGATCCAAAACTGGAAATGTTAATTTCCCTTTTTGCTTTTTAAGTCATATTTTTTTAAACTAATTAAGCAATTTAAAAAAATTGCAACCCCTCATAAAACCAATTTACCCAAAGATAATTTCCAGCAAAAAATAATTTTTAATAACTATTTATATATAATTTTTTATTATTTAATTTAATTGTGGATGAAAAAATTTTGAATTATGAGGTATGAATTTTTTTTATACCATATTAATCTGACTGTTTTTCTACTGCGAAATCCAAAGTTTTACCAGTTTTTATTTGGCAGAAGCTGAGAAATATTAAAATTAACTTTTTTAAAAAAAATTAATTTGGTAACAATGAAGAAATATTTAAATGTGGTTAACTTACGAGGAACTTGACTTACGCCAGTAGAATAAAATTTCCTTCATATTTTTTTCGCTAGTAACCGATTACCAATCCCTTTTTCTTAAATTATAAAATACGATATTACTTTTTTAGTCATCAGAAAATTTAGTTGGAATTTAATAAAGAGACTTGAAGAAAACATTTTATTGAATAAAAACATTTTGTTCAACTAATGTTGAGTTTTATAAAAGCATATTTCTGATAGAATGTGATTATACATCAGCTTTTTTTTAATTTTATTTATTAGCTTGTTCTTTCAATATTTAATACAATTACAATAATATACAAGCGTATGCTTAGATTTGGAATAATATGTTTATCTATTTCTTCAATATACAGGGTGGTCCCGAATTCATGGTACAAACTTTAATGGTAGGTACAGGACATTGTAACAATGATTTATTGTATAGGAATGTATAGTCGCAAGAGACGCGGTGAGGTCTAAACANATTTTTTAATTGAATACGGCCGAAAGGAAAAACAAAGATTTTATTGAAAGCGTTGTTGACAAGTGTCATGTTTACAGTAAGTATTCAAAATTGCGTCCACCAGAAGCGATACATGCTTGACAGCGTCGGTGGAGCGATTGGCGTACACGTTCAAAGATGCCTGGTATTTCACGCACACCTGCAGCAGCTACAGATCAGATATGCGAGCGACGAGATCCTCATCTGAGTCAACTGAAGTCTCATAAACAAGATGCTTTAGATGTCCCCATAAAAAGTAATCGAGGCTCGATAAATCGGGAGATCGGGGTGGCCAAGGGATTGGTCCACCACGCCATCGAGCACCAAACGTGGTATTCAGGTAATTCCGTACATCAATGCTGAAGTGTGCTGGCGCCCCATCGTGCTGAAACCACATGCGGTTACGAATGGCGATCGGAACATCATGCAGCAGTTGTGGTAACACTTCTTTCAGAAAACTAAGATAGCTTCCGCCACTGAGTCACGTGGGTAGTAAGTATGGGCTAATCAAAAAGTCGTTCACAATACCAGCCCACACATTAATACAGAAACGTTGTTGAAACGCATGTGGACGCGTGGCATGTGGATTATCGGTTGCCCACACATGGGAATTGTGCGCATTAAAGACACCCTCGCGTGAAAATGTCGCGTCATCTGTAAATAGCACATCACCTACGAAA